>NW_015440960.1:0-375551 GCF_000150705.2 Paracoccidioides lutzii | reverse complement strand
CCAATAAGGAAGAGGAGAGGGAATAAGAGGAAGGACGTAAAACAAAAAAAACTCAACCAACTCCGTTTGCGTCTCCCCTCTGGATCATCTCCTTCATCCCTCCTTCACCTCTTTCTCTTCTCAACATTTTTCCGAAACTCTCTTGGCCCCTTTCCACCAACCCAACCGTTACACATGGCCAGCTAAAATCTAGGAGCCCTTGTTGTTTCATCTCAAGGGCACAACCCTCGAATACTAACATTGATTAACAGTGCATGTCAAAATAATAATGATGGGTAGGGTAGCTAACCTAACACCAACCCAACTTACCCCTTCATTGTTCTCCTTACTACCCCTCCACCTGTGCAAAACCTCATCCACCCCACCTCTATCCTATGCTGCTTTCGTGGTGTGTTTATGCAGCACAACATAATAAGGGTCTTGACTAGCTAGTCACACAAGCCCGACTCACTTTTCTTAAGATCTCCAACCCTGCGCACGTGAAGGTGCGAAGAAACTTTTCGCCTTTTTTCGTTTTTGGTTGCTTTAGGTTTAGTTGTGTGGCTACATATCCACATATTCTGCGCTCGGGTCGATAAAATGAGAACACAAGGTATGTTTCAGTGCTGTGTGCCGTGTTTAAGCTAGATTGTGGATTGTACATATCACTAACACAACGACTGGGAAAACTGCGGAGTTTGAATATAAAGAAATCAGAGCAGTAGGATTGGCTCTGGCAGCAGCGGCGGCAGAAGCAGGGAACAGGGACTTATCTCTCAAAGATGGGATTTGGTTTGGGCCAACAGAACCAGAATAAATATGATTCTCATTACTCTTTACCTTTGGAGAAATGTTGACTCTTAAATATTGAATAAGATATTTAAGCTGGAAGGTCTCGAAATTATGGATTCCCCGTCCTCCCTCCCCACAAGCAGGTGGTGGGGTGGATATCTCAGCTTCGTTCCGGAAACTCATGTGGGATATCCCGTGTTCTATAGTTGCTCCATCTGCATCACCCTTCGTTGTGTTTTGACAACAGGAAAGGTGAAACGTGAAAGGGAAAAGGTAAAAACCCTCATCCGTGATCCAATTACATCTCAGTTGAACAATGAGGACCCCTGATGCTCATCTCTTCAGCGTACCGAGAAATAGTATTTGAGAGCTAGGAGATTGACCGAAACAGTTTTTTCATGGATCTAGTCCTCAATCCCCTTATTTCTTCGGCTCCAATCTTCAATTCAACCTAGGAAGTTCAGCAGCCTTCGTGTCTTCTTCAATCGACATACTCAACCCTAGTCAAGTCCACAAGTAGCTTAGTTCCTTTCTCCCGTAGGCTATCCGGGTGATGGAAGCAGGGCTGAAGTTGCGGCTGTTGTTGGTGGTTGCGAAGCCTTTTTCCGGACTTCTTTGGACGCTCGAACCAACCGGTTCCTGGAGCCTGAAAAGCTAAGCTTTGCAACAAATAGGATTTTAATGTGCTCCGTGCTGTACTAGATATATGCATGCATGTAATGTATGTATGTACCATAAATTCGAGAAAAAGCATGGATTGCGATGGTCGAGGATATTCATGTGAAGAAGAACAAAAGCGGGAGAACGGAACTGACGTCGAACTGAGTTGGAGCTCAAATTTCATTAGCCGATACAGAGCTTTGACTTTGCAGAGGCCGACGATAGAGTATCGAGTAGATCCATCTGGAGCAGAATCCATGGTCCGCAAACCGTAACGTAATTCCCCACCGAGCCGATCACCCATCGAACCAATCAACAACCCACAAATCGCGTAACTAACTAGATTTTAACCTGAAATATCTACAACTCAGCGGCAAAAATAATTATATTGACATTAATTTACACCAGGATGAGGACATCTGAGTCCTGTATGCCCCAGGATGGCACAATTACTGTATCTTGCGATGGTCATACATCTGAGCGAAGATAATTAAATCAGTAATGCATCAGACTAAGCTTTATCTTTACACATTATTTATAGAAATTAAAATATTTAAAAAGATTAATTCAGTATATTTTTTAAGTAACTGAAAAATTAATATTAACTTTTATAATAATTAAATTATAGATGAAATAGATATTAAATAATATATAAATATTTATTTTAATAGCAAATATATAATAAATTAATAAATTTATTTTTTTAATAATTAATAATTATTATATACTTAATTTTAATTAAATTTATAAAAAAAATTTTTTTATATATTATTAATTTATATTATATTTTATAACTTTTATATATTAATATTATTATAATTTTAAAAAATATTTAAAAATAAGTAAATTAAAAAATAAATTATAATTTAAATTTAAAATTATTAAAAGTTTAATTTTTAAAATTAAAAAAACTTAAAATAGTTCTATAATTATTAATATAATTTTATTTAAATTAAATTTAAATTTTTTAATAAAATAATATTTAATTTTAAAAAAATATAAATTTTAAATTAATTAAAAATATTAATTAAATTATATATATTTTTAAATAAAATAAAATAATTAATATTAATAGTAAAAAAATATTAAAAATTTAATTAAAAATTATTTTATTTTATAATAATATTAAATAAAATTATTATTTAAATATATAATATTTAATATTTAAGATATTAATAATAAATTTTAAATTATTTTTAAATTTTAAAATATAAAATTTTATTTACTTAAAATAATTAATATTAATATTATTAGTTATATAAATTATAAAAATAAAAATAAATATAAATTATTTAATTTAAATAAAAATATTTACTTTATATATATTATATATATTTAATAAAAATTTAAATAAAAATAATTTTAAAAATTATATTTTTAGTTTTACAAAATATATATAATAATTTTAATTATCAAGTTTAATATAAAAAATAAAAATTATAGTAAATTATATTACTAAAAATAATTATATTAATTAATAAAATTTTTTATTAATAAACTTTTTTTATTTAAATAAATTAAAAAAAATTTTAAAAATAGATTTATTTTTAATATATTTTAAAATTTTAAGAATATAAAATTTTGAATATTAAATTATTTATAATTTAAAAATATTTATATTAATTTATAAATTTTTTAAAATTATTATTATTAATATTAATTTTAATATATATAATTAAAAATTTATAATATTTATTAAATTAAATTAAAAATTAATTATTCTATTAATTTAATTTATAAATATAAATTAATATATAATAAATAATATTTAAATAAATATATAGTAGAAAATAAATTTATAAAAATTATAATATAAAATAATAATAATAATTTAAAATATTAATTAATTAAATATATTTTTTTAAAAAAATTAAATTAAAAATAAAGTTTTTAATTAAATAATATTAAAAAAATAAAAATTATCTTTAGAGAATAAATTTTAAAATTAAATAAAATATTTATTTAATTTATATTATTAATAAATATTAAAATTTAAAAATTATTTTTATTTTAAAAATTTTATTATTATTATTATTTTTAATTTATTATTATATTTTATATTATAAATTTATTATTAAATATTAAAATTATAAAAAAAAAATTTAAAATATTAATATAATTATTTTTTTAATTATTTATTTAAATAATATATTATTTTAAAATAAAAACTATATAACTATATATTTAAATTATATATATATTAAAATATTAAAATAATTAAATTTTAATCTATTAATTATATATGTATATATTAAATAATAATAATAATAATAATAATAATAATAATAATAATAATAATTTAATCTTAATTAATTTATATAAATTTATATATATTTAATATAAAATATTTTCAAATAATAATTATAATTTTAAATTAAATAATATTTTAAAATTTAAAAATATTAAATATTAAAATAAAAGAAAAAATTAAATAAAAATTTTAATATAATCTTATTTTAAATTTTATAATAAAAATGTATTTATTAAAATTATATTATTATTTAAAATTATATTATTTAATAATAATATTCTATTTTAAAGCATTAAAAAAAACTTAACAATATAAATTAATTACTCATATTTATATTAGCATAATAGATATATAAAAAACTAAGATTTGCACATTATTTAATATATTATTTAGTAAATTAATTAATTAATTAATTTCTTTTAAGTAAGAAAAGATTAATTAACTAATAAACTAGTTATAGTTTATCAATCTTAAAAATTTATTTTTAATATTTTATTTTCATCATTGAATACATATATTATTACTACATTAAAAAAAGCTATTGTTAGGTATATTCAACATTTTAATCTATATTTATACAGTGTGAATATTAGATATCATCTGATTGAATATATTGAGAAAAGCAAAAGAAGCATGTTGTCACATCCTTGAGATGAAAGCAAGTATAAGAAGAACCTAAAAGTCTAATCTATTTAAAGATTAATCTCAAATTTTGTTATTGATAGCTTAGGTTCCTGTGCTCTGAATTGACTTATTTATTGTTAATAATGATTAACTTCCTAACTTTACGTAATAGGATCACTTTTACTGGAAATTAAAGACCTTGACGAGTTACTGAATTCCAGTGGATATTTCTTAGAATGTCACATACCCTTCAGTGGATGCAAGATATCAGTGATACTCTTGCTTTCCATGATAGCTAATATTGATTTGACTGTGCCTTCCATGTGGCAGGCAGCGTTGACTACCATGAAAGCTGTTACGTGCCCTTTCTTTGAACACAGGCGCCGTTAAGAGTCTCATTGTCTACACTCTGAATGATCTCCACCAGAGTAATATTCTTGTTGACAATGAGTGGAACACCAAGCGCTTTATTGATCTGGAGTGGGAATGCTAGCGGTCAGTTAAAATGCTGCATCTGATGCACTGGCTAGCTGGTCAGGCCGTGGACAAAATTGATGTCAACGAATATAGTTGCTGTCTTATATCGTTCTGGAGGAAGAAAACAAACAGTTTAACAATTTTCTTTTTCCTGCCAATCATGAATCGAGAATTGAAGACTTAAAACATTCTGGTATTCACTATAGTTAGCTCTGAAAAATGAGACCCACAGAGCTGTTTCCTATTAGTTATTAGTTTATGATTGTAAGGGAAATAGTATAACGTAGCGGAACTAGGAACTTGCAATATAAGAGTAGAATCAACGTGATGAACAACCAATGAGCTTGAATTGTTGTTAAGCTTTTTCTTTCTATCAGGATTTTTTAACTGTATTTTAGAGACAAATTATCTGGTAGCCTTCAGTATTAATTCTACTCCCATGTAGGTCATATCCCATGAGTATTCGTGGCTGGCTGTAGCTCCCGTGGAAAGCTGAATCTCAGCTTTGATGGTATCCAAATTCGCCACAGTCAGATTTGCCCGTAATAATGATCACACATCCGACAGAATTTCGCGGACTAGCCTCCATAAGAAGCGGCTTCTTCTCCTGAATTATAATGCAATATTGGACAATTGATATGGAAACTTTTATAGCGAGGAAACTGGAGGACAAAGTTGCCTCTTTATGATAGGAAACCTCAAGAAGAGTTTGGTGTGTAGTCTGCTACCTGTCAGAACTGCCGAGTCGCTATGCTGTGTCGGGCTCTGTTGACATCCTGTCGAGTGAATTCTTCTGCCATTCGACAGGATCTCACGTTCCTCTCTCGCTACTCTGTTCTCCTCTTGAATGGGTTTTAGCGGCTTTCACAGATGTTGTGAGTTTGCTAAGGAGATGTTCTGTCTAGCATAATTTCTTCAAAGATCTCCCTTCGGAGGACGATGTTGACTCTCGATTCGTTGTGCTTGCTGTGGTTGTGTTGAAGTCCTGTTGGAGACAGTTTTTTTACTGCTGAAAAACCGATGTGTTCCCCCTAACTGCCCTGTTTTTTTTTTTTTTTTTGTGATGATGTTTCGAGGCTCTTGCGGAGAACGTAAGCTGCTCTTCGTCTTTTCCACATACCACGATTGTGTCTTCCAATAACGACCCTGTCAAATTCATGGGAGTTTCAAGGAGTCTTGTTCATGGAATTGTGATGTTGTTTTAACTTTTCAGTATCATTTGATACATAAGCAGTGATAAACTGAGGAGAATCACATGCACAAACTAATCAACACACAAAAGATGCACTGGGTCAGATGGTGCAGATCATATCTCTTCCCTCATACCAAAGATCAGAAGTTCAACACTGGGTGAGAATGAGATGAGGAGCTTTCTCTGATTAATTTGAAACAAGAACTTCCAATATGGTTAGTGAGTATTCATGCCATGTAAAAGTGGGGCAATGATAAGGCTGATTGATTGCATACTGAACCAGAAAATAATTTGCATGAACAAAATTATACAATAGTTTTAACTGTAACTTGTATCAGTAACTTCTTCCTTGTTCTTAGTTTCTTTCTCCATGATGTTTATAATTTTCTAGTCGTCTTTCTTATTCCTCTGTCCTTGGATTTTCCTAGTTTTTGCTGCAGATGTGTACAGTGTGACATTCCTTCAGAGGGACTGTTAACTAATAGTGTATCCCCTCTTTGCTCAACAACCATAATGGCAATATAATTAGCTGTTGGGCTTACTCAGAACAAGTGTGTATTGAGCATTTGTTCACTTGTCTTTTCCTGTGTTCTTGCTTTGCTTTCCCCACTTTTCTCGTATTTTCTAAATGTCTTCTTTGTTGCTGCAAGAGTGGTTTAGAAAATTTCCAATGTTCTGCAAGCATATGCCATTCTAAATCCCATGTATGATCCATCTAGAACCAATGCAAGGGGACCGAGGCATGAAGAATTTGAACAAAATATGGGGAGCTAATGAAATAATATAACTTGACGTCTAGGAATGCGTCATACGCATACAAGCGAGAAGCGACGGTGCTGGAAGATGAAAAGCTCACCGCTCCAGTAAACTTTGTGAGACGTGCCTTTCTTTGTTATTCCCTTTGATTATCAATGTCTTCGGTGAAATATATAAGGGCAAAAGTCGGTGGAGAGTCCACCGTTTCCATTTTCCTCATAGGAAATGGAATCTTAGAGAGGAAAGCTAGGCAAAGCAGGCAGACAGGCTGCAAAGTGGGATTGGAGTGGTATGCCGAGTGAAAATTGCGTCGGCCTTTGAAAGGATTGAGATAGCATCTGCGATTGAAAGAGAAGTTTGTCGAGGACGAATGAATGGTTGCCTTCTTTTCAAACCACGACACTCGAGCCCTGGTATCGTGGTTGTTGTGATAGTTGAAGCATGTTAACTTTAGAACAGAAAAGAAGGGCCGGCTACTGATGTTGTCTAAGCTTATTTCTACCTTTTTCTTTTGGAGAACTTGGCTTTTGACTACTCCAAATTGAATTTGCAAGGGGTGGATGTTTGTCCAGTTTAAGGGGAGAATAGGTGATTGATTTAACTAATGTAATTCCCAAGTGACGAACAATCAATTTTAAAATATTTTCAATCATCTATTTCATCCCTCTCAACACACCTTTTACATCATCAGTTCATAGTAAAAATGAAAGAAACTTCATAAAAATAAAGAGAAAAATTGAACTTGTAATATTTATTATTAAAAAGCAAGAAATATTTTTAATATATTATATTTTCATAAATTTAAATGATTAAATTTTTTTAAAAAAATTTATATATAAGTTTAATTAAATTTATTAATTTAATAATTTTAAACTTAATTAAATAAAAAATATTATTAAATTTAGAATTTATTATAATATAATTAATTATTTTTTTTAAATAATAATTTATCTTTATTTTTATATTAATAAAAGTTGAATATTAAATATATTTTAATTTTATATAAATATAATATATTATTATTTTAAATAAAAATATATATAAAAGTTAAAATTATATTATATTTAAGTTTATAATAAATATATTAAAAAATTTTAAATTAATTTAAAACTTATAATATATAATTAAATATAAAATAATTATTTTAATTATTAATATATTTTTTAATAATTTTAAAATATATAAAATAGTTTAAATAATATATATAAAATTATTTAAAAGTTAAAATATTAAATATAATTTTATTAAATTTAAATTAAATTATTTATTAACTTTATTAGTAAATAAATAAAATTAAAAATCTTTTTAAATAAAAATTTTATAAAGTTTTCTTATAATTAAAAAATAAATAAATTATTAAAATTTATAAATATAAAATAATTAATATTATTATTATAAAAAGTAATATTAGAATGTATTTACTATAAATGAGATAAAAAAGTAAAAATATATAAAATTAGCTGCTGAATTCGATATGAAGATGACAAAAGAGTGGAGGTTGCTGAGCCTGCTATTTCACCTGCAAAGTCTGTTGAACATCTTATTAATTAACCTCCTATAACTCTACTTGCAAAATAGACCACATATATTAGCATTGCAGAGGTACAGCAATTGTAGCACACTCAGACATACAAGAATAAGATGTGCTGAAACTAGCTTGATTTAATTTATTTTAATTAGTAGCAATCAAGCGTAGATAATTCAGGTTAAAATCTCGTCATTTGAAATATTTCAAATGTTGCTTGCTTAACTACTCGAAGGTGTTGGCTTTCTCAGCACTCATAAGTTAACTTAAGTCTCAGCAACAATAATCCCAATTTTTATGCTACAAAGAGGTTAAAAAGAATGGAATTGAAAATAGATAAAATCTTTCACTGCTGAAGTTTATCACATCCGCTCTCGCTTTCTTATTCTCCAGACACTTTGTCCGGGAACCAGATATGCCTCTGGGTAGCCGTGTTCAACTTCCACACCCGTGGACTGAGCCTTTCATCTTCTGAGCTGCTTAATCACTTCATTGTACCGTTGGCCAAACAAGAGTGTACCCGCAACAGTACCTACAATGCTCTGATTTCCGAAATACCACCGTTAACCACGGCCGGAGAATCAGAATCTTTGGCATTCCTTTTATCTCTTATACAATTCCTAACGCCTCATCCATTTCTTAATCTTCAAGCTCTCAAAAATAGTTCTCAAATGCAAACTAACCTAAGTCAAGGTGTATGAAAACTTCACCGTCATCACTTGTTTGACGACTGTTTAGAACTCGTCCACGTCTAGCTCGAGGAGTGGACCAAGCATCTGAACCGGAAGATAGAATCACAGACACGGACTAGTGCGCTTTCCCATCTCCAGATATAAGACTCTGTATATTTATCATAGAGATAATATTTTTCACTTCTTATTGTTGTTATGAGCAGTGATGATAAGTTATCCTTAATTCATTTTTTAATACCTTGTCACGGACATGAGATCTTGCCAAGGTGCCCTTAAGGTACCGCTGCCTCAACTACGTCATATGAACGGCTTCTCCGCGGCGCCGCTGCTACACCGTATGACATCATGGTAGCATGTTCATACTTCCCTGCTTTTATATGAGATGGCCGGAGAGATTTTCTCAACAGAAGGTCATGAGAACTACGCAGCTGACGATGCCTAGAAGGCGTCCCTAACCCCTCTAATCAGGTAGGCGGCATCTCCTCATATTCCATAAAGAACGGGAGCTTGATAGAAGCTCTATATAGATTAGATAGTTAGCTGACCCACTGTTCAGAGGGTTAGCCATTCGTTCTCAATATATCAGAGTTACTGGAATACACATGCAATTCTCTATATGATCGCTTGTACCCTTAGTTCTTAGTTTTACCTCTTCTATTCGTAGGCATACGCTCATCTGCTCCTTAACTAGTCAAGCCCACCCGTTCGGCTTCCCATATAACTAACCCTACGTGACGCCGCTGTTGATCGCCCCCGTCTCGGCGCTGTCTCATTCCAATACCATTTCCTTTTTGTGATATTCTGGTGGTTAATAATCAATTAATGAAGAAGGTGAGTGGGACTCTTATGTTCTATTTTATCATTGTTCTCTTTCTATCAATTCTGGTGTGGCGCTCTCAACTAGAGGTGAGATGGAGGGTATGCTATCCTGTTTGCTCAAGCGAACTTTATTCACGGCCTACGGGACGGCAATGTTGATCCAGCAGAACCCATCTTCGAAGCCAGACCTTCTACCAGAGGAATTAGCTACTGAACCAACTGAAGAGCAAGGATTCGTGTACCAAGACCATAGTGAAATAAGCTTGCTTGGTATTCCCGCAAAGCTCGTTATTCCCCCACTTTAGTCCGAAACCGCATCCATAAAGTTTTTATAAACTTTTGGGCATTGTAGTTACCCAACTGGAATGCCAAATAAATCCCGCGGGATTTAACCCAAATCAAGGAAAGGCCAGAATCAAAAAAGACCCAAAAAGTCATTTTCTCTTTTCTGACAGAAGCAAAAGGCAGAAATTGCACCAAAATTTGAGCCTGTGTCATGAGCAGTCAAATCATGGCGGTATCCTCATCTACACCACTCCAACCACAAGCGTCAGCCCTATCCCATGCTGCCCCAGCCTGCGGAGTTCTCTCGCTTTTTTCGCTTGCTGGGAAAACAGCCCTGGTGACAGGGGGCACACGCGGGATTGGACGTGAGATGGCCATTGCATTGGCAGAAGCTGGGGCAGATATCATTCTAGCGCAGGTGAGCAATTAATTTAGATTTTTTTCTCTCCCTATTATTCATTCTCATTATCGTATTGTAAGTAGTTGTTTTGCTCACTTTAAATGCTTGCGGCACATCATGGATGTGTCTTTCTTATCTATTTTGTTTGGTAGCTACCGGAACTCAAGTTGCCTGAATGACGGGTTGAGATTGCAAATTTGTCGCTTTAAGTGATCTAATGCGCACCTTTCCCTGAATGTCATCTCCCCATACTATCTTATTTTCTTCATGATGTCCCGTCATTTGTGAGGTTTGTTGGGGGGCCCTCAATATGGTATGCATATCCTCTATAATGACTCTGGAAGCATATGGTTCCTGTGGGAAACCCCATCGGAGGAAGCGCTTTTTATCCATTTGCATCCGTATTGCAATGCAGGCAGGTTGCTTTTGTCGAGTGAACTGGTGAAGTGGATGCACTGAGCCAGGTAGAGATAATGAGCATTATCTTTTTGTTTACCCTCTTTTTCTTTTTGCCGGCCCTGAGACGGAGATATTCATATTATGCACACACACACACACACACAAAAAAAAAAAGGTTTCTTCACAACACGGAAGAGGAGCAGAGGATCCATGTTTGATGTGATACCTCACCAGTGCTTCCGAAATATGCTTCGCGGAGACTCAGACCAAAACTTACAGGAACCAGCCTTAATTAACCCTTTGGCCTGTTGATGCAGAGAGATCCAACCAATACCGCCACTCGTGATGAAATTGTTAGTCGGACGGGGAGAACGGTGTCGATTCAAGTTGCAGACCTTTCCAGTCGAGAGTCCGTAAAGGGCATAATCCCTGAGTTCGTACGGGATGGAAAGGTTGTGGATATTTTGTTGAATTGTGCGGGGATTCAAAGAAGGTACCTGAGCGAGAAGTTTCCTGATAACGACTGGGATGAGGTGAGTGGCAATACTTAACTTTGAGGCTCTCATCTTCTTGTTTTCTTACATGGTTTTATTTACCGGTTGAGTTCCTTATCTTTCGAGATCATCCCTACTGGGTATGGATGGTTCGAATGATTTGAATTTTGCCTACCATGCGATGATCAATTGATGTCAAGATGCCCTCCCCTCGCTCGCACTTTGCTCTTTGAGCTTGTCAGGATATCCCTTTTCGGTTTGGCTAGAGATTGATAACAACTAGGTTATCCAAGTCAATCTGACGTCGGTCTTCATGCTCTGTCGAGAATTTGGTGCATATCTGCTGGCGCGGGATCCGGCAACTTTCTCTTCTAAACGGAAAGGAGCAATTATCAATGTTGCATCTCTCCTATCATTCCAGGGAGGCATAACAGTTCCAGCTTACGCTGCTTCAAAGGGGGGAGTGGCCCAGCTAACAAAGGCGTTGTCAAACGAGTGGGCTTCCAAGGGGATTTCGGTCAACGGGATCGCACCTGGATATATCGACACTGACATGAACGTGGCATTGATTAATGATTCAGAAAGGAACAGTGGCATTATGGCCAGGATTCCGGCAGGTAGATGGGGTAGACCCGAAGATTTCAAGGGAGTCGTGGTGTTTTTGGCGAGCGAAGCTAGTAGTTACGTATCTGGGGAAATTATATGCGTTGACGGGGGTTGGATGGGCCGATAAGAAGCGTCATTTTACGTTTGGGCATGTGAAAAAGGAAACGGGGAGATACTGGGATAAGTGCTTTTGCGTGGTGACAATCAGTTGATTTTCAAGTAGTTTAGAGGTTATGGTTTGCCATTAGAAGTGGTGCTCTATTTGTTAAATATTAACGAAAGATGGAGCTACTGTTTTTCCTTGGTCGAGTGGGATTTTCCAGTCTCAATGCCCCACACAGCCCACAAAGTATGGATATAAATGCTGCCACATTTGGTTTGGACAATCAGGTCATTCAGCCTTTCTTTCGTTTCCGTTTTGCTCGACAATGATCGAAGTTATGGTGATACGTTCCCGCTTTTCCGCAGTCGAACCCGAAAGGTTGGGTGGGCATGCTGGATCTCCAAAGAGAGGAGGGGGTGACATTTTTCGGAGCTAGGATCTGGCTCCCCGTGTCCACTTTTTTGAATGCTGAACAACCAACAAGATCCTGCGACTTCATTGTGTTCGTGACAAGCTGAGGGAAAACCGTCTTTCCTGGAGTTTCTTGGGAGCGTTTTTGTGGAATCCATCGGGAAATCTCACCAGTAATAAACTAACTAAATACTGCTTCATTCTCACAGTGTAAGATGATTGAGCCGGCAAAAGCCACACACACACACACACTTTTGAGGTTGATATGCTCCGGACGCTGGAACCAGATCTCCCAACATCGATTTTCATGCGCTCTGGTGATTCGTTGGATTTTGCCTTCCTAGAACCATCCCAGCCAGTCCCCGCATTAGGGCCGTCCCAGTTTCCGCAGGGCCCAAAGCCTATAGGCTTTTCACTGGGCAGAACGTCCCCTGAAACTTTGCCCCAAGGGTTGCTTAAATTATTAGCGACATAGAAGCTGGTTGTTTGAAACACGCCACAGTTCTCTGCTTCTCTTGGCTGACAATGATAGATTTGATCTTGGAACGCTTTTTGCCTTTGGCTGTTTCTGGTGAGCTGGAGCTTAGCAGAAGTGGCTAGCACTGGTCTGTCAACTTTCAAGCTGCGGGAGAAAACTCCTCCATGCGTCGGGGATTGGCAGTTATGACAGTTATTTTCCGACCTCGTCAGAAAGCCTCTTGTGTTGGAACGACCTCCGGCGAAACAAGGCTTTTTCCTGTCTAAAATGGCCCCCTCTATTGGGCCTTGATTAATTTAGCAGAATTTCCCACCAGTGGACTGACCTCGTCTTCGCTTCCGGGTCTGCATGTCTCTGGGGCAGTTGAGGGCTGAACCTGCATCTTCCTGCCCGCAAACAAACTCTTTAGATATTAGCATTCTTCAGAGTTCTTCATTTTTGCTTCATACTTCTTCTCTTCTACCCATCCTTTTGTGTTGCTGTCCTTCTCTTTATATCTTCTGCACTGGCTGCTCAGAAACTGGTTATGTGAAGATTTTCATTGATCATCGGCGGCTAACCTCCACATATATCACCATTTTCACCCCACTGTCAATACTTACACTCCATTATTTTCTTCATTGATATTTTCATTTTGTTCTTATTATTCCTGAGGCCAGTGTTGAGAATGTCTGTTACACTTGTTAGTAAGTGAATTCCTGTTCTGACTTCCTCCCTAAGCATGATGGAAGAAAATGGTTAACAATCATTCTCTCTCTACTACAGATATCTAGATGATTCAAACAACACAATAACTCTTACGCGTTCTACTGATCTGCTGTCTTGATACTTTCTGGAACCCTCCATTTCTCCACAGCGCTGACTGGTTTTGTGTGGAGGCCCAAATCAAGGTTGACTACAAATACCCCTTCATCGAAGGCGGTGTATGCTGAAACGGATCCTATCTCTCGAAGAAACATAGAAGGGGAATCATTCTACTGGAGGTGTCTCGCAGCTTGTCACTCTTTGTCGACTCTACTCCTCTCAAGGTCGGTTTGCTTGTTTGCCTTGCTGTCGGGGTTCCATCGACATTTCACTCCTTGAACCAATACAGTCGTTCCGATTCTGCTTTCTGCTTCCAGCCCTCAACTTGGCTTGGGGCTATTGTAAATCGACGTGGGCCGCGGTCGTGTCAGGGCTTTGCGAATTCCATTGCTGACATTATCATTCACCATCTTAAATCATTTCACAGCAACCCAATTTCAGTGCATAATATCCCTGGGAGGATTTTGGCTACATCGTATGCTCTGGATAGCTGCGGGGAACTGATATTGCTACCTAAATACACGATATACCTCCTTTTTGCATTTTAAATGGCAATCACGGAGGGATATGTTCACCCCAACTCTGGAAATACAAGCTATGTTCCACAGTACACTCGGGGATTATTGGGGGTCAATGTTAAACTAGATACCCTGCTGATTCAAATAATATCCGCGTCTCTTGGGGCGACATGCCTGGTCGTCCTGGTTGCGAGATTCGCACAGATGTGGCATGCCTATATGCGTCGAGTTACCTCGTTTCACGCGACCCCTAAATACCAACAATACTGGGCTACAGCAGAATCATCACAGTGGGCTGATATCAAAAGACACCTGATGTATGCTCCGTTGGGGAGGAAGAGGCATAATCGAGAGTTTAAGCTTTCGGAAGCTATTAACGTTGGGACGCTGCCGTCGCGTTTGCATACGATCCTGCTCACCACCTATTTCCTGAGCCAGGCAGTTTACATCACTTTCCTTGATTATAAAGTGAATGAAAAGGCTGCTTTGATTGCAGAGCTTAGGGGAAGATCTGGAGTCCTGGCCCTTCTTAACATGATTCCGCTGGTTATATTCGCAGGCCGAAACAATCCCCTTATTCGCTTGCTACAAATAAGTTTTGACACTTACAATCTCTTGCACCGATGGATAGGACGCATGGTGGTCCTGGAAAGCGTTCTTCACACTGTCGCATGGGCAACGAACTCCGTTAGTGCTGGTGGATGGAACAACACCATGGCCAATTTGAAAACTGTTCAATTTTTTACCGGGGGTATGCTAGGGACCATTGGCATGGTGGTTTTACTAATTCATTCGCCGTCCCCAATACGACATGCATTCTACGAAACTTTCTTGCATCTACACCAATTAGCAGCTTTCTTGACTATCGTGGGAATTTATATGCATCTTTCCATTGACCGTCTCCCCCAGCTCCCCTGGCTACAGTTTATCATCACCTTTTGGGCGGTAGAGCGACTGACTCGTTTCGTACGACTGTTTTATTTGAATTTTTCTCGCCGCCACGGGATGACGCACGTCATGGTGAAAGCTCTCCCCGGAGAAGCGAGCAGGGTGACGTTTTTCCTTCCACGCAACGTCCGCATCCACCCCGGAAGCCACGTCTACGCCTATTTACCTCGAATCTCCTTTTGGATGTCCCACCCTTTCTCCATCGCGTGGGCAGAAACCGGCAAGAATCATATGCCACCTAACTATTCAAGCGATACATCTTCGCGGGGTAATCTGAACCCTTCATCCGAAAAGCGCGAGATCGACTGTAATGACAACCCGGAGTTCACTAGCAACAGATTCCAGCCAACAAACGTGACCCTAGTCATGGCTGCCCGAACAGGAATGACCCGAAAACTCTACCAAGCCGCGCTCGCCTGCCCCAATAAAACTTTGCACACAACCGGGTTCATTGAGGGACCATACAGATCACATCCATCAAGCTTCTTCGCCAGCTATGGCACCGTCGTCCTCTTCTCCGGCGGTGCTGGCATAACACATCACCTCATGCAAACCCGCGAACTGCTCGAAAACGCAATAAAAGGCACCGTCGCTACGCGTCGTGTCTATCTTGTTTGGTCTGTGCGGACAACAGAACACCTCACGTGGGTGCAAGAGTTCATGAACTATATCCTGCAACTGCCCAACCGACGTGAAATGCTGATTACGAAGCTCTTCATCAGCAAGCCACGGAGTATGCGGGAGATCCTGAGCCCTAGCGAGACGTTACAAATGTTTCCCGGTCGATGTCGGCCGGACGTCGTGCTTGATGAGGTTATGCCGAATCATGTGGGTGCGACGGCTGTGTCTGTGTGTGGGCCTGGGGCGTTTGCGGATGAGGTACGCGCGTCCGTCAGAAAGCGAGTAGGCATGGGCCCTGTGATTGATTTTGTGGAGGAGTCATTTACGTGGTAACTAACTTGCAATACGTAGCATTCATTTCCTTGGTTTTTTCTTTTGTATTCTTTATTTCTTTTACACATATTTCCCCTCCTATAATAAAGATTTTTTGTCCTTTTCCCTTTCTTTGTGTTTAAAAAAGAAAAGAAAAAGAAAAAGAAAAAAAAAAATTCCGATATTCTCATTTACCTCTCTTCTCTTGTCTCTCGCAATTCCACTTGATCATGTTAGCCAATGTCAACATGACTCCCTGTAATCTACATTCACCTGTATCTTCCATATCATTGTACTTTATCTAACCTCCTACTACCAACGGCAGACTCAGTGTCGTTTCCTCAGATTTCCTTATTATTATTATTTTTTCCCTTTCTCTCTTTGATCTCTCCTTCGTCTTTGTCTCCCGTTCGCTTCGGACATTTGCTTTTGTGAAAAGAAAAGGATCCCTCCTCACACCTAACGCACAAATAAGGATGCTCATAGACTCGGTACACATTAGACTCAACGGCGCTCCGTACATAGACATCATTACTTACATAGCCTTGGTTGTTCGTACAGTACTTGATCAATATTTTAACTTATTATTATTTGCTCCAACACTATAGGGCGAACAGTTGTGCCAATTGATTCTCGGGTTGGCTAATCCATGTACCTTGACTGGGCAATATCTAAAATGCATCATTTAGTGTCTCAAAGCACCACAGTGAGAGCAACGTAAAACGACTCTGTCAAATTGGACCTATCGCCTTGAAGCCGTTTGCTCCCCAACAAGTCTTCGGGAATAGTTATAGAGCCCCACCGTCGATATTTGAACTTTTCCATGAACTCGTTAGAGGTGTTCGCAAAATCTTAACACACAGGGGATAATTATGCCGTTTTCTATACCGCTTTCAGGGGGTTCTCAGTAAGCGAACATGGAATAACTATTTTCAAGTGATAACTATATTAATACGGAGCAGAAGTACATAAGAAAGGGGAACAGCATGTTTGCATTTCCCGATTCCAAAGAGCATCAACTTGCCACAGCACCATTCAGTAGCTACAGGAGTA
Source organism: Paracoccidioides lutzii (assembly GCF_000150705.2). NCBI lineage: Eukaryota > Fungi > Ascomycota > Eurotiomycetes > Onygenales > Ajellomycetaceae > Paracoccidioides > Paracoccidioides lutzii. The sequence goes on along the minus strand of NW_015440960.1, from coordinate 358,352 downwards.
TAGCTACAGGAGTATTGAGAATCTGACTACCCAAAATCACTAAAGTATACCCGATTGGAATCGCAATACAATACGCACCGCGCCAAAGCTGCCTTCCGCCTCCGATTTTCAGGGGCAGCGGAATAAATACAACGCAATAGAATTCATTGGGGAGATACAGTGTACCGGATACATACAAACATACATAAACAAATGAAACGAATATCGATCGGGCTTGAGAGGATATAAATGTAGTAATAATTTGTCAAAGACAACAGGAAAGAGACAAGCGAAAAACAAGAGAGACAAGGAAGGAGAACAAATATACATATGGTATTAGAAACAAAATGCGAAGAGAAAAACTTCCATCCATCGGAGAAATGACAGATAGAAAAAACATGACGAAAGAGTCAAGATCCCATCATAAAATCACCCTTTTACAAAATTTCCAAACCTGATACATCCGTCAGCCGTCGAACCATCCAACCCATCACCCCTTCCGGCCCGCCAAAGCCCCATAAAACCTCTCCGTCGCACTCAACGTCCGCGCCTCCGCCCCCGTCAACGTCCCAGGCACTGAATCCGGCCCCCTCGCCGCGGCCATGTTACTATCAGGCAAGCCATCGCCTGTATTGGGGTAGTAGGTGCTGCTCGTTACGGGCTGGGTATCTGCACCTAAATTTCTAGGCCTAGAGGTGTCCCAGGTGCGAGTACCATGGTGGCTCCCGTTATCGCTATTATTGTCAAAGCGGGAGCTGCTGTGTGTGTCTGCGAAGGGGTTTTCGACCTGGAAGTCGCTGGAGTTGTATTCGTAGGTTGGGTTTGAGGGGGTTGTATTTGGTGGTGGGGGCGGGCGATAGCCTTTGCTTGTTGGGGCGGTGGAGGAGAAGGGGGGTTGGGGTGGGGTAGTGTTTATGGGGGAGACGGCAGAGGGCGGGGTTGTGTTTGCTGTGGCGATGCGGCTGAGGTTTGATGGCGGGGTTCGTGGGGTTTGTGAAGGGTGGTGTGGCTGTTGATATTGGGATTGGTGGTCAGATTGGGGATGTTTGTCTGGGAGGTACTTGCTCAGGTTCTTGAGAGACATAGAGAAGAGAGGCCCGGATCGTTTGGCGGTTTGTGCATCTGTATTCCGTACCTGGTCGGGCGGAGGCAGGGATTGAGGATGAGGCTGCTGCGTCTCTGGCTGCTCTGGCTGCTGCAGGGTGGTATTCGGGTCAATGGGATTGGATTGCATTCTGTTCGTGTGCTTCCTAGCAACCAGAGCTGCACGCTGATATTTCGACATTGCTACGGCCAGTTTATCATTCGTTTCGATCAGGGTGAGCATGGTATCTTCGTCCGGTGCGGGATTGGATGCGTTGATGTATTCCTGGATAGATCTGGCTGCGGCCTGGCAGCGTTGCGAGAATTCCCTTAGAAGGTCATTCTTGTAGAATTCTGTTGATGGTGTGGACTGGACTAGTTGAAGTAGTAATGATGCAGACGTATTTGCTTCCGATATTCTGGCGGAGAGCTCATCAGGTGTCGGGAGGCCTCCGTTTCGATGCGGGTGGGTGACATAATTGTCACGCTGGCCTGCAATCTGAGGTTGAACCCATGGTCCCTGTAAAACGTGGTGTTAACCCAGATGAAATATTTGGGGAGGAACAAGGGAGGGGAGAAAGGTGCCCATACAGCGCTAACTCCCATTGTCCTCTCAAATTTCTCCTTCTCCTTCTTCCACATTTGCGCCAATGAAGCTAGATGAGGGTCATTCGACTTCTGCACTGCGAGATATTCAAGAGTCTCTCTTAGGACCTGTTGCACGCTCATGTCCCGCCCGTCACGCAACAGATCTCTAATTACTGACACGAACTTGGCATCGAAGTTGCGGGAGAAGGTCTCGCCTGGGTTATCGACCAGGATTCGGATGAGCATGACGGCATTGTACTGCCTGTAGCCTTTTTTGCTGCTTGGATTGGAGAGAATATGACGGATCAGGTTGGCAGCCTCCTTTGCGGCGTTGGGGCTTGATTCCGCAGCCTCGACGATAGCCGGTAAGTGAAGGAATTCATCTCCCTAGCCGGGGGGAAGGGGGATATGAGAGTAGACGTTAGCTTGGGGAATCATTGCAGGCTCGTCTGGAGCGGGGGAGAAAGCCTGAAGCGTCTGCATACCGTGTTGTTGGGTCCTCCAGATTCACAAAAAGCATTCTATATATGCCATTAAAACGGTCAGAGCTCTCTGTTTTTGTTTGCACAAGCGAAGGCCAATCAGGGAAACAATTTGTGACAAGACGATATGACGTACCACTTCCGTTAAAATTATGGCTTCCGGCGATTCGGGGTGAGATGAACTTCGAAAGACGCTTTGGGCTGGATGATGAGAGAGCCGTCGCAAGCCCGTCAGTATTTTTCTCATGATGAAAGGAAGCTGAGGCTTATGTTGGCCAGATGCATGGGGCCAGATGGGTAATAAAACACTTGAAACAGTGGGTGGGCTTACAGGTATGTTTATTTATACTCCCGACGAATTTCCTCATGGTTTGTGTCGTCAGATTACAATGATCTCGATCTAGCAAAGCAGCCAAATAACGATCGAGATAAATATAATTAGCAACACAGAAGGACGGTTAGGTAAGATAGGATGAAGAAATTGCTGTACAACGGCTAGACACAAAATAGGGCGATGATGGCAGAAATCTGTAGACTGTATATAGGGACGTATGGAGCGGTAGCAGCGAGATGCGAGGGGTTCGGTAGATTGCCGCAAGCTAACGGAAATGTGGGACGACTGGAAAAGGGGGGGGGAAGGTTATCTTATTTTATGCTAATGATTAAACGATGGATAGAGTGTTTTTAATAAAGAATGGCGGGGGGTCGGATGAGGAGGGAGAGGTCAGACAGAGTCTTCAAGAGTGTTCCAACCGCTGATCTGTACTCTGTCGAGTTGATATGGTGTTGAAACATTAATTAAACCAACGTGATAACTAGTTAACATGGTTATAAACTAAACTTAAACTCCTTCGTTCCACTGTCACTTATTAGTTAAAGAGTTTACTCCGCCCTGGGGACGAGAAGGGGGAAACGAACTTCATCATCCCCAAAGTCCCCAGCCACAAAAGGCCAAGCTTTTTACCTAGCCACCACGAGGCTAGCGCCACGCTGCCCTGACTAATCTTCGCTATTTTTAGCCGTTTCCAGAGGAATGAGGTTGAAGTTGTCTCGAGGGTCCCTTTTTCTCACAGTCGAAACTGATAAACATTCAACGAAACATGGACGACGGATTTCGACTGATCTAAATAATATTTGCAGTGTTCACCTTTGCCCACTCCGTCCTTCGACGCCAATGCCATCTATTATTATTGCCATTGGGTGGGAACCTGCAGGAGTTTCCCTCTTAAGGGCTGCCTGCTATGGACTGTAAGTTCCCCTGCTAGCATTGCAACCCGAGGATCTAATAATAGAGATTTGCTGATGCTGACTGCTTGCAGGCTGCCCTAAATTAACATACTTCGATATGAGGCTTATATTTTGACTTGTTTCCCGGCTTCTCTGTTCAAGGTGTGTTTCTGGAGCTGGGGAACCGGGGACGGGCAACCTTTGCCTCGATACGTAAATCCGCTTTTGTTGTGCCCTGAGGAAAGGTTCATATAAGTCATTTCAGTCCTCCGCATGGGTTGACAAAACTCTCAGATGACATTTTCGGGGTGGACATGGATGTGAGCAATTGATTCAATATATTTTATACTCAACCGTTCCTTTTGGTCCATGAAAACTCGGCTCGGTTCAGTTTCCGGACTGTGCGATGCGATCTCTGTCAGAATGCGACAGCTAATTGGTACACGCACCACACGCAACAAATCCCAGATCGACAGTTTTGGTCTGATATTACTCGCTATCTTCAATTACCCCTATCTCTGCAATTTCAAGTATAATTGCATCTGAACCTGGAAGACTAACTCGCACTCCGGTTGAGTAAAAGCAGCATTGTTTTGTCACGTGTATCATATTCTCTGCAAGATGGTTGTATCTCAACGCCAGCGGATGTCTATCCCAAGTCATACGGAGGCGGGGCTACCAATTGGACATCGCTAAATCACGATCTGGAACTTTGTCTTTCACAGTACCATTCGCAGTGTATTCTATCTGGAGGATTAACTTGAAGCATTACGCCTGCATATCCGAATGGCCTGCCAATCAAAGACAACCATCCCCTCTGAGGGATGTCGGGATTGAAAAAGGTTGACGCGTTCATCAATCCTCTGACGGATAAAGAATGAAGCTCTCGCGGCCTCTGTCTCTTCAAGCAATCAGATGACCCTCTACCAAGAGTCCTGATGTGCACACCCCCTCCGCACTCCCACCTTCTCCATATCATTCCTGCCCCGAAAAATATGTCACTCCCAACTAACTGCATGTACGTTATTTCTTTCAAATGGCCCAATAGCCTACGGCTGTGGCGACCAGCTTCCCGTGAAGCGGGACTTGGCATGTGTAATTCTGACGATCGTTGGTGATGGGGGCAGACAACCGTCATTGCACAGCCCTGATGGGACGCGAGAGGCCAGCGTCTGGACGTTTGGCGAAAATTACATATTTTCTTTATTTTGTCTTACCAGATATGACGACCACTTCGGTTGTAAATTCAACTTGCACGGAAAAAAAAAAAAAAAAAAATGATGGATCGTGCAGCATTCACCACATCGGGGATATACAGGACAATACGCAAGAAGCAATGGAGACCCTGAGCCCACACACGATTCTCTAGGAGAGTGTGTTTCTATGAGCATATTCACGGACATTAATTTAGGATTATGGTTAAAGGTGCTGATACTATACTTAACAGAGTTTTATAGACGGAATGAAACATGCCGCCTTGCCAAAATGAAACGGAATATCTGATAGAGCAAAACGTAATGAAACCCAACTTCCTCTTCTCAAAACCGTCATTACAACTCGAGAATTATCTTACCCCTCGAATGACCTTCGTCCAACTTCTCAAAAGCGGCTCTATACTCCTCCAGCTTCCAGACACTATCAACCACAGCTCTCACCTTCCCCTCCTCAAACAACCTCCCAACGTCAGCCAAATCCTCCCCACGCGGCACCATTATGAAAAACTCACTCCTCACATCCTTCACCGCACAATACCCCGGCCTCCTCCCTTCCGGCGGCTCGCATATCGACAAAAGCACCCCACCATCCTTCACAGCACTCCAGCATTGCGCCAGTGAGTCCCCACCCTTACAATCAACCACCAGATCCACCTTTCCCCCTCCCTCCCCGCTTTCCACCCACTCCCTCACCCCCGTCTTTCTATAATCAATCACCTCCGTCGCCCCCAACTCCTTCACCAACCCCACATTCCCCGTCCCACACACCGTCACAATCCCACCAACCCCCGCCTCCCTCGCCAACTGCAACAACCAAACCCCAACCCCACCCGACGCAGCCGTAACAAGCAGTCTCTTCCCCTTATTCCTCTCCCTCCCGGCCTCCCCTTCCCCCAAGCCCGCAAACCCCCCATGCTCAAACAGCGCCTGCACTGCCGTCTCCGCACTCAACGGCACACTTGCTGCCTCTGTCTCATCCACATTCCGCGGCCGCCTGGCCAGCTCCTGCGTATGCGCCACTGTATATTCGCGCGCATTGCCGGAGTGGTTGACATTTGTGCGTCCCCAGATGGGCGTGCCGGGCGGAAATGGCGAGTTTGGCGGGGCGACAACGACGGTGCCAGACAGGTCGTAGCAGGGGACTATGTTCTTTGAGAAGAGTTGGGGGTTATAGGACGGCCAGGTGAGTTCGCCGGCGCAGGGGGAGGTGGCGTGCACGCGGATTAGATGTTCGGTGGTGTTGTTGGGGGTTAGGCACGGTGGCGGGGAAGTCGTCAGTGTTATGTCTGGTTTTAAGGGGTCCGGTTGGCTGAGGGTACGGATTGTTGGAGGGATGGATGACTGGGAGGCCATGGTTGGGTTTGAGAGGTGAGCGTTGGTTTGGTGTCTTTGGGATCGGGGACGTAGGTAGGGAAGCAGAATGTTCAGGAATGTTTCTTTTGTTGAGCGGATTTAGCTTGTAGCTCTCTAGGCTTTGTGTCTTGGATAGTTTTCGAAAAGAAATGAGATTCTGGTTCAGTTTTGGGTTGGATGGCGCCTATTGATCTTAAATAGAAAATTCATGGATACACCCCACCGCCCTCCCACTGCCTGTATCGCAAGGTCAAAAATGAACCTTAATTAACCCAAACCGGGGAGTCGGTGCTACACAGTCCCGCTATACCCGCGATTCCCGTCATTCCCGGTCTCCAGCACTACCTAGATCGGCCCTAATCATTATTCCGACATGATGTCATAGTCGCATGGCAGATTCACAGGAGTGCCGTGTAGAAGTCCCTATCCCTGCTGCCCGACGGCGATCAGCATACGAGGTTTGCTGAGAAATATCTTCAACTTCCCCAGACTTATTTCTATCTATTGCAGCGGTTATCCATATGTAATATTCAGCATCTTGCCAATACATCGATTGCGCAGAAGTGCGGGGTGGAAGTACACCGTATTAATAATGAACGATAACTAACTAACTAGTTAGTTAACTACTTAACTTAGTTACTGGTCACTTCAACCGCATGCCAACTCGTGATCCGCCACAGCAAGACGAAAGTTAATTCGACCTGCTTTGTGTTTATGATTTTGAAGCTCTATTCTTACTCTGAGCCTGATAGCAATACATACCAGCGGGTGTCTCAAAATCATCCTAATCACAGATTGCCCGGGCAAGAGCCTACAGGAGCTCTTATTTATATACTTGTTCAAGCACGGTTCCTCATTGATGAATCTGAACAACTTGTACGGCGCCGCGTACGGCTCAATGTAGATGAACTTGGGCGCATTGCTGCAAATTCAGTTGATGCTGAACATTGTGTTGATTTATTGCAACATGTCCCGCGGCGGCTGTATAACGAGGCGTATATTCTTGCTATGGGCAATGGGATGCAGGCCATTGGGATGGCCCCCAACCCCAATGCTGGAGTGCCTCAATTAGTTATACTACAACTAGTGAAGTAGCCACTTTTGATTTTATATAATTGTAAGTCACTTGCTTAATTGTGATTCGTTTTCTAACTGGGGCACCAGTCTGATTTCCTCGAAGCCTCTACATTGCGAGAGGATTTTGATTCCTTCCTCGAATGGAGAGCGAAAGGTGATTATAAACAGCTTATGGATAAATCGGCTATTGTAACCTGGCGCCGTCCTGTCTAGGGCAAAAAACGCAGTCCAGTACAAGCCAATCAAGTTCTAAAGAAACATACCCGGTCACATTCTTTCTGTGTGTCTCGCCGTATTTTTGAACTAGGTGAGGTGAAGGCACAGCTTGGCGCCCTGCTTCCTCGACCTACGGAATGAATGGCATGAAATTGACACCGATGTCAAACCTACTTTATTTCTGATACATTTTCTCAAAAAGAGGAAGTTGCCCAGCTGGAGGAAGATACGAAGCGTGCTGACTCGAGTATTGAGACCATGGAGCTCCTGGAACAGCGATTCGGGAGCCTGTGGCTGGAGAAAGGCGTTGTTGAGCTCGAGGAGTATGAGAAGGTAAAGGCAGCGCTAAGGAAAGAGAGAGTTAGATTTCATGTGGTATACTCTGGACAATTGTAACATGGGAGGGTAATTTTCGAAGAGTTGTGGCCATTAGATGATGGCTGAAACCAATTTCCACTCCCCTGGGGGGAATCTTCAATCGTGCTACATTTTCCCATGATGCTTTTATGAGTCTGTGGGCTGATGAACTAGAGCAACTGAGCGTTAGAAAGACAGTATACACAGCTTTGCTTTGCTTTAGAATATCTAAGAGTATAACTCCACATTCCCAAAATCCATAGATGTTTGGAATGATTTACCGACATTTATATATTAGACAAAAACTCCTTTGACTGGATTATTTAAAAACCTTGCACCCATATGGACTCTCACAGTAGTCCATAAATGACAAAGCATAAGCAAGACAATCACCACCCATTTGTACTCCTCCCTGCAGTTATAATTGTGGGCTTCAAAGGAAGTTTTATAATGAGGGGTAGAATAAAAGGAAAGAAATGGGGACACCTCGTGGTGGGAAGAACAAATAACAACTGTAAACTCATCCATCCTTGAAATCGAAAGAGGGAGAAAGGAAAATGGGAAGAGGAAAGGGGGAAGGAACGCAATACAAACAGAAAAAGGAAAAAACACGGAACAAGAAATAAAAGCAGAATTAATCATCGTTTCCGCCATGACCCTCCTCATGGCCACCATTATCACCCAGCCCAAGACTTTCCCAATACGGCTCAAAACTTTTACTAGAAAACCTCCTCTCATGAAACCCCCGATCGGAAGCTAAGATGACACCAGAAAACCTCCCCGCACCCCCTTGCTTGAAGAAATCATCCCGGACTTCAATTCTTTTAGCAACATCTCTCCATCCGAACGTCATTCAGAACCCACATTCCAAGATCTGCTCCTCGTCTTTGCCGATACATTGAACAACAGTGGCGAGAAGTCTGCAGTCGATATATGAAGGGGCTCTCTGCACGGGTGCGAGAGGGGGTTGCAGAGCGTTATCGTCAGATATAGCCTGCAGCATTGGCGCAAACATTGCGTGCTGGATGGGGCCAGGTGGCAGAGCTGCCAGAGTGGGATTTGGCTGCATTATTATGGTCATGAGGGTAACTGCGGAGTTTGATTCTGGCTCTGTTTCGGATTCTCGAGACATCGGTGGACGGTCATCTAAAGGCCCATGGAGGCCGGGGTATTGTTTCATTATGAGGGTATAGAGAGGAGTTGCAGGCGGGTTCGTCGCAAAGTAGGAGGGCCGCATTATGCTTGGGTGGGGTAATAGACTGGGAGGGCCGCCTACACCAGGAGCTACAGGGACTGCCGTGACAGGTGGGCCTTGAGCAAGTGGAAAGCCTAAACCCGGATTTTGCTGCGCCAGATCTTGAAATAAATCTACTCGGGGTGGCCACTGTGGCAGGGGATTCGACATGGGTACAACTGGGAAGACTTGGTCCAGCGGCTGGTATGGAACGACGATGTTGTTCTGATTGAAAAAAGGTGCCAGGCGAACATATCCACAACTCACGAACTCCAGTCGATAAAGGAACGGTGGGAGATTTTCCCGCGGTTGATTGAGTTCTTGCTTCTCTAATAAAGCCTTTTGGTCGATAAGCGTGAGCCCCGGAGTGAAATGGTTGATAATGTCTACCCAGGTTCCCTCCCGTGGTAATTCCATATAATATTCTTCTCTTTTACAACTCGGGCGCAACGTATCGCTCACATAAGGGTTGGGGCGAGTGCCGGGTTGTGCTGTCAAGGAGCAGGAATTAAATGTCAGGGACTCAAGGGGGGTTCGACAACAGCCTTTGAAGAACTCAACCAAGAGATGCGGACTGAACCAGCAATTTTCAAATGTGAGATTCTTTATATGAGGAAATGTAAGAGGGGGTTCAGGAAGGCGACCAATGGCAGCATCACGCGGGAATTTAGTGATTGGAGCCGGTAGAATATGTTGGTTTCGAGCATGTTTGCCTTTTGCGTGCTCTCCTCCACCGACATACCCGACTCGAAGGCACTGTACCCGAGCCACGCGCGAGATAACATTGTCTAAAAGACGGTTCAATGAATTCGATGCGGTGCTAGGATCAATGTACTTCATCGGCTTTAAGGGATCCCACGCCATATCCGCTTGTTTCCAATCCGGAATAACCATGAGAATGATGCGGGTTAGGCGTGGGAATGCATCAAAAAAGTCCCGCCTGCTAAAGTTTTCTAGCAAGGAGGAAGAAATGCTAGATATATTCAAAGTATGAACGCCCAAAAATGACTCTTTAGTGTCGATGACTGAGCAGATGCATGACCCCAAAATAGCCTGAGCTGCCCAGGCTGTTTCAAGTAGCCATTCGGTTTGCGCATGGGTAGGGTTTCTAGGGTATAGTTGGCAATCACCCTTGTCGCGGTTCTCTCCATACCTACGTCCATACTCAATGGTTGGGTCAATTTCCAATGCTGCATATTGAAGAAAATAATCCGGAATTGAATCGAGGTGTTGAATACTCGAATCGGAAGGCGGATATATATCTTCATACACCTGTTCTGGGAGTATTGACCACAGATAACCTTTTAGATTCTCTAAGGATATTGAATCTAGGTGTTTTTTCACAGGGCCCGTTGATGAAGAACTTTTGCGTTGCTCCAGAGAGTTGGTATCAAAGACATCTTCGCGGAATATACCACGTTTTCCTTCGAATTGCAGATAAGGACCAAGCAGGGTAGGAGGATTTAGCCAGCCATAACCATTGTCGAAACTCAAAGCGAACTCAGAAAGATTGGTCAAAGTCTTAAAGGCACGTTTCATCCTCCCAAACTGATCTGCAATTTCTTCAACTCTCTTTAGGCTATCGAATCTAACGTAGTCGCTCTTGGCCCACTCATATTCTCCCCAGAAGGTCTTGACTTCTTCAGTGTGTGACTTCCCTGGAGGGTCAAATAGCAATATTTGGTCCATCTCGAAACTAAGGCCAAACCGAGAAACACAACTTCCAAGAGCTTCAAAGTTATCGATCTTTTCGTTGGAAGTTTCATCAGAAGCATATATCGTAGGGTGAAACGAGACCACAATGGTGTTGAAAAGCGTTTTCTGGAGCTTGAAGGCAAATTCTTTGTTGACTAATCGTAGATTGCAGATATCCTTGCGAGGTAGGTGTGTGGCAACACAGGCAAATATCTCTTCAGGAATGCCATGGGAGGGCCAACCTTTACGGAGAGGGCTGTTATTAAGTGTCACGAGCATGTTCTGGCTGATATATTGACTTCTATTTCTGAGGGGGGATTCTAGCAATGCATGAAATAAGGACTGCAAGAATATCACCTAGCCTCATAATGAAATAATGTTAGTGACATGAAAAGAATAGCGTAGAATGAAGATATCGGAATACCTTCGAAGTAAGTTGTGATGGAGCACCTGCAATAGAAGGCGTCCTTTGTGCATCAAGACTCTATGCAGAGTTGGCCAACCTATTAGTTAGATGTAACTATATAGGAAAACAAACTTTTGAAAAAGCAAAAGAAGGAAAAGAAGTGCTATACAGCAAGAAAAAAGAAGATACATTGTAAGCAATTGCTAACCGCAACACATATTCACATGATAATATCAATTGTACAGAGGAGCCAAGATAGTAGGTAGGACTTACAGCTGATATATTGTTCAGGCTTTTAGATCTTGATCATCCCTCAGACTCGTCTTTCGTTTCCTTTCCTTTCCTTTTATATTCCAGAAATCAGCCACTGAGATATGGGGGAGACGGAAGACTCCCGCCACAACGTACAGAGAAGAGTTATGAATGAATAATTACCATTACATTCCTTTTCTCAGAAACCTACCCTCACACCAGTGATTCGTTTGAGAGAGTTTGCAATATTCCGTCTCCCCATTCGGATAGAATGTAGGAGGACGCTGACAACGGATTCTTACATCAGGAAATTACCCCAACGACAGTACTTTTCTCACGCGGGAATCCGGAGGCGTTTGAAACCAGCGCACACCGTATATGTTTCCCGGGGTCTGTGGCTTTCCCTGCGGGGTTTCCAACGGCGCTGAATCGCAGCTGGGTAGAGCAGGAACCCGCTCCGGACACAATGACCAATGGTAGAAATATACATATAACAAGCAATGCTATCTGGTTGTCCGGGTTCGTTCGCTGCGGACAGATAGACCCACCGGTGAGCTATAGCGTATGCACACGTAGGTACGACGGAGACTACGGCGGGACTGTGGCATGAGCAGGCAGCTGATGGGGGTGACAGAGTTCAGCATAGTATGGACGACGTCATCAATTGGGGATCGATTGAGGAATTCGGAGGGAGTTGATCTTGTTCACCGGTAGTTACCATAGAGTTGACTATCAGGATCAGATCGAGATCAAGAGCGACGTTTTTGTGTCTGTCTCTTCAACACCGAAGGGGCTTCCTCCCTTGGTAAGGGCCCCGGACAATGATGCCAGCCGAAACTTCCCCAACCTGCAGTGAAGCTTGTAGTTAAAAGCGGCACGAGCTAGTGGAACTTGCCCGCTAAACTGCTTCCCTTGGTTAGTTACGTCATCCCGATGATATGACTCCCTCAACCGTGGGAACAAATCCTCAGTATTATAAAGTTACGGGAGCAGATATGGGAGATATTGTGTACCTTTTTATTATACTTTTTGGGTTATAACTTCGGGTTTACGTATCCCAATGCATTGGAAACGTAATTACGGAGGAGAAGCTACTCACTCCGTACGGGTAACTATTAGAGATGTTTTCTGCCAGTGGTGGTGTATCTGGCCCGCGAGTCAAACCTTCCACCCCCTTTGTTCAATCTATATTAATTGGTTGCTACACCAAACAATGCCTTTATTAGTTCCAGAACATAATAGAAGTAAAGGGCGGAAAAGCAATTCTCACACATAAGCAGCTCAATGAATATGAAGTCAGAGAATTTCATAGTATCCTCTCAGTCTTGAAATCATACTCATCCATTAGCATATCTTCCATGACATGGACTGAACTCTTCAGGTGTCAAAAATCACAACACAACATCACCGCAGCAATGGCAAGAACACATCAAAAGAATCAAGGAGTTGTTTGCTTTTCTTCTTTCTCTTCTTCTCCTTCCATCCTCCTCCTCACCTCTGCATCTGAACCCAAATATCACATCCTGATAGCAAAACACAATACGAAGTACCGCAACTGGCGTAAAAGCCATGACTACTCCACCTCCCTCAACTCCTAACCCGTCAGAGGGCGAGTACAAGAACCATCGCTGTATCCTCTGCGACGATCTTGTCCCAGAGTTCCCGTGTTTCGAAGGGCCTAACAACCCGTCATTCGGTCCCATGGTGAAACGTATGTCGCAAAAAGCAAAAATGTCGACTTTTATAGTGAGATATATATATATATATGTATATATATATGCGCTAACGAAGGAGAAACATGACTTAGACCGACATTGTACCCGCGGGGAATTGCCGCTGGCGTTTCCCCAACACATTAGCATGCTCAATGAGATTGGCTTCACCGACGATGTGGTTGAGTTTGGCGGATTGAAATTCCCCTCCTATTTCCATGGAGATTGCTTCAAAGCCTTAGCGGCAGACAAGACGACTGATGCATCTATCAATAAAAAGGTTGCGTACCTTTGCGAAGCGCTTGTTCCGCTATTTAAGTTGCCACGCGGAAATCCAACAGTCATGGACGACTTCATTTTGCAAAACGCGCTTACCAAGTTGGCTAAGAAACACGGCTGGGATCGCCTCACCGTTAGAGAAAGGATGGCAAAAAAGCTCGACGAGAACGAAAGTTTTGCTGAGCTGATGTATAAAATGTGGCTGAAAGTTCCAGTTGAAATCAAGCTGGACGTTTGGAAGCACCTTGACGTCTGCCAGGCGAAGTCCCTGCTTTCTGTCACGGCGGAGACTGCAGACCTTCTGGGACGTGTAAAGTTCCCTGTTGGCGAGTGTACAGGTCGCATCAACTTGCGAGGGCAGATAAGGGCGTATCTGACCACCATCCGCGGGTTTCAGTACATTTGTGGCGTCCACGATGGGAAGAAGTTGCTTGGCCACGAGAGTGACAAGGTGGAAATGATTGACATTCCAACGGGGGTCATCGCTATCAAGTACGTTATCGGGCCATATGGGTTGTCAAGTTTGGGAATTTTTGGTGATAACAGAATGGCTTGGATTGGCGATTACAATACATCGCAGAACAACAAGGGCAAGTGGGCAGGTTTGTTCCGGACAAAAACTATTATGAAGGAGTTGTCTTTCGAGTGGGATGTAAGTATTGAAGACATGTTTCCTAATCTTAATCCTCCCTACTAACACATTTTGTGTTCTGTTTCCCCAGGCTCTGAAAATAATTAGCGTCAACAATCCAGCGGATAAGATCCACAAACCGGAGTGCCAATTGATCTGGGACGAGGCTGTCCCGCTAGTGGCAATGACGCCTTTCCCCAACCTCACGATGTATAAGAGACAGGAGTGCAGAGATTACTGGTCATCGTTCCCTCGAAATAAACGACTGTCACTGGCTAAAGCTCTTCCGCTGTACGAGAGAGAATTCAGCCTCTATGGCGTGACCGCATTTTGTCACAGATCCGGGGCACTTATCGGATTACGGTCTGATTTCAGATCTTCCAAAAACAGCGAGATCCTCCGAAATTACCAAATTGGAGATCAAGATGGAATTCCAATTCACTTTCGCCTACGCTCAAGTGAAGCGGTTGTCTGGGTATGGGGGTACGAGGCAGGTCATTCGCATGTGCAGATGCCCGGGATGGTTGTAAGTGATTGTAAAACACTTTCAGCTCTTGGCCACTTCCATTTCATTTGCTAATTCGTAGAGCAGATGGGAACAAACCGCGGAAGAGCTGGAGTTTTCGGTCCTGTTCTGCCCGCTGGACAAGAAGGCTGGACCATGGTCACGCACTTAAACCGTGGGATTGTTCTTGCACTTTTCGTCACTCAAACCAAACTTATCAAAGGTACCCAGATCACAGAGTTTGGGACTCTGTGTTCAGAGATTCCTGCACCTGCGGAGATGCACATTCCTGATATCGTCAACAACAATCTGGTGGCGCCGCCTAGAAATATGAGGCGACAGCCGATTTTCGTAACCCATGCACGCCTTAGGAACATCAGCAAGATTGTAGCCTGCTATCGTGAGGATCGCTGCTCCGGACTCCTGTTGGAACATACTGACTCCGATGTGTGTGATGTGGTTGGGCGTTGGTACGAGAACGACAAAGACAAGCATGTAACCCTCTTCTCTCTCCAGGGATCCGCAGTCCCGCCAGCGAAACTTCGGTTCCATCTGAGCTCGGGCGTGGGTGTACGCACCGTAGATAGTGTTGAAGTTCTCATTGGGGAACAAGGTAATTCGGACGGTTCTGGGGACAATGATATTGTTGATATAGAAGACGAGGTAAGAAATAATTCCTTATGTCTTCCATTGTTTGTCGATTGCTAGTTCTGACGCATGAGCAGTGGCATTTTGCGTGGTGGTTTATGGATGATGAAGACATAGTCCGTCGCGTTCATCTTCCTCATTGAGGATCCAGATGTTGTTGACACCAAGCAGAGATGGTAGCTAGATTTGGAGTTAGTATATGACAGATCAGGGCCAATAACCCTCAACATAAAGCTTCTATCAAGCTCCTGTTTTTCACGGAGTGTGACGAGATGCCGTCCTACCTGATTTTGGGGGGTTGGGTTGGGTAAGAATGCCTTCTAGTTGTCATTAGTGGCGTGAGCGTGATTTTCCATAGCCTCCTGCAGTGATGATCTATATACAAGGCGGGGAAGTAGGCATATCACGTAGGGATCTCGTGACCGTGACATAGAAACCGAGTTTTAATTAGTTATTAAAAGCTGTCAATGTTGCCAACGTTAATACCACTTTTCATCCTATATTTAATAAATCATGGAATTAAGCAACCACCAAACTAGAATTTCTCGT
This sequence comes from Paracoccidioides lutzii, assembly GCF_000150705.2. Lineage (NCBI taxonomy): Eukaryota > Fungi > Ascomycota > Eurotiomycetes > Onygenales > Ajellomycetaceae > Paracoccidioides > Paracoccidioides lutzii. The sequence goes on along the minus strand of NW_015440960.1, from coordinate 342,865 downwards.
GTTAAAATATATAGATCTCTTCCTTAGGTCTGTTGGCAGCTTCTAGCAGTATGATCAATTGTATTACATTTGCTGCAGTGTGGTGGAGCTCACTTTCTAGGCCGCTGATTTAATTCCATTACCCCCTTCTGTACGACTTGATCAATTGCTTGAGCTCTAGCTATTCATTCCTCAGCTGTTAGAGCTCCATTCTGAGCTATAAATGTATGGGCTTGCTTCTTCTTACACGTTTTACTTTTCAACTGCAGCTCTTAGCTCCTTATTTTCCTTTGCTAAGATAGCAGCACTAACTATGCATGGCCAGCTGAAATCTCTGAATCTGCTGATTAGCTGCTTGATTGGTTGGACTGGACAGCAGCTCCGTACGCTGCTTAATCCTGCTGCTTTGACATTCTAACTGCCTCACGTTCTCAGGCGTTAGAAGCGTATAGGATGACTCAGATCCACGAGAAGTGCCTGGGGAGGTAGGGGTATAAAGCTGGGTATGTAGCCGTTGTAAGAACTTCATCCGGATCGTACGGCACTAGACCTCTCTCATCCATGGATATTATCCATTGAACTAGAGATTCTTCTTCCGCAGAGGGCAGTTTTGGATAGTTTGGTAGAGAATTCACACGTGAAGCTTGACCCCTTCAATATCTTCTAAACAACGTGGTATGATTAACATTATACATGGCTCATTTGGATATAAATTGAAATGATTTAACGAGTGGGAAATAACTAGTCAGTTAGTTAACTAGGCATATTAGATTAGTCAGCTCGCAGCACCTCAGAAAACATAATTGCTGCAGCATTGGCTGAAACAGTCTGAAGTTTGTTGCATATCTGGAACTCAACCCTCTTCTTCTATGGCCTGCATAATCCAATCATGACGTTGACGTGAGCATGCCAGTGGAGCGGCATGTTTTTTACCCACCAATTGGGTGCCGCAAGCTTCGAGTCACTAGCCATTAGTTATAGATAACCAATCATCCAAGGGCCAACTCGTTCTCAGTCGACAAAGCAACCTCTGAGCAACCTTAAAAAAGAGAACACACACACACAAAGAATATAGAAAGAAAGAAAGAAAGAAAGAAAGAAAGGAAGAAACAAAGGAGGAAGGTAGAAGGAAGGGTACAGAGATATTAGATCCTGCATTGGATCTCCGGACGAAAACAAAAAATGGCAGACCAGATCCATGGTTCAATCTCCAGTCATCATTCGAGTCACCTTACCCACCGTTCAGACACCCCTTCGCTGGCTGTAATCATGCTGTCGGAGCAGGCAATGGCCTCGGGTGTTGAGCCAACGCCCTTCCCCGTTGCCCAAGGGTCTTTCGATGAGGAGGAACAGCGCCCGTCCCGTTATACACCAGAAAGTGACCCATTCCAGCTAGCAAGTAAATTGATATCCGCCGACGAAATCAACAAGATCAGAGCAAATACAGCGCGGAAACGAGGTTACGCAAACCCTGGCGTCAACAGCGCCTCAAGGAAACTTCAAGGATTCTATACACTCCAGAACCAGAATATCGAGAGGCTTTTGAAGCCGGTGGACGAACATGTACGGCTGGCCAAAGAATACAACTCGCAGAATCAACTCAAGTACAAGATTGCCGTCTATGGCAGCTTTGCCGCGAATGTCATTCTATCAATTCTCCAGCTCTATGCCGCAATTGCGTCAGGATCTCTGTCCCTTTTCACAACCATGGCCGACGCAGTATTCGATCCTCTCTCGAACCTGGCCCTACTCGTCTCCCACAAAGCAGTAAAGCGCGTCGATGCGCGTAAATTCCCAGCCGGCAAAGCCCGCATCGAAACCGCCGGGAATATATTTTTCTGCTTCATGATGACTGCAGTATCAATGATTTTGATTTCATTCTCTATCAAGAGCCTGGCCGACGGATACACTGAGAATACATTGGGATTTGAAATCCCACCTGTTGTCGCCGTGTGTATTGCATTTTTCACCAAGTTCTCACTCTTCCTATACTGCTGGGCGTTACGGAACCAGTACTCCCAAGTCCGAATTCTGTGGGAAGATCACCGCAATGACCTCTTTATCAACTGTCTCGGTATCTTGACTTCCGTCGGTGGCAGTAAGCTCAAATGGTGGATTGATCCCATGGGAGCCTTGATCCTCTCCTGCCTTATATCCGTTCTGTGGCTTCGGACAGCATATTCCGAATTCCAGCTCTTGATTGGGGTCACGGCAGACACGCAAACGCAACAGTTGATCACGTATATATGTATGAAATTTTCCCCACCAATCACCCAAACCACAACCATATTCTTCTTCCTTGTGAGTCTTACCATACTTACCTCCCATTTGTCAATATAGCAATGACCCATTCCCCATTGATTCAAGCCATCGACACCGTGCGCGCTTACACTTCCGGGCCACGGTTGGTCGTTGAAGTCGATGTCGTTATGGATCGCAATGAGAGCCTTATGGCCACTCACGATGTCGCGGAGGAACTGCAAATGAAGCTCGAAAGCCTCCCAGATGTGGAGCGGGCATATGTCCATGTCGACTACGAGACAACGCATAAACCAGAGCACTTCTTGAAAAAGGAGCTCTAAGATGGGAAACCGTCCTCAACGCATTTCGTGACTGCTACCACGTTACGTGATATGATGATGTCATGTCCGTGATGTGTCTTTTGCCCAGATTTATGATTCATAATTCTGCATGGCATTTCCATTGCCTCCTCCTCCTCTCCAGCTTGTTCTTATATCATTTAAAGTGCATGTTTCTCGTTTGTTCTTTTAGAATACAAACGGAGTCTGCTCCTCTTAACTTAGACTTCCGACGAATCGATTCTGTGAAATCCACTTTATGTTAATGATATTTAGCTGACTAACTATACTTTGATATATGCTCAATGCTTCCGATGGCGAACATAAATTAACATACTCCAAATGCACGTACATATTCTTAAAACGACATATACGTCATTTATAAACATATATGCCGTCGGAAACGTCATATTTTTTCTTTCTTTGCGTGTCTTTGCATCCCTACTTATTTATATGATTTACTTGCCACCCTCCAAGATACCCACGCCTGAACCCGCTCAGACCCTCAATTCCGGCCCACAACCCATATATTACTCTGTGCTTCTCCCCACTCCACTTCCAAAAATATTATCGCTCCTTGCCTCGCGATCCCATACAACCTTCCCATCTCCCTTTCGCTTGAAATACAAAATCCGATGCAGCGGAATGAACTCCTCGTCCGTCTGCTCTGTCTTCCACCTATCAAGCGGAATCTCCTTCGCGCCAAGGAACCGATCTTCATAGCCAATAACATATTCCGAACTGTCATGCGACGGGTCCCAGCGGAGACGGTTGAGGATGTCAGAAGCCGGGCGTAGTTTTGCTGTTGAAACAGGCTTGTTGGCTGCTGCTCCGGATTTGTGGATGTTTCTCCTGCTTGTGGATAAGAGGGGTTGAGTTTCAGCGGTAGCTCCATCGTCCTCGTCTAGGTGAAGGTCCAACTCGTCGTCTTCAGAGTCAGAGTCTTCATCAAAATCGCCATCTTGAATGGTGTAACCCCCCCAATCTCTGCTGTCTAATTCGAGAGGCCCTAGATCTGCCTGTTTGACATGTGAAACGTCCACCCATGCAAAAGTCGAGTCGAAGTATTTCTTATCGTTGCGGATAAGGCTTGCGAATTGATCCAGAGAGGCTTTCAATGTGTCCCAAGCAAGTTTACGGTCCGGTTTACTCAAGGCGTTTGCTGGATCTGCTCTTTCATCTGCCTTTGCCAAGCCAATGAGATAGCAACCTTGATATTCGTGCTCTTCTTGTGTTGGAGTGTTCTCGTTGTTATCTTCGTTCTGCGTGAACCTAGCCGGCCAGATTCTGGTCTGGAGATCTGGAAGTTTTCGATGGATGTCTGATACGTGTCAAAAAGGGTGGAGCAATTTATTTGTGAAAAAGAGCGACTTACCAGCAAGAAGAAACAAACACCTTGACTCAAGCCACCCAATTAGTGAACTTCCTTTCGCCAAAGATAGACCCCAATATTGCACATTGATCTTGATGTAGCTATTATAGGATTTCAAGAACTCATCAGCAGAATTAGATAATGTCGGTTGTCCAGCTTGGGGCGTAATCCCAACAAGTGATGTCCAACGTAACCTCCCCTCTGAAATGAGAGTATCCGCTCTATCCATTTCATCTACAATCGTCCTCATTGAGGATATTGAAGCAGTGCGTGCCACATTCATAATAGGGTAATGAAGCGTCAGTATAACCATACCCTCCCGTGGCGATCTATTGTACCGAGGCTGTTTCCTATGGAAAATCATGTCATACACCATGCCTTCCATCCAATAGAAGTCTGCGTAATGGTTAAAGAATGTGCGGAGGATATCTGCAACACTGGCAGTATTAGGGGGAAGGAGCTTCAAAAGCCGGGACAACATCAGCGTGATGTGGATTCCTCCAAGATATCCAAACCTTGAGGAGTAAATGCCACGGCTTTTTGCCCACGCCTTGATGACCCTATGCAGTAAACGAAACATAGCTGGGTTCTGGATTGTTCTTTGAAGATATGTTTGGTCACGGTGGGGTTGAAGTTTCACCAAAGAAAGATATGCCAGATCAAATAGTGGATCTGCTCGAGGTAGGTGAGATACTTCCAGCCATCTGCCATCACATGCAGAATGAGCATAAAATTAACACTATGGGTTAAAATATAAAATCAAACGTACCTCTCCGCCACCGCTCCTGCTGGGCAATATTGCAAATCGAATTTCACTCCTCTGACTTCAAGTTCCCACATTGTTCCAGTGGCCGCCTTGACCTTTCTCAGGATTTTTACACCAGAATCCGCTCCCTTTCGGAGTCTTTGCATAGCGAGTTCAAAAAACGTTCTTGAGCTAACCGGTCCAACACATAAACAATCAACATCTGAAGAGTTAGTCCACACACCTAAACCGTAAGAACCAACTGCCGTGACTATAAAGGAGAAGTTCGACCGCTCAGTCTCGTGAGTTTCGCCCGACTCCGGGAGTGAGCCATGCTGTATGAGGTGCTTCAAACACTCGAAGGCAGCCTTCCTCTTCTCTGCGTCTTCAGGAGATGGGAAAATTGACCTATCTGCGAGAAATAATTTCAGATCTGCAGGGTCGTGGAAACCAGGATGAGCCGTTTGGACGTCAATGAACGCAAACCACGAAGGTCTCGCTGGAGCCTCATCTTCTTCTTCGCTATATACTCTGAACTTCAGGGTCGCCCTGATCCCCCAGTGGTCACTTGGAAACTGCAACTCCGTATTTCCGTTTGCTTCGTTAAGTCTCTTTACTGGAAAGCCGAACATATTGAAGTGGATAACTTTCAACTTGTCTTCTTGGTAGAGGACTCTATCATATCGATGGGGTCTTGGATTTGCAGAGCTGATGAATGAGATTGCTGCTAGGGGGTTTTCAAGGGGATCGAAGGTAGCACCCTGCTCCCCGTCGTATAGCTGCGTAAAGTCTCGTTCAAGTCGAGATGGCAACATCTTGTCTCCCATCGTGGTATGTGCCACAGACCAAGAATCCAAAAATCCAGCAGATAGGAACATAGATTCGAGAACAGGAAGGGCCGCTGCAGTTTCTGTGGATATTGCTTTCGCTTCAACCGCCTCTTCATGTGTTACGGCAGAGGTAGTCATGTTGAAATCACCTGCAACAACTTTAGGATTGTTGGCATGGTTCACTAAAAGGAAGTCCCGTAATTTTTGGAGCTGGCGTTCCCGCATAGTAACAGTGTGGTCAGATAAACCACTGGAAAGGTGAACACCAGCAATTATTGTAGGAACGAAACCAGATTCTTCCATTTTGCCAATTCTGTCGAGCTTAAGAATAACTGCACCCTTATGGTGAGTATCAAAAGGAAGCCAACTCCAGCTAAAGTTCGAGCGGCTCAACGCAACGATATTTCGTAGGCTCGGCAGAGGGCCAATTCCCACCTGCCCTGGGGGCCCATGAGTAGCAAAAGGGTAGATATTTCGAATCCTTTCGTTCCCAAGGAGGTACGCCAAAAATTTGTCTGAAACCTCCTGAAGTAATAGCACGTCGGCCACAGAGTTATTTGAAATTAGTGTGTTAAGAAGAGCTGGGTGCCTATCCGTTGCGGGTGGATGTTTGGAATCAACAAGAACGTTGTAGCTTGACACTGTAAGAGTGCCAGGAAGTTGTTCTTTGTCTTCTGGTAGATTTGATAACTCCGCAGCAGCCCAGATTCCAACGTCGTCAGAAAATCGGTAGGTAGCCCTAGATTCAGCCATTGGAGGTCTGCCGGAGGCCCCGCTTAGGGAGGTTAGCCGGAGATCCTGCAAAGACACATCCAGATTTATTGCAAGATCCCGCCCCTGCATATTATCATGAGTAGCGATGATTCGATTAAAACTAGCATCCCCATCCAAATCAATGGTGCCCCATAACCTCATCTTGCTTGAATCCGCTGTCTTTTCGCGAACCATGATAGCCAGCTGTCCTACTTTCCATTCAATGGGTGGAAGCAACTTTGCCTTTGCCAATAGGTAATCTCGCGCATTATCATCATTGGGCTTACTGTAGCCAATTGTCAGATGCGGATGGTATTCTCGATTCTGTTCGTTGGAGGGAAGCCTTAAAACCTCCATAATCGTACTTCTGAGTTCGTTGAACTTCAGAGATCCTTCATTACCATCTGGTCCAAGGTGGATGATATTTCCATTCCGCTGTGGGAAGCACGCTGGTTTATCGAGGCGAAGGTGGATACCATTGACTCCAATTTGTGAGAGCCAACTGACAAGTTTTGGCCGAATCAGATTAACTGCAGTTGTTAAGCGATCGACGGATACAAAGGGGTAAATAAGGTTGACGTGAGCAGGCCATTTCTCATAGGCCTGGTCGTACAAGGCACGGAGCCTGTTGGCATCTTGAACGACAGATAGAGGGGGAACAACGCATAGTGCAGTTTGATATGCATTAAGAGTCAATCTGGAAGCTTGAGAGGTTTCCTCCGAGTCCTCCATGACTTTTTAAAGAGTAGTATATTTTTCGTCTGAAAAGTATGATAGAAAATTGAATATTTTGAGGAAGAGAATTAACTCCACGATGATATTAGAAATAGGAGGAACAGAGGAGGAAAGAGGGCTAAATTGATATAGAGATGGGGAAGAGGAAGATATGAAGTTTTCGTACTGATTGAACTGAGATCAAAGGAGAGCATTGTGCCCTTTTAAATACCAAGCCAGTCGTTTCTCAATATTCAACTGTGGTTTTGACAAAATAGCTCTGTGTTGACTCAAACTGTACTGCTAAGCTCTCTTTCGGCAGCCATACCTCAGCGCCAGCCGTCTCCCCTCTCTAATCGAGTCTGTCTATGGTTGCCTGGAGGGTCAAATCTACCAGGTTTAGACACCTGTCGATGGATGAAGAGTGGCTGAGGGCTCATCAGTCTTTAACTACTGGACTAGAGATTAGTTAGGCCAGAACGCTTAAGGGTGGGGACCTATCACGTACACTGGGCTCACAGAATTGAATCATCAAGAGTCAGATACATGACTCACGACCAGTCATCTCGTAAGTTGATGATCACCGCTGTCCATTAACTGCCCCTTGGACTCGCTGATGCGGCGGGATGGTCTGTAACGACTATTAATTGGGTATTCCTGTCGATTTATGGTCAAAGTTCCTTCGTGAAACCCTCAGCACGAAAATAAATGTTTGTTCTGGGGTGAAAATCACTAACGTAAAGATTGCCTAAGGGGGAACGAATATGAGGGGGATGGGAAAGGAAAACCAGAAAAGCCAAGTACTTAAAACTAACCATAGGAATAAAAGAAATGATAGCTGAAGAGGCAGCTCTGCCTTTTGCTAAACACCTAGGTGGGAGGATTGAAACGGACGGACCACAAAGGAACAAGAGAATATATATACGGGCAATTAAAACTCTATCCATAAGGTATCATTATCGTTTGCGAAAGAAAGAAACATAGCCAAAATATATACTTCCCAAGCTGTATTAATGCTCGCGGGGGGGGGGGGGTTTATCTACACTCAAAATTGCGCAAATCCCAAACATCAAACCATATTATATATCTTTATATCACATAAAGCCATAGCTAATCCCAACCTCATTCATTCACATCATAGAACTCCCGCGACAGTCACCATCGTGCCAAACACGCAGGTCCATAGCACAATCCTGACCCCCTCAACATCTCCAAACACACTCATGGCTCCTCCTTTTCCCGCCTCACGTAGAGTGGGAGGCCGGACTCTCGTTTCCAAGGGACCCGGAGCGGCCGGTGGAGAAGGATTTGGAGGGGGCGGGGGCGTCGGCGACGCAAACGACTTCTTCTCCTTATCAAACGCCAAACATGCAGTGGGGAGAGCAAACTGTTTCGAGGCAATCGTATGTTCGGCTTCAAGCTGCTCCTTGAGTGTGCCAACGCCGACTTCCAACTCCGCGAGGACGCCTACGTTAAGTTCGACCGAGGGAACTATGTTAATGAAATCGCCCACCAGGTCTTCGAGAGTAGCGATGTGATTTTTGCCTTTACCCTTGTCACCACCTGGGTGAGAAGTGAATGTTGGCAGGGCATTGCATCTGCCGTCGACACCCTTGAGCTTATCGACTTTTACGGTCAGGGAGGGGATATTAAAGAAGGCTCCCACGCCACCAGTTGTGGAGCCAATCAGTGAGGTCACTCCTAGCAGGATTTCAGGTGTGAAGCTTATGGTAAATTCGAGGCTGGCGGGCATTTGTGCTTGGAAAGGGAGGGTTGAGAATTTTGTGTTGTCACTGGTTGATGGCGGTTCAGTTAGCAAGTCTTTTCCCCTTTGATTGTCACCATGTGAAAATTAGGAGATGATGTTTGCTTCTGCGCGGAAGCTTCACGTACAAACCTGTCGCAGTCGAGTTGTTTAGTTCTCCAATGTCGATGGTAAAACTCGCGTCGTTAGGAACCTGGATAAATTAATTAAATTAGATCAATTTGACTTTTCCTCCTCGTAGGGGAGACAGGTCAATACGTACAGAGACGTTGAATCCATACTCGAACTCCAAAGGCTGTTCTAAAGCCAAGGACATCTCAATCTGGGGCCTAAAGATAGGACCAAAGGCGACAATACCGGGTATCTAGTTTGGATCGAGTTAGAAAAATAAGCTTACGATGCATAGAGAAACTAGAGAAACAAGGAACGCCAATCGACGGACCATAAAGGGAGTAATGGGAAATTCCGGCAACGGCACAGAAAATTTCAACGCATTCCCAGCCGTTAGATCCAGCTTGGTCTTAAGTTCAAAATGTCCAAAAAGTCCGTCCACATCGACTCGTACAGAACCGTGCTGGAAAAATGCAATTGTGTTATCCAAAAATTCGATCGGGTTATCCGGGTGTTCAAGCTTAAAGGACCCCTGAGAAAGCTCCAGTTCGCCGCCGATCGTACAGTTTTTACACGTTAATTCCACTCCTTCGGGACTGCGTAGTAATTAGCGTTACGTCCAGCTTTTAGGCGGGGATGAGAGGCAACGGAATATCTTCACTCACACTAAAGCAGAAGCTCCTGGAATCTGAGGAGGAATAACGACCTGGTCGACTACTTTCACGTCGATTCGTGTTTTGGAAGAGGCTGGTACGCTCGAAGTAGACTGGGGGCCATCTGGGAATACTCTTGTTGGGGCTGGTTGTGCACTCGAGGAGAAGGAAGATGTCTCCTGACGTTTTTGCAAGATCATGTCCCGCCGTTCCAGAATTTGACTCGATGGTATGCGCGCAAAAGAAACTTCCATCATGCTGAATGCATCCTTCCACTCGCAAGAGGTCTCTAATAGAGTGATGATCATCGTTTCTCTGCTAACGATAACTTCGGTGATTCTATCAGTTGCAGTTTTAGCATTGCACAACACAGGGAGAGGGAGAAGGGGAGAGTTGCGGATGAAATATAAAATCGTGCTTACATATGAGGTGCCCTTTGGTCCTCTTCATTGCAATTGAGATGAGAAGATACTACAACTAAGTGGCTAAGCTGTTCAATCTCCTTCCTTACCCTGTCTAGAGCATCAATTGAAGAAAAATATAGCTTTATTTCTCCCGGGAAGCATGTAATCCTCTGCAAGTCGGACTCGATATCTTCCAAAGATAAAATCGGCTTCTGGCTCCTCACCTGAACGCTGGCTGTGAAAACAGAGCTATCTGGAGCAGCACGGCCGTTAATGCGGCTTTCAATAAAGTCGAAGGTCGTTTCTCTCTTCAGAAGACTCAAAGGTGCATCTCGTGATTCTAATTTGGACCTCAGCGTCGCAGCTGAAAGCAATCGAGAGCGAGAAAGTTCCGATGCAGAAAATTCATCACCAAAGGAATGATGAACAAGCCATAAAAGAACGAATAGCTGCCAGTAAAGAATGCGGGAGATGAGGGAAGTGCTCATGCTGTCTCGAATGATATAGAACTATGAAAGATCGTAGTTAGGAATGAAAAAGGCCATAGCACCGAGGTGCTTCAGATATCATTAAGTAGCTCCTCCAATACAGAGCTCAACATTTCCAAGGTCAGGAAAATGGGTATTGGAGCTAGCTCAGGAAATGTAACCAGGGATCGGAGTTGCAGTAGAAAATAAAAGGTTCCCGATTTTACGAGGAAGAATAGCCACGATTGGCGTGAGATTTGGAGCTGAACAACGCAAGCTATCACTAGATGCGACGCTTCCGCATCCTCCAGCACGCAATGGATGGGAGGGAGAGGCGGGATGGACCGACAAGCAAGCCCTTGGGAAGGCAGAGAGTATGGAAGAGAAGAGCTTTGAGGGACATCGTGGCAGCTCTGGTCAGAACCATGGGCTTGGGATCGCAGTTGTTACATCGCTGCAGCTGAAAAATAGCATCGAATCGAATGCATCTTTCATCCAAGGCCTTGCAGGGCGATGGTGACAGTTTCATTGTTATTCCTTTGCGCAGAGGACATCTGACATTGTCTCGTAAAAGTCTGGCCCGTTCCCGGGTTTCTGGAAGGCCTGTGGATAGTTAGTTATAATCCGACAAGGGGCTGTTGGGCCACACAGAGAGATAGCAGAGTCGGTATCTGGGGGCCGGTTCATCCACTTGATCAATGTCATATTGGCCCTAGTATACTCTCAATATTTGACAAGTGTTAAAACTATGCGGCATGGGTGCATATCATAGACTTTCAGCTTATCAAGCTGAAAGCACTCCATATCGAGGCCCCACACGAGAAGTCAAGCAGTGTAGTTTCAGAATCCGCCTTTGGTGTCTGTAGTCGTGGTTGAAGGGAGTTTGTTCCTGGAAGCCAAGTCAGTTAACTAGTTGATTAGCTTTGTCTAATGGGATAACTAACTTATCGTCAGCGACTTTCTCCATCGCAGCTTGCTGAGCAGCTTGAGCCTTGAGCCAATTCTTTCTCTGCGGTCAGAATTTTCTTCTGACCTTTGTAGACGCATTCTCATTCTCATTCTCACTCTCTCACTTGTGGTAGACGCATTCTCATTCTCATTCTCACTCTCCCACTTGTGGTTTTGCTTCTCATTTTGCAGTCTGTAGGACCTTGTGTTCCTGTGTCAGAATGGCAGCACTAGTTACGCATGACAGCTGGGGACCTCTCTCAAATCAGTTGATTTAACTTAATTGATTGAACCAGCGAGACCGAGATCTTTGCACGACACTTGATATACTGCTTGATCCTGTTGAGCTGACATTCTAATCAAGTCACATTGTGTAGATTTTTTGAGATTCAGAAAGACTCTTGCTAGTAATCTAGAAAAACAAGTAATAATTCGCTCGCTTGATTTTTTCTCTAGAATCCCAGTCGGACATAGATCGTATGTACTTATCATCAGGGTCAAATCTGGTGGAGCGAATTCAAACGCGGGAGATTTAAACCGTGTAAGCGAATTAAAAAAAAACTTCTCAAAACCTTTCATCCGCATGGTTAAAAATTCCGTACTGTAATCCCCCTCTCTGAATTTGACACACCCTCCCCCCCCCCGGGCTGAATTTATGGATGAAGAACCAACCACTCCGTACATTCTCCGTACATTCTCCGTACATACTCCATATACTTTGACCTGAAAACGGCATCGAATCAGAGTGCAAGCCAGCCGGGGCTTCTCTAATGTAAAGTGCTGGGTTCCTTGTCGGGTTCAATTCATCCCAATAATCAAACTCTATTTATATTTAGCCATTCCATCAACGAGGTTGTCGAGATTTTCCTGCGATGGCGCCACAACTTTAAGCCAGTCGGTAACTAGTTGCAGACGGAGCGGGCCCCGCATGAGTCCCGGGCCCTGCGGCAAACGGCTCTTTGCACCTGGGGGTTGGAAAAGTCCAATCGTTCCAAGGGGCATTTGTTGCCCACCGCAGAGCTCACGGCGATTTCATATGTGATTCGACCAAAGTAACTACGGCATCTGCATCAAGTCCCAGGGTTGAGCAGCACATTTACAATCGCCAATTTCTAATTGTGCCAAGGATGTTTTTTTTTTTTTTTTTTTTTTTTTTTTTTTTTTTTTTCTGGGCAGTCAGCCCCTAGCTAGGGAGGATGTAACTTATTAAAAAGCTCAATTATTGTGCCGCTGTGGTCTATATCGCAATTGGTCTCCACAATAAGGCCCTCTAAATTTAGGTATAAGCACGGAGTACTACTTCGTATAACTTAGTTATATAGATTCGATTGTATGCATGGCAACAATGAACGATTTCGTCGTTTTCTTACTCCCAAAGCCCCGGCGCAGTGCCTCTTTCTCCACCATTCCAGAACCCCGCCGGCTATCGGTGTAAAGTCTTTTTAATTTTTATTTTTATTTTTATTTGAGCTACGCACAAGCGAGATCTATGGCTAATTTGAGTAGCTGATGGTTGGTTTCATCCTGAATAGGTGGGAAGACGGAACGGCGATGTTGGAAAATAGTGAGATTAGAAAGTCTCAGTAGGAGCTTGGTCCGAGAATATTCCGCGTGCCGCGGGGGGATGGGGCATGTTTTCAGAGGAGCAGGATATTTTTGAGATCCGATCTCACCTGGGGTTGCGAGATGATGGGTTGAAGGGGGTTATGGCCGTAGTTCCGCCGCGGGGTTTAATAAGTAACTCTGTATTAGGTTTGCTGGTACCATTTAACCGTCCAACGGTCCAAGTACAGAAAAGTTTGAACCGAACAAAACTTGGAAAGCAACATCGGTTTCCCTGGTTCTAGATTGCCGTATTGGGAAATCTGTTGATGCACGAAACCGTGGTTATGATCTAGGCCTATATAACGGGGTGAAATTGGGGAGATGGGGGGAATACGGAGATAGGTCGAATCGTAAATATACTTATTCACACAACCTTTAAAGAGGTCTATTAGTAGTGCAGCAGCGGTTGTAATGCAATTAGCCGTTGAGAATACAAGAAACGTGAGATGCCGGAGAAGTAGTCGAAAGAAAACAAAATACAGACAAGAGCGAAAGGGGAAAACAGAATGGGGAATGGAAAATGGAAAATGAAAAGGACACATGCAGAACTCGGCTCCGCTTTACAATGCAATATGCGAAAAGGCCACGCGCGAGAAGGAGAAAAGAGAAACATTAAAGAGGTAAAGTAATCCGGAAATGGAAAAGGCACAGGAAAAAAAAAAAAAAAGAAAAAAAAAAAGAAAAAAAGAAAGAAAGAAAGAAAGAAAGAAAAGGAAAAGGAAAGAAAAGAAAAGAGAAAAAAAATCCCCCCCCAGACATGCAGGAGTAGTCTAGTAATAACAGCTTTCCATCTCTTCTCCTCTGTCTGTCCGTCTTTCATGCTTTCGTTCCATCAAGTATGTCTACTGGGTTTGTTGAGGATCAAGCAATATCTATGCGACAGTGTATTAGTGGGAATCTTAGGTAAACGAAACGAAAAAGGAAAAAGGGACAACAACCGAAAGAAGAACCTGATATGGAGAGGAAAAGGAAGAAAAAGAGGGACCCGTTAAATAATACAGAAGTCATGCGGGGAACGAGAAAGGAAGAAAAAAAATTAAAATATTAAAATATTAAAGGAAGCGGCCATGAGACGAAATCGTCCCGTTAAAACCAGGCATTTATACGGACAGTTGTCTCGAGAAATTAAAGGCGTAGTAGGGAAGTAATCACCATCACTTCTTTCCCCTCTGCGTCCCCTTCTGCGGCACATCCTTAAGAATATCATCAAAGCTCATCATTGGATTAAAACTGACCGGCCTCGACGGCGGTTCCAAGGACATCACGCTCGCCGGCAACGGCAACGCTTCCAACCCCATATGTATCGACGCCCTATTGCCTCCCCACATCGTCCCCGGATGGCGGGCCGGCGAATTCTCCTGCGGCAGGGGCAGTGAAATAAGCGGCGGCGTCTGGCTTCCCGGCGTGATAAGTGGCGTAGCCTGTCTATCCGAGGAGGATCCTGTGGATGAAAGCGGCGGCGGTGGTACGGGGTATTGATACGGCGACGACGACGGCATCGTCACCGCTACTGGCGCCGCCATATACATCCCGTCCTCTTCCACGTTATCCAGCATTGCCGGGGACTTCATCTGTTGCTGACTCGCCCAGGTCATCCCTACTTGCCAGCAGTGGCTGCGACGGTAGACGCCCTCGACGCCATTCGCGACAACGTCAGATGGCAGATTTACCACGCCCGAGCCACCCGCGACACCGAACCAGCTGCGTCCGGATTTCGTATCCTCGCGACACCATGGTATGCCACCGCGCGGGGGGACGCAGAGGAAATGCTCTACACCCTGCGTAAAGCGGACTTCAGCCGCGTCGACAACGACCATTGGCAATGACTGGAGAACGGCGTACATGAATAGCCATTGTCCACAGCGGTTGTCGGCTAGTTCATCTGCTGTCTTGCCTAGTGCTGCGCGGCGTTCAAAGCGAGTGAAGTCCTCCAGGAACGGGGTGGGTTTCATGCTTGTGTGGTTATAGGAGCTGACGAGGACCTCGTTGGCTTCGCCGACTTTGAGCTTCTTGGTGCGCTCTTTGAGTTCACTGGTGGCATCGAGGTTTTTGCGTATGGAGCGGATACTGGGAAGCAGTGGGATGTCGAAGGGCACGGGGGGTTGGACGGGTGGGGTACTCTGGTCGTATTCGCTCATTACCTGTCGGAGAGCGCGGGCGCTGGATTCCTGAGGGTCTGTGGGATCGCCATTGTCGTCCATCGTGACCATGTCTATCGTTCTGGTGGTCAGGGATGTCCTGTCAACGAGCATGTCGTACAAATCTGCAAAGTCTTGGTATAGTTCCATGAGGACCAGACGATTTAGGCCGCTCTCTTCAAACTGGTTCTTTTTGGAACTGGCCTTGGGTGGCCATGATCCAAACCGGGCACGGTAGTAGGAGATAACATTTTTTCTATATGCTAGACAGGCGTTTTTCCAGTCTTTGAAGCGGATAACTTTTGCTTCGTTTAAGGTGCTTGAGTTGGCGATCCCGGAGAAGAGGGAGGGGAAATCAAAATCTTCCAATTTATTACGAATAGTTCTGAGGCGAGTGTCAAGGTCGATGAATGCTCTTTCCATACGTTGCTTTGTGATATCAGAAATAAGGGGGTATTTGGAGCTATTTAAATGTCTGATATCATTCAGCCTGCCAACACCGTGGATGAAGCCTTCTGAATACAATGGGAGGAACTTCATTCGCTCTCCTAGAATAATAGCTTCGAGTGTTTTCTCGCGACTCTTTCGCACGTCGTTAATTCTAAGCTCGTCGCAATAAGCAGCAAAGCTGGAGGTAGCAGTCTCTCCAAATCCTGAACCGTCCAAGTTGGTAAATTCAAACCGAGTAAGGAGGGTGGAAATTTCCAGGAAAATGTCAAAGATCGAGGGGAATCGACGAGTAGCAACCAAGGACTGGCCAACTAAAAAGGCGAACATATTTCGGAACCGTACGAGCATGTCAACATCGTTGTCCTGGAGAACAGCATGTCTATTGGAAACGTCACCGTCTAGAGGTACAGGGACGTATAGATGTAGCGGTTGAAGTGGTTCGTCTAAGGAGTATTCGCCGGATGTCCTACTGATTAAACTACTCCCGTCGTCTTCAATGGATCCTGTGTTGTTACGCGCTGCTGGGGAAGCTGAACGGGGATAAGCAATCTGCAATTCCTCAGGGATGGTTCGTTGTTTGATCCTGGGTGTTGGATCTGCGCCTCGAGCTAGGTAGGTGAGTGAGGTGGAGGACACGAATAGAGATGAGTCGACTTTGAAGGAAGGGCCCCTGCCAGCATTTTGTGGGAAAAGATATACAAAAGTGTCTCCATTGTCATCCCACAGCTCCTCAACCTTTTGAAAAGTTAATACATTTCATATGTAAAAATTAAATAAATAAATAAAAATAACAATAACAATAACAATAACAATAGGAGACGTACCATATCCCCGTTTATCAGAGGGCTAATATCGTAAGCCATGTCCTGTCCTGCCCCAGCAATCCACGCCCGCATCGACGGGTGAGGTCGATTCATATTAGCAGAATTCATGCGTAATTTCCCAGAGACCCAACTGCGCGTCTTGAAGGACCTAGAATCGGTGCTCACGGCAGAGAGAAGGCCCGATCTGGAGGCGGGACGAGCAGAACCGGCCGCCATATTAGATAGCCCGCCGTTCCAGCTCCGGCGTCGCTCTCGCGCGGGACTGGAGAGATCAGGGTTTACCGTGGTGAGTGGGGGCGGGGGCAGCAGCTGGGCATCGTTGATAGTGACTGAGTCGGGTCTTGGAAGCGGCGTGGACACGATCCTGCTCGATGAGGGAACGACATCTAGGGAATTTGTTGAGAGATGCTGTGCTGAGGCGGCATGACGTAGAGAAGGGCAAGAAGAGGCAGGATTTTGTTGTTGTTGTTGTTGTTGTTGCTGTTGTTGTTGCTGTTGTTGTTGCTGTTGCTGCTGCTGCTGCTGCTGTTGTTGTTGTTGGATGTAAAGATGGTGGTTGTTGTTGTTATGATGCTGGTCGTGAGGGATGTCGTGTGGCGGAGGGTTTTGAGGGATGGGCTGAGAAGCAGATTGGGCATTGTCGGAGTTATCTTTGGAATTAGAAATCAGCGCGAAGAGAGAGGACAGCCGCTTGGCTGACTTGGAATGGGTAGAGAGCATTTTGGCTCTTGGACTATTGACTTGTAGGTTTAAACTCTGGGAGTTATTGGATCGGGGGTGTGATGGCGGCACGCGGGAAAAGGAAAACAGATGGAAATGGAAGCTGGAAAACCCAGCTGAAAACACTGCAGGGAGGAAGGGGGCTGTAAGTAGATCAGATCGACAGGGGGAAAAGTGATATGTTCTAATGGGGTATTAGGATAAAATAAGGTGAGGTGAGGAGAGTTGGAGTTGTTGATATTTGGTGGTGGTGGTTGGTGGTGGTGATGAGTGATGACGAGAGAATACAAAAAAAAAAAAAAATACAAAAGAGAAAACACGATCGTAAACCACCAAATCATAAAACCACAGCCAAGTTTATGTGTGAGGTTAACAAGCAGAGCAAGTGGAAGCAAAGTCGACGCAAGGCCAGCTACTACAGCTCCCAGCAGGTTTACCAGCAAATCGGGAGCGTCGCGAGTTCACAGTTGGGGATCTATATATGGGTTTGGATGCTAATTTAATCCGTCAAGTGAAGTTGATACTATTAGTGACTGGCGGTTTTCATTCCGGAGTTCAGCTCTGGGATTTCCTCCAATTGTTCCCCCTTCTCTGCCGTAGTTATCCATTTCGTTGCTGATCCGTGGTTAACTATTTTATTCTATTTAGCTGCTAAGTAGTTTTGCCCGACTCGTCCCCGTTGATCCGGCTCCACCGGTGGGGAATCTATAGTTGATTAAATAAAATTAGAAGAAAAAGGTAAAAAGCAAAATGAATCTTGAATGTTGCTCCAGTCAATAATCTCCTTGACAACTTGCCAGGCGCAACAACATATTGTTGACCATGACTTGTCAAAACCAGGAGAGTGAGTACGCAGCCAAAAGCAACCTGATTCCAGAGTGTCCTCCGCCCCCCAATCTGCAACCTTAACCAGCTAAAGCAAGGCGTAGATAAGTAATAACTTCCATTTGTGGCGCGGGGAAAGTCAGAGGCTCAGCCCTCGTAACTAAACCACTTTCCAACGGCTTCTTGCGGTCGAGAAGTGGAGACGTTGGAACAGGCGAACACCGGCGTGGCTACGAGTAACTACGCAAGAGGGCTCTGTCGTCTCATTCTTATTCTTGACAGCGGTGAAGAATTACCCACAACGACATCAAATGGACCCTTGGCAGCATTGGATGGGCGGCAACCTGTCATCCTGGCACGGGGATAGCCGATACGCGATAAACTTGGGTTGACATCTTTATTATTAACCTCAATCGAGGCTGTAACCATTGACCACTGAGTAATTCATGGATTTTTGAGAACTCGCCGCATCACACGCTTGCGCCAACCAAACCAAGCCCCAGACCAAAAATGGCCGTGCTTACGCAGTATGTCGACACATTTTCTTTTCGGCAAGTTACTGAAAATGGGATCGTGTTCGCGATCGTGTTTGGGGATAATCATCCATTGGACTGCGATGAAATCTCGAATCTTGGCCATCGGTCAGGAACAGGGATAGAAAACAGAAAACGTAAAATAGGCTCTTTCGGGATTCTCTGGCGCCGTGCAACTAATTAATTGCGTGGTTGTAATAATATCATCAAAGGCAGCCAGCCGTTGCGTTGCTGGCGACCTGAAGTCGAATCGAGGCAGTCAACAATGCTATGTTTAGATTTGCCTCGCGCCCCAGGGGCTGCCCCTGGAGCTAGCTCCAAACAGGTTAGCCCCGCGAGAATGAGCGGTGGCGCTTGATTCGAGGGCTCTCCACCGAACAACAATCAATATCTTGATGCTGCCCCAACGTCAGTCCTGGATGGATCCCAGATTACTAAAGGCCCGGGGGGTTCGTTGCCATGTAGTATAACGCGCGGGCGGGGTGTCTCGCGGTCACAGAGCTTCGGTCTACGCTTAGTCATACTGTTGATACTGCTATTCCTGTTTCATCTAGGTTATTTGGCTCGATATATGCACCTTTCTTAAACAACTTTATCTCACAGCCGAGGAATTGGGACAGAGCCGTTAAAAGCCTGATCCTTGTTACAGAGAAATACATTATAATAGCTTATGTGATTTTTGAGTCGTATTTCGGCGTCAATGGATGATACTGGGTTATGTACAGGATTGCTTTTCCTATGGGAGATATATGATTTGTTTCTCTCGGGGATAGTATATAGATTGCAACCGAGAGTGAGAACTCGAGAAGCAACCTCCCTGATGCTGATACCTCCTGATATCAAACGCCGTCGTGCAAGCCAGATTAATATATGCGTCATAGATAAGCAACCGCGGATGCTTCCATTGGGCTAACGAGTGAGTTAATTGGCTTCATGTGACGCTACCTCAGCCACTATAAGGCCTGCTCTAAACCATTGGAGCACAATGCCTCACTTGTCAATTAAAACCGGGGAAAAAAAAAAAAAAAAAAAAAAAAAAAAAAAACAAGAACAATTTAAATCTTCCATCGTTGCCCCCGATTAAAATTAATTATATCCATCCCCCAATCCCCAAATGACCACACGCCCTTTGTAATGCGACAGATAAACCTATTCCGAGGCTGGCCGAACCCGTCCCTCCACCCCCTCCCCGCCCTAACCACAGCCACATCCACCATCCTCTCCAACCCGCTCCTCTCCGCCCCGGCCCTCAGCTACGGGCCCAATGAAGGCGATGCCTCCCTTCGCGCGGAGATCGCCCGCTGGCTCTCCGAGTTCTACACCCCCCCATCCCCGGTAACCGCCTCCCGCATATGTATCACTGGTGGCGCAAGTCAGAACCTGGCTTGTCTGCTCCAGGTGTTTTCGGACCCTCTGTACACGCGAAATGTTTGGTTGGTGGTGCCAACGTATTATCTGGCGTGTCGGATTTTTGATGATGCGGGATTTTCGGGCAAGTTGAAGGGGGTGAGCGAGGATGCGGAGGGGGTGGATGTGGAGGAGTTGGAAAGGGGGCTGGAGAGCAGTGAGGGGCGGGCTGGGGCGGAGAAGTGCTGGGAGCGAGAGCGGAATTCTGAATCGGTATGCTGTACCTGGGGCGGGTTAGACCGGTTATTCTCAATTTGTTTATTTATTTATTTATTTATTTATTTATTTATTTATTTATTTATTTATTTATTTATTTATTTATTTATTTATTCATTCATTCATTCATTTCCCCTTTTCCTTCGCTAATTCTTTTATTTCAAAATTTAATATGCGAACAATGTGTGAATATATGTACTGAACCAACATCCAGAGATGGACCCTCAAACCTCCACGCTCATGGCGGAAGCTATACAAACACATAATCTATACAACCCCGACCTTCTCTAACCCCTCATCGAAAGTAATGAGCCTCCGCCGTCGCGAGGAGCTGGTCCGCCTCGCCCGTAAATACGACGCCCTAATCATATCCGATGATGTATATGACCATCTCCAATGGCCCGTTTCCGCCTCGCCGTCCCCATCAAAAATATACCCAGACAAAGCACTCGTCCCGCGCATCGTTGATGTAGACCGATATCTCGACGGCGGACCACAGGACGACTTCGGGAATGCCGTTAGCAACGGCAGCTTTAGCAAAATTGTCGGTCCTGGTTGTCGTGTCGGCTGGGCGGAAGGGACGGATAAATTTGTCTATGGCTTGTCACAGACGTATGTTCCATGCGTTCCTACAGCAGTAGCTGGATGATTTACGTAGAAACCATGTATCCTGTATATTCCTAGCTAACCCGATATTGCAGCGGCTCCTCCCGCTCAGGCGGCTGCCCTTCGCAACTTACCTCGACGTTCATCCGTGAACTTCTCTCGACAAACTCGCTGCAAACGCATATTAGGAACGTATTGCAGCCTGAGTATTCCAGTCGCTATTACACACTCACTGCTGCTGTGCGGAAACACCTCGTCCCGCTTGGCGTGTTGTTGACAAATGCAGATGGAAATGCAAATGCAAGTGCAAGTGCAAATGCAAATTCCGGTACCACCGCAGGCGGCTATTTCCTCTGGCTTCGTCTCCCGCGAGGATTGAAAGCTAGCGACCTAGCAGGCAAGGCACAGGGGGAGGAGGATGTAGTTATTGCCGGAGGGAATTTGTTCAACGTTGCTCGGGAAGACGGATATAGAACTGATGCCGACAAGGTTGCCTTGGGTGAAGCTGAAGATTTTGAGAGTTATGTTAGGTTGTGTTTTGCGTGGGAGGAGGAGGAGAAATTTGATGAAGGGGTTGAAAGGCTTGCGAGGTTGATCAGGAGGGAATTGGAACGCACGTGAGATGACAATTTAATTAATTTTTCCATCTTGTTCTTCCTGTGCTCACTACATCCCATTACTCCTGTTGGAAATTGTTATGAACAAGCAAGAATTAATCTCCTGGTTCCTCGACTTGGTCAATTGAAGTGGAGAAGACATACACTCAATCGAGCGTTGGGTATGCGGTCAAAGCAAAACTATGCGACATAAACGCCATCCACATGTATTTAGGAAGCGCTAGTTGGTATTGACACCTATCCAGGGGCCATATCTAATGATCTAGATATCTAAAGTAGCGAAGTTTCAAGGGATACATCCCTTCCGCTCTGCTCAGTTCTTGATTCCCTTCTTGATGGACGATCAACGCTGAACAACCATCCAGGAATAATGGGGGCAGCCATTCTTTTCCTTGATCAACGCCATGAAGTCCATCAGACATTCCGCACGGAACTTAAAACAAAAGTATTAAAAGCCAACTAAGCTTTAAAGATCCTAGATACGCCATTCTTCATTTCCTATATATTAAAATGCGTTCGTGGCAGGATAACTTGCCATTTAGAGGGTGTACCTAAATTCGGGACTGCCATCGATAACTTTCTCGCCTCTATCGGCTTTGTCGTTCGCCCACTTAAAATATGCGGTCATGATGAGGACGGTGATGACGATGACACAGGAAGTGCTGTGTGGGTCAAAGAGGATAGGGATTAGCAAATGGTTTTCCTTGCAATGCTTAGACGGAGAAGGGGAACGGGGAAAAAGAAAGAGCTGCATTCATGTCACTCTACTTACGCTATGCAGGCGGAAATACCAGGGATATAGCTTGGTTTATCTTGCGAGCGAAAAATAAGACTTCCTGCTATTCTAAATGTGGTGGTTAACTATTAGTGACCTATTTTCAACTCTTTGATGGCAGGCTGATGCATACCCTCCAATTCCTCCAAATCCAGTCAGTGTTGCAGAACAGAAAGCGCGTTTCCATTGACCTTTGATATTGTTTGCCTTCAGAGGAAAATTTGAAAGTCAGCCGAGTTAACTTTGACTTAAAAAGTTATAGACTTGCTTACCTGGTATGCCATGACCAAAGGAACATTGGCATTCGCTCCAGCTACGCCGAGGAACGCGCCAAAATATCTCACAGCAGAATTCGAGTGAAACCCCATAATCGGCAGGCCAACAATTGTTATCACACTGTTCAAAATAATGAAAGGAAACCGAACTTTAAGACGGTCTGCAAACCAGGCCGTCGAAAACATCAATATCCCTGCGAAGGCGTATGGTGGTGCAACCAGGCATTGCGAAGCCGCCATGGAAAATCCGAGGTTATCCTTCAGGATGATGGGGAGGAAAACTGCGTTGACCATTAGTTCGTCATATTTTCCGGGATCGCCTGCACATTATGGATTTGAAAGGGATTTCTCACATGCAAATGAGTAGGTGACAGTCGTGAGGCAGCTGGATCATGTTAGAGAGTGATTAAAGGTTTGAACCGCAGAGGTTGAATCATTAGGAGAAGTTAAAGAAAAGAGATTACGATTCTGCGAGGGTGGGAATAAATTCTGTATGGAAACACTTACAAGAACAAGAAAGCGAATCCCCAAATGTGCAACTCAAGAGCAGGTTTCAAAAACTTGAGGAGATTGAATGGCTCCATTGCCACATCTCCGCGGTCCTTTTCCAGGCGATCAACGATGAATTGACATTCATCTGGCTTGAGGAAGCGGAATGAAGGCTTTGTCAGCTCTTCGTCGGGGAAGCGGACAATAAATATGTAGGCAAAAATGGCTATTCCGATTGTAATCTTTGTTCACGGTCAGAATATAACATGCTGTAGAGTATCTTCCGCTTTGAGCGCTTACCACTCCCTCCATAATAAAAATCCTGCGTCACGATATTAGCAAGAAATCCTTCGTGATGATAGGTACAACACAGATGCTCACCAACGCCAACCCCGAATACCCTGCACTCCCTCCATCTGCATAAGTCCGAATGCGAGGATTCCAGACATCGCACTTGAGAAAGTCCCAATCACATAAAAGACCGAATATCGTCGCGCCACCTCAACTGGACGACATTAGAATACAAGAGTATTGTGAAGATTGTTGGAGGTTTACCTACATTTAGTGAACCATGTAGAAAGGAGGTAGACACATCCCGGAAAGTATCCCGCCTCGAGAATTCCGAGAACCAGTCGCAAGCCGACCATACCAGTCCATTTAGAGATCCAGCCAAATCCGATTATAACACTCCCCCACAAAAGACAGATACCCGGCAAAAAGAGACGGGGACCGATTTTGCGACACGCAATCGTCATGACGGGCTGGAACAAGATGTATGTGATAAAAAAGCTGAGGGTGATCAAACTGTATCCATACCCTTTCTGCAACTTGAGGTCCACCAGCATTCCCGCAATCGCGGCATTGGAGACGTTCTTTCGGTCCATAAGGGAAATTCCGTACATGAGACCGAGTGCAGGGATGAGTCTCAGGTCTATCCGACGCCTTATTGCGGAGGCTTCCTTAGGTGTGAACATCTCGCCAGACTCCTGTGTGCTGGCTTTATCATCGAGATGATCATGCTGCGACTTCAAGTCGCTGGAAGTCATGATTTCGGCGGCAAACCCCCTGTTTTCTGTTTTGGCTTGAGGATAGAAATCAGGAAGAAATGGGATCAGCGGATAGGCAGGCAATTGGATGGGATGGCTGGGTCCTTGTTAGCCGTGGTCACCGATGTGAAGAAATGGTATCTATCTTATATAGGATCCCCAGTATCCTGCAGCATACTACTATCCCGGCGAGAAATCTCGCCAGTCTCCGTGCACATCTGGAGAAGAATGATATCCATGCATTACACCAATCTGGGGCAAAATAGGAAACCCGAGGCTGTGGCAATCCATCCCCTGTCATCGGGATTGTGGGCTGTTGTAGCACGTTTGTTCCCCGCGTTAATCTGAGGTGTCCCTGCTGGTTAACGCGGGGAAACACGCGCGGAGTCACGGAGGCACCCCGAAGTTGGACCAACAATATCCACAACGACCAGAAACATCTTGGCTTCTGGTTTCGAGATGGTTGGGCCATTGCTTCCATTTCCCCGCCATCCAGCATCAAAATTCTCCGGGCATGCACCGAATGCCAATATTATTGGGTTTCCCGCCCAGCCTGGGAGTGGGGATCCTGTGTCATGGAGCAAAGCCTTGATTCTAGCCAACTGACTCAGGGTCGAGACGGGAGAACCACAACGGCCTGTCAGGTCTCAAGATCTCTCGTTGCCAAAGTGGCACAGAACTTTTGCTTGATATCATCTTTTCCCGGCAAAAGGGTCGAATGCGTTTATTGGAACTCCATTCTGCCACGAATCCCTTCGCACATCATCGTAGAGTAGTTGTGGGGACTACGTTCGGGACATCTTCGTGCCCGGGGATGGTGTGAAGTGCAGTCACCCGTTGATACTTGCCGAAGAGGTGGCGATATTTTACCTGCGGCTATTCAGAAGCCTAGTGGCAGAGGAAGTTCAGAAATTATTTACGCTAATAGTTGTTCTGAGCGAGAATTTAAAGATGGCATGACCACGCTTCACAGGCAAAAATAGTTACACAGGCTCTTGAAGAAGAATGTGGATAAGTGAGTTAGGCTCCCAGAAGGCTAGCTGTGGAGACAACCCCAGGTGGGAGAACCCATTGTCAGCAGGGAGCTTTCACAGAACAACTCAAGAGCTGCTGCGATAACGGGCTTATTTACCCGGGCTGATGTTTGTCATGAAGATCAAAATAACTCTTAACTATCATTTTGGCTCACCTGTACAACAACAGCACAGAGTGCTAGTTGTTATTCAAAATGACCTCTCAGCCCCTGCTCCAAGTCCTGCCCTTGCAAGTAAAGAGCAGTATGGCGATTGTTAGTTAGTTATTCCACATCAACGACCGATTTCAGGATATGCTGCGTGAATAAAGCGGTTCCATTCTGCATTACAGCTTCCTTTCCAAAACTTCTCATGCCAAATTAATCAAATGGTTTATTGCTGTTGGGGCGATTCGGGTTAAACAATCGTGTAGGGTCAAATCATACTACTCTATTTAATCCAACCGGGTTCGAGTGAGATTTTCACCAGCATAACCTAGTAACTAAAACACCTCTCATCCTCGAAGTAGGAAAAGCACGGTAAGCCCGTGAGGCCCCCATAATTTGACAAACCCTAGAAGAATGTGAGGGACTTAAAAAAGTGCAAAGTGGCGAATCGAGGTTGCGAGATCTCTATGAAACCTATAGTTATTGGACTATTAGACCGTGGCCAGGTATTGCTCTAAGAAAAATAGCACGAAGGAACAAATGAAGGAAATCGATAGCCTCCTCCACCGGGAACGTGGATATGAAGTGTTTGGAAGAGAAACCAGTCTCCCAAACTAGTAGACATATATAATTCGAGAGGTTTGAAAGCACCGCAAAGTCCATATATTTTTCGCTTCTTCGGATTCTTCGGATCCAAAAAATATTGACCTATGTTGGATCAGCACCATTAGGCTCCTTGCCAGGTCAAACGATAATAGAACCCAGCGCTCATTGCGGCAACAGAGCAAATGTCTGTGAAAAGACAGTGTCGAAATTCTCGAACACAGCGGTGGCCTATCGAACGGACATCGTTTTTCCAGTTAGTTAGGGTGGGACCTCGCACTTAGAAAGCCAGGCGATTAAGTTATAGTTTAACTATACCAGCCGCCAGTTAAATAGAATCTTGGAACGCATCCTGCCGAGCAACAAAAAAGGACAACCTTCGTCGAACTGCGTATTGGCAACCCCAGAGAAACTGAATAACGTCGAGCATACTCTCATTCCGAGATGCTTTAGCGTCCACAGCGACAATCCAATGATGCCTTGTTCGAACAGTTCATCGTTCGTATAGTTAGTTACTCGTTCTCCATAACAACATCCACTATTGCCAACATCTAGTCAAATTTTTAAGCCGGTCAACGACCTTGACAGATGCTAGTGATTGCTAGGGCTTCCACGAAACCGGGCACGACAGCAGATGTGAATTTAAGGCCCACTGAGGGCTGTGGAGTCGTAGTTCAACTCCTCTCTTCTCAATGCAAAGTCGTTGCATGGAATTTGCTGTGGTGTTCCCAGTTTTGATCCAAGAATGAACGACTGAGAAAACACCCCGGGGTGCTTCTGGGTGTAGTCGTTCTCGATCTTAATTTAAATAGTGATATATACGGTGTGAAATACGCTCATCGGCCCCGGAGTTGGAACATTGTGATTCCGAATCTGATTCTACCAAGTTTTAATACGTCCTTGACAAGCAATTCATATTTGAGTACAGAGCACATACTATTGTTATAGGATTCTCAAAGAATAAGTAAAGGGGAAGAAGCTCCTAGAGCTAGTTGACTAGCACTGTTGCGACATTGAGCAAATGCAATCTTTAAATCAATAATCATCGACACTCGTCATCCGAATTTATATAACGCCTGCCGTTTATCGGCAAAATCCATCGCAAACAAACGCATGCCGAACTGTACTTTGACTGGTCACAGGGGGTATGATGCGCAAAAAAGAGTAATTAAAAGAAGAGAAGAAACATATATAAAGAAACCTTTAAACAAAGCGAAGAAAAGAAGAAAAAATCATAACCAACTCCATTTTATGTACTCAGCAGCCTGCTGGAAAATAGCCAGCGTTGAGCAAAAAGTATTTCGATTCTCAATCTGCTTCACAAGCGCCTTTCCATCCTCTGCACTCGTAATCATATTCGTGCTCGCCTTCGTACTGACCCCGTACAAATGGACAGCCGAGCAGTCTACCTCAATCATATTTTCTTGACAAGACTCTGTAGCGAGACATTCCTGTTCGTAATTATCGAAGAAACTGTATAAGCCGCCACCATAGAGGTAGATGTTGCTAGACCGGAGGATGCGAAGGCCCCACGCCTTCTTGCACGATTCAGTTGTGCACTTGGAGAAATCTGGGTCGTTGAATTTCGAATTGGGTTTGAAGGGGACTAGTGCATTGGGGTTGGCTTGGTAATATGGCGTCTCCACCTGAATCAGGGCCATGTACACGTTTTTGGCGCCGACTATTGAATATTGATAGAGTTGCGAGTGTTCGCTGGCAGTACCGTACATCCAAACAGGACCAGAGCTCTCAATCAGCACGCCACGGCCGTTGTAAATGTTAATTTGTCCATGATCGGATAGATCGAGTTCATGGTCCGAAACCCAGAACCAGGTATTTTCGAAGTACCCGGATGCCTGCTTCGTGAGGTGGAGGAGCATGAAGGCCCCTAGGCACTTAGGTTCGGGTGTGGTGGTGCTATTCGGTGTCTTGGCACAACTGTCGCTCTGAAGCTCGGTACCAGCGGTACCACCAACTCTAAAATGCACATCCCACATTCCCACTGAACCTTGGAACGCTTCAGCAACATTCCACTCCATCAAGATGGCCCCGGGGGCAGGCCCTTTAGTCTCTATCATCAAATCGCTGATTTCAACTGTGCCTTTATCACCTGGTTGGCCGACTTGCAGGAATGGGATGGGTTTTGTCTCGTCAGAAAAGGCGGGGCCTGAGGCCATGAGTAGTGGCCATATTTCACCCGTTATCTTGATTTCCTTAGGTACTTTGAGTGTAGAGGTAATGACATACGCTCCATGGTCGAAATACACGATCTGATCTGGCTTCGCGTTATCCAAAACTTCCTGGATTGCTTTCGTGTCGTCTGTTTTTCCGTCTCCCTTGGCTCCAGCCTTCTTAACACTTATGAAAGACGTTGTGGGAACATTCTCGTACCCTGGCTTTGACCGCTCGAATACTTTACCAGATGAATCAAGGAGGACTGCAGGCTTCGTAGGGTTGCTAAGAACCTCACTGATTCGTGTCTTCGCGGGGGCCGATTGTTGGCAATCTGATGGAGCGCTATTTGTTGGTGAGGGAGATGGCGATGGGGGCTCCGTTGGTGAGACTGAAGATGGAGTTTTGATTGCCGATCTCGACTCTGTGATTGGTGTCTCCATTTGTGTTGGGGAGTTGAAGGTGGATACTGGCGGTGGTGAGGGTGCCGGGTTGGGTTTTGGAAAATTCGGATCTGGCTGTGGTGCGGGAGGCACAGGGGCTTTGCAAGAATCTCTAGCAATATGGCGCTTATGAATGGGTGGAGATAGTCCATGGAGCTGAGGATGAGGAGCTCTCTTCGATGCTTTCGTCTGGAGAGAGCTTGCTCCAGGGCTATATGCATTACCTTGGACCCATGAAGCCACGACTGAGCCTCCTTCCAAGACAACTGAGCCATTAATATGGGCAACCGCAATCTCAGAACCTGTGAAATCGACATTGTCGATGACTAAAGTTCCTCCAGTTTCAGGAGCACTATCTTCGTTAAAAGAGGTGACCACACCTTTAGGCGTGCCTTTAAATTTGCTGTCAAGGATCAACACAGAGCCAACGGTCTGGTTGAAACCACCATTTGACATGTTCAGACCCACACCGCAGTTGTTGACGCTGATCGATTTAAATGCCCATGCCCAGTTCCAATTCATAAACACCGCTGTATTGCAATTATTGAAAGTGAGGTTACGCGTGGTAAACTGCTGATTACCCAAAAAGGCACCATAGTTACCACCGTTGAAGACAAGATCAGTCATGAAACCACCGGAGCCATTATCCATAAAGATACCCTGCTGCTTATTGGCCTCACCACCGCCTTGGACCATCTCGAAGCGGATGTTTTGTAGGCTGCTAGCTTGAGCCACTTGCCAATGGATACCAGCGCCGGATCCCCGATCCATACCTGTCATATCGATAACGAAATTTTTAATGGACCGGAAGAAGTTGTTTTGGTTCGTATACCAATTGGCACCAGTATCGGTGTACGGATCAGCATCGATAATAGCAATTCCCTGAAATGAAGCGGCAGCTTTGAGTACGGGAAGAGCTAAAGCGTCTCCAACGAGCTGGGTGTAATAGTACTGGATAATTGGCTTGGATACGACATATGTGCCAGGAGGGAAGTACACAATAGCTGGCGTGACAGTTGAGGAGTCACAACCCAATCCACAACGATCTCCGGTTGATATTGCCTTGTTGATCGCCTCAGTATCATCCGTCACACCATCGCCTAGGTTCGTGGTTCGTCAACAAGATTTCACATGGCTTGAAGGTAAGGATAGGGGGCTAAACCATACCTTTTGCGCCAAAGTCTGTCACTTTTCGATAGACTGTGTACGATTTCTTGGACTGTCCAAAAGCAGGGCTACCTTGGCGAAGGATAGAGCTCACCCAATATTCCGATGCTTCAGTAAGGGGTTCCTCCTGGGACATAGGGATCGCACTAACAGGGCTAGTCAAGCCGCCTAGCAACAACCAGAGATGGGCAATAACACACAGGATTAATGATGAGAACATCATGATTTCATGAAATGGGGGGTCCTAGTGCTCTAGAAAGCGGGGATTAATATAGGAAAAGCTAGGATATTAAGGGTGTTGGTAGAAGAAAAGGAGATTCAAGTGCACAGCACCTGAAATTAGGATGTAGATATCCGAACAGCAATGAAAATCGTAAAAGAGAGAAAGCTAAAGAGACACAAGTTGAATGAGAGAATGACACCCACACAAACAACATGCGCAAGGAGAAAGAGGAGGAGTTGATGAGAAGATGAGGAGGGTGTTTTGGTACGGAGGAAGAGAGAGGTCTGCAAAGGGGTGGTCGTGACTATAAGAAGTAAATTCTCTCAATCGGATTGTTGTGTTGCCTGTAAACAAAGCTCTTGTGAAGGAGAGACTGTGAATCAATCAAATGAAAGAACAGAATAAACAACTACTCTATGGCAAAAAAAAAATATCCACAGCACACAAAGAACGGAGAGTCGCGCGATGGGAAAATAAAAATAAAATAAAAGAGAAGCGGATGAAGAGGATTATAAAAGGGTTAAAAACACGGGGAGAAGAAACAAACTGTTGGATGTATGTTGTTGGTACATGTGTTTCAATGTGTATCGAGGTCGTATTACATAGACACCAACAGTGCAACAGCCGTTTATTTGGGACGGTAATTCCGTGACAGTACACCCAAAACGTCTCCTAATCATGAAATGCAACCAAGGCCCTGCCAACCAACCATCGCCGCAACCCAAGTTGCTAATGCGACAAAGGGTACGTTTCGTGTTTGCCGCCATAAAAAGGCCCCGGGTTGTTTATAGAATTGCAAGGTATTATATGATCATTACAGCATTTGTGATTGATGGGGTCAACGTTCTTTGAAGGTGTTCGTTTACTTCGTTTTGGCGACAATAATAGTATTGGACTGCTCCACTTTATGTTAACAAATGATGCTTTCATTGTCGACGACAAAAAGAGTCTTCGAGAGAATACATAGATTTTTGTGTAAAATCAGATTGGGTGTTGAAGACTTTTGAAGAGGCATTGTAATTCCTGGGCTATCGAGAACAAGCTTAAGTGCGCTGCTGCTGATCATGCTTCAACATTATTCACCAGATCACCCACTCCATGCATAACATGCCTAAGTACTCCGTACTCCGTAGGTAATGCGCTATTCAGAAAACTCACTCTTACTTTTCTCTCCTCTGGGTTGTGTATTTCATCCATGAATCATGATCATATCGCCCTTGAGTGATCAGTCGCATCACAAAATTTCCGGTTCCACAAAAAGAAAAGAAAACCAGGTGTGTTGCAATATTGGACATGGGGGATGAAGAGATTGCAGGTTGCTTCCATTTCGCGACTCGTGGGCAGGCAGCGAATCTAGAACTACAGGGATCGACAAGACGCCCCCCCCCCTCCCCGGATGACTAGCGAGTCAGATGCATGAAACCCTCTAATAGCTCGCCGCCTTGTTGCTTGTGTTTGGACATCATTGACCATCCACGGATTACTGGTGATTCGAGCCATCGTGGGATGGGTCTAGTCAGATGTAGTCCAATTGGGCTGTAATTGTATACAGTTGATTGACGCTCAGTGTGGAGTGCCGTCAACATCTTGTCCAGGTTTCATAGAAGTGAAACGGAGAGGGGGAACAAGGGACAAGCGGAGATGATGATTCTTCGAAGCAAGCCGATGATATGTGAAATGCGCGATGTGGATCGGCAACTTTGCGCCCGTTGAACGGGGTGGTTGGTGGAACGAGTGAAATTACCTCTCACTTAGTTAACCAACCGGAACAAAGCATCAAAACTGGGAGTTGACTCGCATGGTGAAACACAGACCGCCATGGGGATGTAATCAGCAGTTGAAGAAGAAACCTGGGGCTTTTCTTGGATGCAGGGAGAAGAAGCTCTTCAGGGCTACCAACAACTTGACTTCAAGCGACGGAAAATGCCACTCGAAAACAAATGAAACCGCGAAAACTATTCAGAAACCACACCTCTCAAATATCACGTAAGTTTCATAGCAGAAGCACTGGAGGCCTCACTCTTTATCTGTTCAAGCAGCTCCTTTCAGTGCTCTTCATTACTCACACAAAAGTATCATGCCGAAATCACCTGTGGTCCAAACCCCGCACAATACGGCTGCTAACTTTCAGAACGAGTCCATGACAGGTGGTGAAGAAACTTTTGTTGATTGAAGTGCAAAAAGTTCACAAGCAGCTAAAAATTCATAGAGATGTCAATTTTCCCTGTGACATAAGCATATAAAATCATCCCCTGGGTGCAAGAGAGTGTAATCATGAAGGAACTGATCTAAACTAACAAACATTTTCTAGAGAATTATTAGGGTTAGCTATTGGAGCTCTCATCACCATGGATCTGATACTATCTACTGTATTCAAACTGTGGAACGAGGGGTGATATATATGACAGACTGGCAGGCTTGATCGATTGCAAAGGTAGCAATGCTAACTAACGAGAACGACTATATATACGGTGGAAAATAGGGCACGTGACGGAAGGGTCCGACATAAAACTGATGAAACGAATCCATGGATCAGGATCCAAGTACCCGCTATATAAATTTAAAGAAGCCGTCATCTTCCCGTGGATAGATTTGCCCGGATATTTTTTGAGAACTCGAGAAGTAGCAAATGATCGATTTTTGCCATATCAATTTAATAATTTGATTAAATACCAAGTCGTAGCATTACATCCTACACGTGCCCTTTCCGATCCATTATTCCACATGATATCACGAAAAATTCCAAATCCTGAAACGAAACGCAGATTAAAACGATAAAACCAAAAATAAGAAGGAAAAAAAAAAAAAAAAAAAAAAACCCATCGAAAGAATAAGATAGTGGGGGATGCCAACAATTTTCTAGTCCACATCCACAGCGACATACTCTTTCTCTTCCTCCTCCTCTGAACGAACACTTGGACTTAGAGTCCGTCTACCACTTTTCACAGCTTGCTCCCCTCCCTCCGTCTCGGAATCAATTTCCATAGCCTGGGATTCAGGTGCCTTTCCCTTCCCCTTCCCCTCCTCTTTCTCATTGTCATTTGCATCTTCCCTTATCCCGTCTGCAACCTGGACAACCTCATTCCTGATCTGCTCCACAGAGACTCTCCGTTTAAATGTGTCCCTGTCCACAACTACCTTGGGAAGATATAGGATGAGGATACCATCGGCCAATTTCGCTTTGATATTGTTAGCGTCGACATGTGCGGGTTGGTCGCGGGTTCCAAGGCGGATCTCCCGCTCAAAGACACCGACTTCGCGAGATCTTCCGTCAATGACCATAGCGTTGTTGAGCTCCTCGCTTACATCAGGTCGATACACCACTCCTGCGAGACGGAGGGTGGAATTCTCAGTGTCGTAATCGACAGAGATGTCCTTCTTTTGTGCACCGGGAAGTGACACGTGAATGATGTACTGAGATGCTGCATCGAAGACGTCAGCGCGGGGGACGAAGTCGACTTCCTTATTATTTTCTGAGAATTGATTGTTGCAGCTGTTCAACACGTCGTTGAGGTCGACGCCAAATTGGTTGGCGAGATTGTTGATGAATTGTTGCAAGTGCTCTTGGGGGGCTCCTGATGGTTGTCCACGCTCCCCATGGGTCGCCCACGGGCCACCCGTTGGTCGGCCATGTCGATGTCGACGATGAGGGCCCCAGCCACCGGGCCCACCATGTTCCCCATGTTCCCAAGGCCCACCTCGGCCACGACGGCACCCGCGGCCCCGGAAGGGGATGTCACGAGCGTTGTTCTCCTGTCCACCTTCCCTAACATTGCTGTTCTCGTCATAAGCACGGGCACTCGGTTCGCCACAGCTGTGATCGTTGTCGGAGGCGTCCTGAGCTCCCGTCTCTTGAGAAGCAGGCTGAGGCCTTGTCTGTGCCCTATGCTGGGAGAGGGGTCGATTTCCACGCCCATGGCCGGAGTGGGGCGCAGGGTTGGAAAACATGTGAATTCCGTGCTCCCCAAGGTCCGTCAAGACGTTCCACCATGGGTGGGGATGGTGGCTAGGGTGTTGGTTGACGTAATAGATGTTTGCCATGCTGGACTGTATCTGTTTCTGTATGAATATAGATAATAATTGCAGGGTATCACAGATCGTTCGTGTCTTTGGGTATAGCACCTCTTGTAATATAACTTAGATACGGAGAAGAGAAGAGGAAATTGTTATGAAAACAGAAATAAACCAGAACAAGATGCTTGAGGTAGCATGTTATATAGGCGTGAGTTGTGAAGGCACACGGTGGTTACGTAGACCTGTGGCCATTATGGATCGCACGTCACATTATGAATCATTTCACGAAGCGCCGAGAACGCACTAGAAGACAGGTTCTTTGTCTGCCTCTGGGATTGCCATACAGCCTGAAGTACCACACGCTTTTTCCTCCCGCCTTTGTTAAGTGGAGCATCGAACCAATCACACTCCCAAGAGCTGTCAAGGATAAATAAATAAAGCTCGGGCGAGTCAAAGATTCCCATGCGGCGAAGGCAACAGAATGAACACGTCTCCTGCAGGAAACATGAAATCCCATGCCTGCGATTGTTGCATGTAAATGGCAAAATTAGGCAGCACAATTAGTAAACAGCAGCATGGGCCTACGTTAGTCCCTGTGTGGGCCTAGCAAAATCTCGACGGGTTGAACAATCCCCCCATCAGCGTTCGGCGAGAGTTTGAAAAACTTTCCTGAACTTGCTGGATGGAGCTCTCTTCACGTGACCCGAAACTAGCTTATTCATCTCTTCTCTTATCTTATCTCCCATCACCATGTGATGTAACATGCCCTAACTCCCATATCACAATTTGAGACTGACAAGAGGTCAGTCATGATTGAAGTTCTGCTCTGTATTTCATGGGATGTCGAAAATACAGCATTGTGTTGGCCGTGGTACCCTGGTGGCAAGACGGCAAGTGTTGCAAGACGTCTTCGCCCTTGGAGATGATTGGCAGCTCCAAAACTTGAAGTAAGCTGCCACACAAACCGATCAAATGGGAATGGTGGAAGGGGATTATTCCGGGGTATCCCAAGTTATCTGGATAATCTGAAGGGGCATCTCTTCTGTCTAACGGGCATGAGTTGGAGAAATCGAGTGAGGATAAAGTGCTGCTGGTGTTCGAACCGGGCTTTTGGGAGGGATGTCTCGAGATATTGGTTTCATCGTTATCCAACTATTAGCAAAATTTGTTGCGGCGTCCTCTTCCGTTTGCCTTTGCTCTTCTCTTCCTTACTGGTGCACAGTGATTTATCGATCCATCAAAAGCGTGTTGTTTAATTACTTTTAATTTCTCTCTCATCTAATTTCAGAGAATGAAATTGGAATTTTTGACTAGCAAACACAACGGGGACTTCCCTAGCTCTTCCCACCGTCCATGGTCTACATTGCAACAACAATATTTGATTCACAAGTTCTCTAAACTCTCTCGTTCGATTCAATATACCGTGTCGGCTAAGCGACTGGAACGCTTGACCCTCTTTTTGCCGAGGCCGTAGTTGAGCAGCAAAGATGACCGACCTAACATGGCCACGGCAAGACCAAGACAGTTCTTCTTCTTCTTCTTCTTCTTCTTCTTCTTCTTACAAAACAAACAATAAAATAAACCGTTTAAGGGAATTTTGATCCTAGCCCGGAGTCACAGATGATACCGACTAACCCAAATCCCATAATATCTATCTGTTTCTGAGTACTACTTCTGGTTCTCCTTCGGCACAGCCAGCGACTTCGCGCCAAGCCCGGTTATGCACCCCTCTTAGCTGCGTCTCTGCGTCTCCGCTCCTGTAGGTTAACCCAACCAACCATCAAAATTTCAGTCCCCCTCCCAAGAGAGGAACGTATTATCCCACTCCTTTATAACCATACAGCAAGGAGTTCACGATTGGAAATCTTATGTAAGACTGCCCAAGAAGTAGAAGCATATGTTTTGTATCTGCAAAGAATCAAAACTACTCTGATCTCCCAACTCTAAAACATGTCGGCTGAACTCTCCTATAAGGCCATTGCCCGCAAGAAGCTTGAACAGCTCAATTCCCGCATTCCACAGGAATGGCAGCTCTCCTCCCAATGGATCCCTGCTGGCATGTTGTCACCGGAGGAATCGGTCATGGTCACTAATAAGTACGAAGCTGTTAACGTTATGGATGTCCCGCGGAATTGCGGTCTGTTAAAGCCGAAAGAGCTACAGATTACTGAGAGATTGGATGTAAAGGGCTTGTTGCATGAGATTGCCTCAGGCAAACTATCAGCAAGAGAGGTCTCAGAGGCGTTTTGCAAGGTGGGATTCCATCTTCTTCTTCTATTATTATTATTATTATTCCCAAATCTAGGCTTTCCTGCTTCATTCAAAATCCAAATATTTCCTGTATACAATTCCTGACGCACTGTGCTGAGGTGTTGATTATTTTATTCTAAACCTCCCGCCCCCTATTTCCCAGAAAAAGATACAAATATCTCTATTTAAATTCTATACAGAGAAAGTAAACCAATAACTAACTATCTCCAGCGTGCCGCAATCTCCCACCAACTCACCCGATGCATCACAGAGCCACTCTTTGAACAGGCTCTAGCCCGAGCCTCTGAACTTGATGCACATTTGAAACGCACGGGCAAACTTATTGGTCCCCTACATGGCCTCCCAATCTCTGTCAAAGACTCCTACGATATTAAAGGCTTCGATTCAACCATTGGCCTAGTCTCCCTTGCATTCAAACCTGCAACAGAAAATGCGCCATTAGTGGACCTGCTTTTCGACCTGGGCGCCATAATTGTTGCGAAGACGAACATCCCCCAAACCCTCGGGGCTCTTGATAGCGTGAACAATCTCTTCGGCCGCACTCTGAACCCCCTGAACCTCAAGTTGACTCCTGGAGGCAGCTCCGGTGGAGAGGCGGTACTGGTTGCTATGAGAGGATCCATGATAGGAATTGGCACAGATATTGGGGGCAGCATCCGCATTCCGGCCATGTGCCTTGGGATTTACGGCTTCAAACCAAGTGTTGGACGATTCCCCTTTGGCAGCCCGTCAAGCAGAGCGAGCGCATCTAAGATGCGTGTTGGTCTACAGGCTGTTGGTGGGCCAATCGCCCGATCCATGGGAGATATAGATGTCCTCATGAAGGAGGTCGTTCCGAGAGCGGAGCTCTACGGTGAAGATTGCATTCCCGGCCAATGGGGTGCGAGTGAGACACCACCACTCTTGTTGGCGAAACCGCGAAAATTCACCATCGGCATCCTGCCTTCCGACGGACGTATCCAGCCCCTACCCCCTATCGCCAAGGTCTTGAATGAAGTGGCACAAACACTTCGCAACATCCCCGGTGTCGAAGTTGTCGAGATCCCCATACCCGACGCTCTTGGTGATTGTCAACGGGTGGCAAATGATCTGATGGGGCTAGATGGGGCCGGAAGCATGGCTGATCTCATCGAAGCAACTGCGGAACCTCTGATTCCCTGGTTGCAGACCAGATTTAAACGAGGGACACCGAAGACTCTCGCGCAGGCGTGCGCAATTCAGGGCCGCAGAGCGGAGTTGGAGAGAGAGATGTTAAAGATGTGGACCTTGCCCCTGCCATCACTGAGATCATCCAGTCCCGATATCGAACCCAGAGCAAGAAAGGTGGATGCGATCATCCACCCCATAGCCCCACATCCGGTTCCTGAACATGACCGCTACAATGCCGTCGGATACACATCCAGCTGGGTCTTGTTGGATTATGCCGCTGGTGCGGTTCCCGTGCGAAAATTTACTGAAGCAGACCTCGAACTCGGGAGAGAGATGGAAGGGAAGATCTTATCCAGCTGGGATAAAAGGAATAGAGAATTGTGTATGTTCTCTCTCTCATTTTCTCCTCTTTTTTTTATTTTTTTTTATTTTTTTTATTATTTATTTATTTATTTATTTTAAATTTCCCTTTGACATTCTGGTTTGCTTTTCCTTTTAATTATTGCCCTCTGTCCGTTTTCCATCTCCGGCTCCCTTGATTTATCTCCTGCTATTGCTAACCGTGCAACTAATGTGAAACCAGGGAATTCCTCGACCGTTGATCGTCGCGTCTATCTCGATTCACCCCTCAGCATCCAAGTCATTACCCCCAAACTCCACGAAAATGACTTGTTCAAAGCGATGAGTATTATTGACAGCGCGGTACGGGGCCAGTCAACCAGGGGCAGTGGCAAGGGATCGAAGCTGTGATTTTTCCGTATCCAGCCGCTCTCAACTATGGATATGTAATACGAAATATTGATTATATTTACCTCCGCGAGATTCTTTCCTTTTAAATAACCTCATGACAGCAAGCCGTATTTTTCTTTTTTCCGTTTTTATTTTGTTGGGTTGGGGGGGGGGGGGGGGGGGGGGAAGGCAATTCACAACATCATGTGATAATTTCGTGGTCACTAAGATAGAAGAGCCAGGGAATCCTCCTAGTTTTCAAGAGCCAAAAGCAAGCTTCTGAGCTGATTGCAGCTGCCAGAGTCAATTATGCGGAGGGTTGACTTCATTCGGCATTATAACAAGCAGGTATGGTTCTGTGTTTATGGTTGTTGATTGACACGTAGTTAAATAAATGTAGGTATTTATCTTGATAGATGATGTCTACCAGACTGAGTGAAAGGATCACGTTGATGCGTGTTGATACGCCCACAAGGAATGGCAAGGACATGGCCAACAGAAATCTACAAGCATTCTACACCAACAATACAATTAATTCACTTATAAAAAGGGGTTTTGTTTTGGCTTATTTTTCAGTGGAACCCGTAGGTCCCCTACAAAATCCTCTTTGATTGACTGCCTAGAATCTAGAAGACCTAGCAACTACCTGGAAGGCAGGACGGAGAAATTCCCACCCTTAAATACGTACATTCAAATGAAAGTTATTACGAGCAGTACTGAAAAATTAGAAGGGAATTGGGTTCCTGACAAGGAGCTCGAGGATGTGGATGAAAAAGGAGAAAAAAGCAAGCGTGAAAGTAAAGAAGAATAAATAGGGATATCCACCCTCCGTGCCTATTAATGGAATGGCAATCAGGAGGGAACTTGGCCAGGGATACGTTTTATGTTGGAAAGCACAAGGAAAGAAAGGAAAGGAAAAGCAGCAGCGTAGATGTGAAGAAAGCAGTACAGCAAGGAACAGAAATTTGAAAGGGGTGGGGTCATGTAAATGATTCCCCCAACCCCAACTTCCGGTTAAGAGCATGCGGTCTGATGTCTGGGTGTTCGCGTAAAAGAGGCTGGGAGGTTAGTAATAGGCTACGGGGTTGTATCCACGGTCGTTCGAGGGATTTGTTTTTACTGATCCTGAGGGCGAACGGTTAGGGACAGACACGATTCTGCCTTGCGGATGGTCAGCGCAAAATTTGATAAGGATGGAAAAGATCAAAACAAGGTTTGAAAATCTGTCTCATCATCCAGTACCCAGGACCTTTTAAGTCGGGAAAAGTTTTTATGCCGGTGCAGCAGCAGAAGGTATGCCATTCGATGCAGCATGTCGTTTCGCAGGGTTTTCGGACGGATCTTCATTCTGTAGATTGTTAGCATTAGTGGCGAATCCACCGATTCCGATCCTGTGGGAAACAAAAAATCCATCGAGCGAATGTAAATCCCTTGCTGCTGGTGGATCATTAGCACTATTATTTCCAAGGCAATTACTTACGTCTAGGGAATGGATGCTTCTCTTTTGAGCTGTTGGTTCGGTCTTTTTCAGGGTCTTCTTCTTCGGTCGTGATGGCCGCACTTCTCCAGACTGGAAAACGTCTTCAGGGAGGTCATAACTATTGGCACAGTCAGTAGGAAAGGAACTCAACCAGTGGTCAAGGGATGGGAATGATTATGTACTTTCGGACATGCGTGATATGGAGATCATTGATACCAGGCTGGTACTGTGGCCAAGACGTACAGGTACTTTTAAATATCTGGGTGTCGGTTGAGATATCAAGCGACCTTGCAGCACCTTCGAGAGTCAGTTGTATCATGGTAAGTTGGCGGGAGGCCTACCTGGTGCTAAAGGTTTCAATTCAAGTCCAATGTAGTAAGTAGTCGAGTAGAGAGTGCAGCCACTCTCCCCGTTTGGCTCATCTGCTTGCGGCATTTGAACAGTCTCGCCGCCGTTTTGAACAGCCGCAGCATGTTGTGGATCGTTCGTC
This sequence comes from Paracoccidioides lutzii, assembly GCF_000150705.2. NCBI lineage: Eukaryota > Fungi > Ascomycota > Eurotiomycetes > Onygenales > Ajellomycetaceae > Paracoccidioides > Paracoccidioides lutzii. Next base: position 303,098 of record NW_015440960.1, on the reverse strand, counting down.
TGGTCAGTAGTTTTTGTTTTCGTGCCTTTCGCTTGGTACTGTGTGGAGCCGCTCATAACTTCTGCGATCTCTTTTTCGGTCTTACAAACATGAACTCTTTCGAAGCCTTTAGGGAAGGGATGGGCGACTTCGATCGATGATTTCCTGTCAAGTGCACCCACTAAATGTCGTAACTTGGATTCCACAAGTCCGGACCACACAGATTGTGCTTCTTTGCCCCTACTCGAGGAGGTTATGCTGAGGTAATACTTATAATCTTGGGAAAAGAAGGTATGGCGGGTGAAAAGGTCGTTCCAGGTCAGCTGCCCAAGGAAAATTTTGTCAACAATATCCCCACCGCGTTTTAACTCACGAAGAAGGACAGCTTTAGTGGACAATGAGACGTTGTGCGTTGCACACATGGATGGATATGCGGGTGTGATGATGGGCATGAGATGATATCTATCGCCGTGGTATATCTAGCGGGTAATGTCAGGATTTTTGTTTGTAGGGGGGGCGTTTTGTAGTTTGACTTACTTTTGGGTTCCAGACTTTCATTTGGAGAGGGCCTTCTTCTATTGGCTTTAATAACACTGGCTGGGGCCAGTTCCACTGATTCATTATGCGGAAAAATTTCCCCACGATCACTGATCCGGTAGCTTGGGGATAAAGTTGACAGACTCTGGCGACTAGCATTGCCCATGCAACTCCTCCAGGGAATCCTACGATGTTCGAATAGATCGCTCGCCCTAAAGGAAAGCCATGATATCAGCATGTCACCTGCTGAAGAATAGGGCAAACTTGCTTACGTTGTGCCCAGAGCTTTATGGCGCGTAATGCGAGTCGAAATGTCTTCTGTTGGGGAACGAGTTCTAAAATCTCATCAGTCACTCGTGTTCCGTTTACGCATCGTATCTCTTTCTCATCCAGCCCACGTAGCAAATCTTTGTTCTTCAGGTCCAGATTTAACGGCACAGAATGTACTAGTAGGCGTGCATAGATAAGGTCGATACTGATGCCGGACAATTCGATCTTGATAATCGGAACGAAGGCATCTGGAACAGGAGTTAATTTTTCAATGGCGCCTTTGGGGGCCATCTGCTCTAAAAGAGGAGGAAAATCGGAGAAGAAATCTTCGAATGAGACATGTTTCGGTCCAACCACCAACGTATCGATATCAGATCCTATCCGCATCAACAACAGGTTTAGTTTTGTTCTCTCAAAATAATCCCACCACGAGCCCCCGTATATAAGGAAATAACGGACCTGGGCCGTATACGCCTAGCCGATAACTACCGTATGTAAATATCTTCCCGCCCGCTATATCGATAGCCGCCTGGGACAAACCCTTGCGCCGACTGACTACCTTAACGAACTCGACAGTCACCCGTTGGATTAAGTGCAATGTCTGTTTTCTAAACAATATAGAGTTAATTTAGGTCCTTTACAAAACGAACATGGTGATAGCAAAATACCTCCTCTCAGTCTCTGATGGGGATTCGAAATTGTTTTGTTGCTTCAACTCTGTTGTTAGGTCGTCGTTTGCGGCGATCTCTGACGTGGTGGGCAGCGCAGTTGATATCGGGGGAGTCACACCCCACTGCCTGACCGAAGCAGCAGCCATAGTGACGACAGCGAGTGGTCCTTACGTGATGATTCTCTGGGATTTGTTGTGTCTACCCTACCGATACGGAGTTCGGTTGAGCGTTGGCAAGAACAGTGTAAGCAGGGGAAGAGAAGGAGGGAAGAGAGAAAGTAGGTAGAAGGGGAAGATAAAAAACGGAAGTGGAGATTACAACTAAACAAAGAAACCGGAGCCCTAACACCAGAACCCCAATATCTAATAAATTAGGAAAATGCAACAGAGAAAGAAAAGGACGTCTGGTGGAGGTTGTATGGCTGGAGGTTGGATGATGCAAGTGGTGGAAGCTTGGCGATCTTCAATCATTCCTCGGGTTTGACGCGTGGCGCTAAAACGTAGTAGCAGTTGTTTCTGGTGCGGTTATTGATGAGTCAGCATCGATTAAGCGCCGCGCCCAAATTGTTTGAAAGAATTTGACCGCTTCAGTGGACAATATTATTACGGCTGGAAATACCAACTTACTTAGGGGTGATATTCTAGGACAGTTCTTGTACATACAATTCGGTACCGTGCATCTATATTTCTAGGAGATTGTCTGACTGTATTGTCCAATGAATGTATACAGTTATACATCAGCCGTACCATATATGATTTAACTAGAGTTTGCCAGGCCGCATTACATGGGTAGATACCAACTGGCTGGCTGATTGACCTATTCGAACGAGAATTGGCGCACCGTACGTATTCAGAATGCCGACTCTTGTTCCAGTTCTGGTAAAGATTTACTTACACTGACAGTGGACGCCTTCCAGAAAACTTCTTTAATAAAAATAAGGCTATTAAGAATTGCTTGTCTCGGTAACACTACGCCTTAGATTAGCCAGCGCGGTTGCGATGTCCAAAACATATGGTATACCCCGGATTGGTTGAATCCTTTGCTCCAGGTGAAAGGGAGTCAAATGCGTGAGAGTTGGTCCAGGGAAGACTTTAAAAAGTGGTTCAGGTTTGCTCCTTGTTTTAAAGCCATCCAATTCATGCTTCTGTTCAACTATTTCAACAGGGATCGACCGGAAGATTACATTTTCATCTCCATCTCTGTATAGCACCTATTTTAATATCAATCATTAGCAGAAAATATTTAGTTTCATCGTCAGCAGCGGTATTAAAGAGGGATAGGACAAGATCGGGGAGCAAATGTGAGAGTATAGGAAATAGGAGGATCTGAGATACTCCGTAGAGCACTGCAATAAAGAATTGAACTTTCCCAACAACATTATCCTCGCTGGTTTGGCTACTGGAGTGGGTGAATTGCTGAGTATAAACTGAAAATTAAATGGATGGGTTCTCATGTAGATATGAGGACGACTTGGATTTTTGAGTCAGCACAGCAGTTGCCGTCTAAACTTCGGTAAAGACCCTCGGAAGCTTTCGAAGACTTAGAAGTTTATCCGGACGCGAAGTCCGACATATTTAATCTGTTCAGTCCAGACAGACTCTCAGTTGGAACGGTTTAATTTCGCTGCAGCCTTCAACTCAAGAAGAAATGGATGTTCTTAGCCGCGCCTTTATCCGACGAAGAATTAACTAAACTGTTCTCCACAACCCCCGCTTATCAAGCACGGTTCGTGGTATCTGCGACAACCCCCCAAACAGAAGCACAATCTATTCATATTGAAGTTACAATATTATTTTGAGTCTGAAGCTGTTTCTTTGCTCTTTGGCTTTGCTGACTGCACAAAATTTATGCTTCTCTCAACCTGCTCTTCCTGTCTTGTTTTAACCATAGTTACTCTCTGCTATCTCGGGAAAAATGGCTCCGGCCCACCCTCCATTTGCCGAAGTCGAAGCATCGCGACCAGATTTTGACCATTCCACCCCCATAACATTTACCAAATCCCCCAATCCAAGCTGGAAGCCAGGGCAAGGGGCCAATGATAAGCAAGCCAGCCTAAAGAAAAACCATGTTGAGATTGACCCCTACGAAATGGGCAGGTCGCCAAACCTCAACTACAAGCTTCTGATATCTGCAGTCGTGCCGCGACCAATTGGCCTCCTGAGCACGAGATCGAAAGATAGCCAGACTCTAAACCTTGCGCCCTTCAGCTTTACCCAGGTGGTCAATTTTGACCCTCCCATTATTGTCGTTGGAATTACAGGTGATCCAAATTCTCCAAAGGATTCTCTTCGCAACATCCTCGAGACGGGCGAGTGTGTTGTCAACACTGTTGGTGAACATTACCTTGAAGCCGTCAACTATTCATCAATTAATGCTCCCTATGGTGTATCGGAATTCGAATTGTCAGGGCTGCATCCCGCTCCTTGTGCGACTGTCAAGGCTCCACGAGTAAAAGAATCGATATTTTCGATCGAGGCAAAGCTTGTGGAGTCGAAAGAGTGGGAAAGTCGGGCAAACCCAGGGAAGAAGAGTGGCGTTATGGTAATCTTGGAGGGGACGAGATTTTGGGCGCGAGAGGATGCGGTAAATGAAGAGAAGAGTCTCCTGTATCCAGGCGTTCTTCGACCGATTTCTCGTCTTGGAGGCATCTCATACTTGAGGGCGACAGATGCGATGGAGATCCCGAGACCGGTTTTCAATAACCTTTAGCCACTGGCTTTCTGGATGTTTCTGGTAGGTGTTGGGGGGTTCTTAATCATAGAGCCAGGGAATTTTTAACCTGGCACAGCATGTAGATTTTGGTTTTCGACGAGTCCTTGCATGCAATTATTATATATATATTTTGGATGCATCAATAAAATTTCCTTCCATACCACATCCTGATGTGACCAGAAATAAGTCATTGGGATATGAACAACAGCCCTCTGCTGAAATAAACCTGCAATCGTCATCAGCTACTCGGCACCTTCAATGCCAACCCCGTCCTACCTTCCAATGCCGAAAATTCACCAGCCAGTGTGTACGAGCATCCGTCTCGTCGTGCATACTGATCTGGAATGTGTTTCTTCAGACATTTGCTCTCCCTTAGCTGCGATTGGCCTCCTCGATATCTGTTCTCACAAGCGAAGGCCGGATGCCGTATGGTCCGCCAGATGCTCTCGTTTGTTAAGTTAGTTTGCAATGATCCTATCCTCTGAAGAAAAACAGGCTGCTCAACTGCGACAAATCCGTTTCGTGTCTAACTATGGGCAGTCTCAGTCGAAGGGGCGCAGAGTAGCCGATGCGTCCATTGTGCCCTGTTTCCACCTCCCATGCGACAGACTTTTCACCAAATTGTTACCCCTCAGCCCATGAGTTGACAGAAACTGATATGCGCCCTCTCCCTCCAGATTTCTAACATGTCGAAAACGGAAGATCGGGTGCTCTGGTGAACAACCATGTGAATGTAAATATGCTTCCGCAATTCTGGCCCTGAAACCGCCGCCTGTCAAAGTGGCCTCTGGCTAACTTGGCGGTAGTCTACAAAACCTGCTCCGACCATGGGCACGATTGCTTGGGGTACAACTGCCCGCCCGATTCGCACGACGCTACCTCAAATGCCCGCCAGCAGGCAAAGTCGGATATTGCAGCATCAAGAACGCGACTGGAACCTATCTTAGCAGACGTCGTATGTGGAATTGTGGCAAAGTTCTTGCTTCACCCGCTCCTGACATCGCAGTCCCAGAACATCGAGCCTGGAATATCAACCAATAAATGACCGACAACATGTCCACCAAGGGCAGCCATTTGCGCATCGTGCAATTTGCTCCGTAGTCGATGCTCTCTCCTTCCCGACCCCCGCTGTAGTACAAGCATGCTTTTTAACTGCTTGCTTGAATCCGAGGGGTTTGAATCAAACCATGACAGTGGGCTATGGATGCGCCTGGGTATATGTCTCCGGATGGCACAGGATTTGGTGATTCAAAAACTGGAAGGCATGAAGTTCAAATATGGGCGAACATGCTTGACACTGAAATGCATTCATTGTATCTGGCCATGGACGTACATGCAATGAAGGTGCAATTAGAATACGCGCCTGACACGACCATGAACCCCGACCACGACTGTAAAATCACGACCTCCGTCAACCAGGCTAAAGAGCGCGAACCGGTGGACCTAGTGCGAAGTGGTGATTTGGGAATCTTCCCTCCATCATACAGAGCATTTCACGGGATCTCTTCTCTGTGACTTTTAAACCTGAGAATATGCTAATAGTTGATTGGACACCTCGGCAGGGTCAAACCAACTCCGTGTCCGTATTGGCTGCTAAAACCAGTTGTGGGCCCGATCTTTCGGGGCGGGAGCCTGCCATGTTATTTTCTTTAACAGTTGCCCCCACAACGCGTATACCCCAGCCACTTCCAAACATAAAAAACCTTCCCAGCATCCGTCCAAATTCTAGGTGTTTTTATACTTTTTTTTTGTCTCGACTTGATATCAGTCTAACGATTTTATTTAAAGAAGAGATTCAGATGAGCTTCTCATTTATTGATTCCATTGTTTAAATTGTTATCTTTTTACATTGGGGAACTGCTACATTTTATCCTGGAGTGAGATAGGAAACCTACTATGCCATCCTTGTTTTTTGTACAGAATACCTGGTTACATGCATTTACCTCTATGTACGATCGATTTTGTGAACCTTCAAAGCATTGACTAGATCTCTTATACATTCCTCAACGATCTCCGCGCCGAAACACCCTAACGTATTTCGGGGGCCCGCAATAAAGCACCGACTGTGGTTTTCTTTCAAGTTAAGGACACCAAGACCGCGTTGAACAAAGAAATACGAAGGCAAAGGCAGTTAGATATGGCATGTTTAGGTTCAGACATGGCAGCAACGGATGTCTTAGAAGCAAACAGCTGTGGCAATAATGAAATCGATCAATCGCCATCTCCCACAATGGAAAAAATTGGCCAAGACGAATCTCATCCATGCGAGGAGGCTACAGATGGGACAGTTGAACAAGATACATCTTCCCAGAAGAAAACTGAGGAAGCTGATGCCCATGAGCGACTTCTTTCCTCCTCTTCCTCGTCCCATCCCTCCGAAACATTTACGGGTGAAGAAAATGATCTTTTCGATCGGAGGAGTGAAATAGGACGAACTACAAGAACGATGTCAAACCGCACTTCCATATCTTCATTACCAGGCTCCGTCATTGTATGCCCACCTGAGAAGTACGATGGCAGTGGCACCATAACGCGGAGTTTCCGAGGGCATTACATGCAGCATTACTCCGAAAGCAATACCAATGACGGCCCGACGCCCGTGAACAAAAACAGGCCGAAAAGGAACAATTACTCTTTCCGACTTTCGAAAATTGCGCCTAGTGTGCGCGATCATGATTCGCCGTTTAGACACCCGAGTTCTGTTCGCGCAATGCAGATGGGAGACGAGGATGAGTATGATGGGTATGGCTATGGCTACAACAACGAGGATCTGATGCCGTCGAGGTCATGGAGGAATCACAGTGGAGGGCGTGGGCATTCATGTCAGAGTGTATCAGGGATGTCCATACGCTCGCTGGGCTCATCACCAGGATCTGCCAAGCGGAGCTACAAATCATCCCGGGCAAAAGAGACAGCTGTCCAGAAGGAGTACCCGCTTATCCTACTTCATTGCACTCTGCTACCACCATCTCTTTCACTACCTCAGGGTTTGGGACTGCCCAGCGCGCAGATTTTAAAAGAGGTGTTGCCCCCTAGGCACTGGGCAAGATGGAAATTACTCGAGGATAAAATCATTAATTCGGGGGTGTTGCGGGATCGTGGATTGCTGATATCACATCCACAGGAAATGTATGACATACTTGAAGAGCGTTTGTTGGAGAGTCTAGAACTAGTCCGGCCGAGATTGAGTGAAGGTCATTTCCTTGGTCGAGAAAACGATGATGACCCCGACGATGGAGGTGGAGGGGGCACTGAGAAAGAAGGTATTGGAAATGTCAGTGACGGATGTGATGGAGAGAAATGCGCTGACTGCGGCGCAAGGCTCATCAAGCATTTGGAAGGGGAGAAGAGGCGATGGGATGTCAGAGTTTATGCTGCCAACGGTCTGATGGGAGCTGGGGCCTGGGCAGCAGCCTGGAGGGATATGGAAAAAGTCGATGTCGAGGTTGGATTAGCTCTGCCAGTTGAGATCAGGCGGGAACTGGAGCGGAGGATTGTCGAGGAAAATACGTTAAGAATGGAAGAAGAGCAGCGCTTGGTGAAGGAGGAGGAACGAAGGCGGGAGATATATGGAATGCCAACGGCTCCGACACAGGAAGCTATTGATGGACTGGAGGATGGCGATTCAGTTCCCCGTTTCCAGTCCAAATTTGACCAGTCATCGCCTCCGCTTTTATTTACACGCCCAGAGTCATCACCGATAATGCCCTCTACTGACTTCTATGAGTGTGAGCGAGAGTCTATCAACTCCAAGGAAGTTAGCCTCCAGAAGCTATGTTCAAATTATATTCGTATCCTTGCCAGCGACAGACGGAACGTTACAATTGCTTTCTTGAGCATTCTCGTCCTCTACTTCTCTATGGGCATGGCAAAACAAGGAGAGGTTTTCGCCTCTCACCCCATAACTAGCCCGCCACATGTCGTTCCTCCCACTGATTCCTCCCCAATGGTTCTGGAGTATAACCCGCCTTCAATTGTTAACTCTCCTGTCATGGTTTCCATGGAACCTCGCACCCAAGCACACTCCGGAGCTGAAAATAAAATTACCCCCACAGTGTTTGGATGTGGGATGCTTGCTACCGAACCCCGGTCCGTCGGTCAAACAATGACACGACAGCTAAGCGCGTCGCACCCGGCTGAGAGCGACTCCATTCACCATTGCCAAGATCTCTCTACTAAAGCATCAACACAACCTCAGCCACAACCATCCCTAGCGAAATCCACCGACGTGGCCGAGTCAACCTATTGCGCAACAGAGCCTCAACTTCATGAACCTGCGGAAGCAGCAGCACATCACGATACACCGCCTCCCATGTCGAAGTTAAGCGCAGTAGTCAAGGACGACGATCCTGCACTCAACACTGAAACCTTATAATATGTCCAATTGCCTTTAGCGTCAGATCATCGACTTTCGCCGTCATTAGCACCAGCCGTAGTTGAATACCGACCCACAAAACATTGGAAAATTATTGCCACACATGACGGAGGAAGGAGAGGAATACGCGAATGCTCCGGACCTTACGTTGGAATCACAAACACAGCAACAAGCCCCACCGTTTGTATTTTCTCAGATTACTGTTGATGAATAAACATAATCCTTTCATGGATAATACGGGAAGGTCATTTCCAATTCCCGATATTACATACTTAGACCATAACCCTGTTATTCGCTTATTCCCCCACCTACTTTCTTGTTCGTTTGAAGCATCACGGTCAGCACATGATTCTCCCCCGCCACCCCCAGCAACCGAAGCGGGCAGTGGTTTTGAACCTCACAATCCCACAGGGCACTATACTACTCATCTCCCGTAGCATACCTTCTTAATTCAGTCATTGAGTTCTGATCAACATCCGCTTCCATTTCTTTGCCCCGCTCATCTTCGCGCCGGGGGGGATAATATATGCGTATCAAGAATAGCCTCCTTAGCATGTTTAGCATTTCAATTTTTGATTTTCTTGGATTATCATTTCGTTTATATTTGCAAGCTGATAATATCTCTTTTGCGTGATGCTCTACTTTTTCCTAAGCAGGATTATGAATTGATGAAATAGTTTGTGACATTGATGGATGGATGGATGGATGAATGATGGATGTTTTCATGGATATATTCAGGATATCTAGATTAGTAGATAGGAAATATTGAAACAATAAGTTTTGACTTCATGAAAAAAAAAAAAAAAATGGGGTGAATAATTGCTTTCCCTTGTCTTCCGGTGTTGTTAAAGCGTGCGATCCCCCTGCCGCTGAGTGATATAATTCCCTAACCGCAAGGCCATTCGAAACGGATATCTACGATTTTAAACCTTAATTCGATTCATGGCCAATAGGAATTTCATTCTTATTATTGATATTCTTTCAAAAAATAAAGTAATATCCATGACAACATCTGGATATCACTACGGAGCATTGCCATTTGATTGATATGGAGGTTGTCCAAGGTCGCCCTTAAAAATTGTTGCCACTTTGAGCCGCACAGTTAATTAGCCCCAACAACCGCCCATCAGAGCGCAAACTTCGCCCGACTGCCCACTCAAATAATTATACACTACCACATTTATTATTGGCAAGTGCTCCGTACCCGGATGTAATGATACTTTGGTCAAATCGCCACCAGTGGAGTGGCTACATTCGTGGCATCCATGCAGCACTCAAAAACGCCTTAGCCGAAAAGGCGTAGGCACTAGGGTGCATGGGGATGGCGCAGCGTGCAGCTTTATTGCAGCGCATCCATGGTCCATATCCTCGTATGTTCTCCTCTCCATCCCAACTGAAAAAAAACGATCGTCAGTGTTGTTGTTTATACGAGGATCAAAGAATATTCTTCTGACCAGCTTGAGACAACCCTGCTTGAACTCCACCCCCACTAACGCCCTTACGCAGCTAGTGGATGTGGGCGTATCGTGAGCAACTGAGAGATTTGAAATCAACATGGATAAGGGAGTTTGACGTCTTGGAGCATCCCTTTGTTGGTTCCTGCTGACTTAACTGCTACTGGTTACAACTGGGAAGGATGCTCAATCGATCTGGATGGGTATCATTGAGCCTCAGCTGCAAGATCTCTCAAAAATAACACTGGGGAAGCTCCGATTTGATGTTGGAATTTCTGATGAAGCAGATGCTGAAAACAAGGGCTAACTACGGTTCTGCTAGGGTTGCATTTTACAGAGCTGGTTGAGCACTCAATAATGCCCATCTACATACATTCCCGGGAGGACTCCTGATCTCCATGTCATACCAGCTGCTAAAAATAGAGCCCCCCTTTGACATCACAAACATTCACACTGGCACACAAATGCTTCAGCCTGCTAAAACTTTTCCCCGTAAAAATCCTTCTAGCTCAATTGCCAAGAACTACCAGAACAAGAAAGATGAATACTCGTGGATGCTTATCCCTCTCTCAGACATGCTAGCTCATTGTGTTGTGACTTCTTCAGGCTCCCAATTATGAGACATCGATGACTAGCTGCATTTCCCGCCTCCGAATCTTGGTTGACGAGAAGTAACAAAATGACGAAGCTGAGAGAACCATCTACATGACCCGGTCGAGTAACATGACTATCAACATCCGCTTAGCTTTTCTTAGCTGTTTTAGTTTTACAGCAACAGAACTTCCTGAGACGCCACAAATGGCTTCTATTAACAATCGCCATCCCCGCTAGCTCAATATCATGAATCGTCATAGGCCAGAGGTTAAGCTGCTCTTGTTGATCAAACAGGCAGGGCTTCGGGTTGAATCTAAATTCTGAGACCTAACTGAAAATCTTTCTGCTGTTTGGGTATGGTGTTGATAACATTGGATAGACGTCAGAGGCAACTTGTGGAGTCTGATGTTCATTTCTATCCACTCTAGAGAAATGTCTATTTTTGCGTTATCTTGGGAGCTGGGGAGAAATATAAAAGGGGGATCCAGAGCCGCTGTTGATCTCCTTCTTATTCTCACCTTTCAGAAACAAGAAAATATCGTATGTCCTCTCAAAAAAAGTGTATTATTTTTATCCTGCCAATATCGTCTTGAGCTGACACAAGTCATCCTACAATAATACTTGTATCCTCTACTTGATATTTTCTGAGGGACTTTCCCGACCACCCCACAAACAACAACAATGAAACTCAACACCCTTCTGGTCTCCGCTGCGGCCGCCGTGCTCGCGGCACCAAGCTCCTCCCCAGCTGAAGGCATCTCCGCTCGCCAAAACGACCTCATTTACCCCCACCGCACATTCCGCTACTGGGTCCAAACCGGCGCCCTCAAGGAGGACCCGCAGGACCAGCTCCTCGTCGTGAAAAACGGGGTAGCCGCCGACGAGACCACCACAATTGTCACTTTCGAAGTCTCATCGGACCTCGAAGGCCGCCGCTGCAAACTCCTATTCGATCTGTGGCCGCGAGATGTCTCCACGGGCTCCAAGCAGGCGGACGTTTTCACGGTCATCAATCCGCCAACGCAAGATTTCTCTGCGGAAACTGTCTCCAGATGGAGGCCGGCTGCCCTTGCGGAGACTCAGCGGAGCCGCGATATCCACCAGGGCCGTATTTCGGTTAATGTACCGGGAAGCGCGGTCTGGATTCAGTCGTTCCATGGGTATCCTGAGTTCGACTGCCCTGCTGGCAAGCTGTTCGCGCTTGAGTATGTTGGCGTCAATGATGAGGTTGCTATCCGCTGGGATATTGGGGTGACTGGGCCTAGAATTACTCCTATCTAAGGAGTGAAGAAGTTGTTTGATTTTTGGGGGTTTTCCTCCCTGAGTTGATAAAATTTATGACTTTTATTATCATATCAGGCATAGAAAGGTAATATGTGAGATGGAATTTTGAATAATGAAGTTGTTGTATTTTGGGTTATGAGTATCGATATGTCTTTCATTAATATTTAGCTGAATACATACATACATACATACATATATATATATATATATATATTATATAGAATGGAATGTTGAATAACTGTTCAGCATAAAACAATGGTGTTCCTTCTTGCATATGTGAAGACGTCCATATCAGGTTGGTCTAAAGATGCGGTACAATTGCACCGTTCGATGACCTTATGGTAACTGAGAGATCGCCGCAAACCGTGATTCCCAGCCAGAATTAGCTTAGGTGTACCAGGTGTTAGAGATATTCACCATATGGATTTAACTATCAGTAGCGGCCCATTATATCAAAGATTGTCGTCAATAACAGAGACCCTGGGGTATGGTTGGTATCAAAGATATCTCCATCCTCCGGGTTTATGTTGCCCCTTTTCCAAGCCCAGTTCCAGCACAAGCGCAGGCACTTGAACCTGCCAATCATCGCCGAGAAACCTGAGCTGACTAATCCATGAAGCCGCTATGTCGTATCGGGACTAGCGCAGCCACGGGAAAGTTTCGGAATTTCGGCTCCGTCATTGCCGCGAAAAGTTTTCGGCCAGCTTTGCTTTTAAAAAGTCTTTCACGGTTGTCTTCTGCTGCGAACAATCAACTTCAAATTCCAATTCCCTCCGTTAGAGTGCACTTTTTCCTTTTATTAAGCCCCCACGCCACTCATCTCCTCCCGTTTCGCGTTCTGTCCTTCGTTTTTCTTTTCACAATGGCTGCCACTGCTCCTGCCCCCCAACTAGATGGCCTCAAGAAGTCCGCTCCAGTCCTCCCTCAAGGACCCCAGTTGAGCGGCCTTAATCTGTACTCGCGATTCGCCTTTGCTGGCGCTGTCTGCTGTTCAGTCACCCATGGCCTCCTCACACCCGTCGATGTGTAAGTTTCTCACTTAAATAGCCCTCTTTGGCGCTTGTGTTGTGCGCTATCCGAACCATGTTGATTGCGCGCATCTTGCGTATCTTTATTTTGCCCTCAAATTAACACTCGAGGCTAATAATGGAATCCCTTTAGCGTCAAGACCAAAATCCAGCTTGACCCCAAGACCTACAATAGAGGTATGATTGGGGGATTCAAACAGGTTGTTCAGAATGAGGGTGCCGCTGCCCTGATGACCGGTTTCGGTCCCACCGCTGCTGGCTACTTCTTGCAGGGAGCCTTCAAGTTCGGTGGTTACGAGTTCTTCAAGAAACAGTCCATCGACTACCTTGGCTATGAGACTGCCGCCAGGAACCGGACTGCTGTCTACCTCGCCTCATCTGCCCTTGCTGAATTCGTCGCTGATATCGCCCTCTGTCCTCTTGAGGCGACTCGTATCCGTCTTGTGTCGCAACCTGGCTTTGCCAATGGTCTTATTGGTGGTTTCGGAAAGATCTTCAAGAATGAGGGAATTGGTGCTTTCTACTCTGGTTTCGGTCCCATCCTCTTGAAACAGTAGGTTTAGTCTAATTCATGTCACATAACATGCCCATTGGTTTAACTATGCTAATTCGTGTGTATAAGGGTCCCTTACACCATGGCCAAGTTCGTCGTTTTCGAGAGAGTCTCCGAAGCTATCTACGGCCAATTCGACAAGGAAAAGCTTTCTGATAGTGCTAAGACCTCCATCAACTTGGGCTCTGGTCTTATTGCTGGTCTCGCTGCTGCCGTTGTCTCCCAGCCTGCCGACACAATGCTTAGCAAGATCAACAAGACCGAGGGACTCCCAGGTGAAGGAACTGTGTCTCGTTTGATCAAGATTGCCAAGGAACTCGGACTTAAGGGTAGCTTTTCTGGTATTGGTGCTCGTCTCGTCTTGGTTGGTGCCATCACAGCCGGCCAATTCGGCATCTACGGTATGAAAAGACTTTGACTTGTCCACAACTCTTGCATGGTGTAGATTGCTTATGGTGATTTTCTCTCCAGGTGATATAAAACGAGTGCTCAACGCCACGCAAGGTGTTGAATTGAAATAAGTTCATGTTTGATACCCCCTTCTATTCTCCCTCATTCTCGATGAGTTACGCTAGAGAATACCCGGTCTCGGTCCCTTTGTCGATCATTCCTCTTTTCCCAGCGGGCCCTTATCCGGAGTGAATATTTGTGTGTCGGAGTTGTCGTCATAAGGGCAAAGATATACCACACAGATAGACGGTTTCTTATGTTCCAAAAGTCATGTCCGTATATATTCTCGTCCCCCTTGTTTCGTTAAATCTCTTTTGTTGAATCTGGATTTTGGCATGTATTATCTGTAATTTTTCCGTTTCTTTTTTCTTTACAGCTCTCGGTAATTTGTTTTAGAGGCTGGACATAATATTCTACTGCATGGGTAAGGGGGGGCGGGGGGGGATAGATTCCGGATTTCAAAAGAACCCTGTTGCTTTCCTTACACACTATAGATTTTGTTCATAGAGTTTACCTTTTATCCATACCTGACGATATACATGTACAACATTTCTTTTTTTGAGCAAATCCTTTTCCGGTGGCCAAAGCAACAATACCCGGGAGAGCTCCGCGGTATATAATAATTACAATTTTCCATTTGAACGCCCAGACCATTTCAGGCACCAACAAGGTACCTGTTTTGGTTTAGCGCTGGTGCTTAATTGGCCCAACGGCGTTAAAGTCTATTTTTAGTTAACTATATCAACGCGGCTCAACCCCGACCTTGCAACATTCGTTCGATCTTCTCTCAGACGGAGGTCATCCGTATCCCTCACCCCTTCTGCTATATCAATTGCTTTGGAGCAAGCGTTTATCTATTTCCTTTATCAATTGCACATCCTGTTCTACTCCGTATTCCCCTGACAATTTTTGAGCGGAAATTATCCCTGACATTTTAATCCGCTTCCCCGCACGTTTTGACTTTGTCTTCCTTCTTCACAGCACAACTATCATCACACTGTAATATCTTCGAAGGCAACCGGAAGGAAAAGTAAAGGAAGAAGCCCTCAAAAGGCATGAACTGAATCAAACATCTAACCCTGCCATGAGATCTGTGCGGGCATGTTAGTGATTTCAGATCCATCTGTGTTTCTGAGTTGTTCAGAGCGGCTGAGGTGCGCACTATTGAGTTTGGTCAAAGGTTTATTGCGGGATGGCGTCTTTCATAGTGTCGGCATATAAATACATTTTTCGTAGGAAGAAGACGAAATGGCTTGATATTGAAGGTTGGTAATCGTTATATGACATTGTCTTCCCACCCCCACCCCCAAAACACCGGTTTTCTCCATAGGATTGTGTATCACATTACTTGCCCTGGGTCTAGCGTTCTTCCTTACTTCTTTTTCTCTTCATTCTTAGCAAATTTCTTTTTCTTTTATACCGCCTACCCTGGCACGGCTAATCTCCATCCCACGCACTCTAAAAACTCCAGTAAAGACATCTCTAACCGTTTCCCCAGATTTCAATACCGACAATCCAGGCGAGGAAAACAAGCTCATGTTCCAGGCCTTTGAGTGGTTTGTGCCTAATGACAAGAAACATTGGCAACGGCTGCAGGCAGCCCTACCAAGTCTAAAGGCGATCGGAGTGACTAGCATCTGGCTTCCTCCGGGATGTAAAGCCATGCATCCATCCGGAAATGGCTATGATATCTATGACCTTTACGACCTAGGCGAGTTCAATCAGAAAGGGACAAAAGCGACCAAGTGGGGCACTAAGGAAGAGCTTGTTTCTCTTGTGACCAAAGCGCATGAGATGGAAATTGCAGTTTATTGGGATGCTGTGCTTAATCATAAGGCTGCGGCTGATTATGTAGAGAAATGCGTTGCAGTCATGGTTGACCCGAAAGGTGAGTTTCATTCCATAATTGATAGGCATCATAAGTCGGTGATGAAATGGTGGTGCTTATATGATGCGAAATAATTATTAATGCTGTTAAACGGGGCGGAGATTTAGATCGGAGGAGAGTCATCAGTGAGCCTCAGGAAATAGAAGCCTGGTCGGGCTTTTCGTTTCCTGGTCGGGGAAACCAGTATAGCAAAATGAAATACCATTCTGAACATTTTACTGGTGTTGATTATGATGCCCACACTGGTCGAAATGGGATTTTCAAAATATTAGGTCCCAAAAACAAAGACTGGGCACGCGATGTCAGCAACGAAAATGGAAACTATGACTATTTAATGTTTGCGGATCTAGACCATTCGAACCCGGAAGTTCGAGAAGACATTAAGAGATGGATAGAATGGCTTGGTGACCAGCTGCATATTTCTGGCCTAAGATTTGACGCCGCAAAGCACTACTCAGCTGGATTTTTGCGAGACTTCATCATCCATATTCAACAAACTGTTGGCGCTGGTTGGTTTTTTGTAGCTGAATATTGGAAAGCAGAAGTCTGGGAGCTTTTAAATTACCTGGGACGAATGGGTTATCTCGTGTCGTTATTTGATGCGCCATTGGTCCATCAATTTTCTTACATTTCAACCACTGAAGGCGCTGATTTGCGCAGAGTTTTCGAGGGAAGTTTGGTGAAGTATAAGCAGAAACATGCTGTGGTTTGCTTCCCCTTGCTCATTCATTTTCCAGAATTTATATTAAATTTATATTAACCTCTGGATTCCTAGACGTTTGTCATGAACCATGATACGGTAAGTCATATTTTTAATGCAGTATATATATTCTATCGTTTTCACTACTAACAGTTATCCAGCAACCATCCCAATCACTCGAGGTAAACCCACCCTCCGTCATGAATAATTAAACAAAAAAAACCAAGGAAGAGAAAAAGCAGAACAAGAGCTTCGACTCCATTAACAATTAAATCAAATACAAACAGGTACCAATAGCGGAATTCTTCAAGCCACTCGCTTACTCCCTAATTCTCCTCCGCAGGGAAGGCTACCCCTGCCTGTTCTACGGTGACTTGTATGGCCTTTGCGGCGGCTGCGAAGGCATTCTTAGGCCGTCATGTAATGGCCAACTGGCTAATCTCTCGCTTGCTCGGAAGCTGTACGCGTATGGTCAACAGCGGGATTATTTCAATAAAAGGAATTGCATTGGTTTGTTTATTCTTCCTCTTGATATTCAAACTCCCAACCTTCTACCACAACCTTATCAAACTCCACAGCCACCAAAACCCCACACCAAGTTCCCAGTAGCATCACAGTTAACATGTCTTTGTCAGGGTTTGTCCGCATGGGCGACTCAGCCCACCCTCATGGCCTCGCTTGCGTGCTCAGTAACGGCCCTGCAGATACGAAGCGCATGAACGTAGGAAAGTCACATGCGGGCAGTGTATGGACAGAGGTTTACGGGAGCTGTCGCTCGAAAGTAACGATAGATCGCCGCGGGTATGGGATTTTTGGTGTCGTTTCGTATAGCGTGAGCGTTTGGGTCCGAGAGGACGCCACTGGGAGGGACAGTTTTGGGAAGTTGTATGTGGATTTTCTTTTCGTTTCCATTTTCCCTCTCCTTAACTAATCATTAATGGTTCGCCGCTAACCAAGTCAATGAATGTCTTCCAATTCTCTCAATAGCGATTCGGATATCTATTCATCCAGCTGCTGATCGACAGCTTATCATCCACAGTGCTTACTCTGTTTTTTGCCTCGTATACACCACCCATCCACTTCCTCTCCTTTTTGTATTCAAGAGTCATATGGTTTTGTGACTGAACTTTTATCCGTGGATGCCGTTGGAGAATTTTGTTCTTTTCTGTCCAGGACTGGCAGCTTATTGCTTTATGCATTTTCTCCTTTCTGCCACGTTTAGAAAATGCATTGATTTAGATGTCTAGACTTTAGGAGCTTGATCTTAAGCTGCCTTTCTGTTCCCCACCTTCTTTCATTACCACTTGAGATACAGCGGATTGTTGGATTTGTATGTGGCTTTGTGTTTTTAATCTGCGGCAACAGCCTAATCCTAAAAACATATATTAACATCCCGAAGAAAATTTTCAAATTGGTTCTTCTGTTCATTTCTCATATCATAACCGCTGAAGACTTCATATTCATCGTCACTGTTCATCAGTCTGCAAAACAAATGAACGAGGCATATATGTACTATCCTGAGCAATGATGATTCAAAAAAAATAAATAAATAAATAAATAAAATAAAATAAAATAAAATAAAATAAATTGTCGTGTCATTCTATTTATGTGACTCATCCATAGGCATAATCGTCAAACCACATATCTTCCAAAAGAAAAGCCAAGCAATAATATACACGCAAAAGAAAAGCGTCCCGCCTATCCAACAGAGAAAATGAATCAAGCTTGTCATACCACCAACCTTACCTCGCCGTCAAGCGCCCCTCAATATTCCGCCTCTCCGCTTCTTTAACAGCCTTCACCTCCTCCTTAGTGGCATCGTATGCAACGCTAACTTGATTGAACGGATTCTCCTCACTCTTCTCAAACTCCTTACGCACAATTTCAATTCGCTGCTGCCTCCGCAAACCAGGCTGCTCCTGTTCGATTTCCGGCAGTCTGCGTGCCTCAAAGGCTGCGTAGGCAGCTTTGAATCTCCTCTCGGGGTGGCGGTCGATTTTGGTCGCATCAGCCGTGCTGGTGGTCAGCGATAGGGCATCAAGCGCATTGTCGATACCCGTGGCGTTGATTGCAGGAGCGGCCTTTTTATAGCTGGCCGTTTTCTCGTCATCGAACTGGGCTAGGTCGAGGGTGCCGCGACTGGGTGCGGCGTGCTTTTTGGCGGATTTGACGCCAGCGCCTTTGGGTTTGGAGGGTAGGGAGGCTTCTTCGGCGGCGAGCAGGGCTTCACGCTCTGCCTTTTTACGGGCTGCTTCTGCTTTCTTTGCTTCCGTTTGGTCTCTATTTTTGTAGAATGCGGTGCATTAGCTTTTTGAGAGAACTGTCTGGACCCGCAGGAGAGGACGGGTAGGCGGGCGGCGTTTCCATTACATACTTCTTTGCATTCGACTTTGATCCTTTTGACCACTCCCGATCTTCCTCCTCAGCTTTCTTGGCATCTAAAGCTGCTTGTTTCTGAGCAGCTGCGTCGGCTTTCTATTCGTTATGCGCAGTTAGTATATTTCCAACTCATATACATATTTGAAGGGGTAACAATCGAGTCTTACTCGAGCATTACCCGCAGCCTTTTTGGCGTTTTCGCCGCCCTTTTTCCCCGCCATCTCTGCGGGTCCAACAAAAAAAAAAAAAAAAAAACAATATCTCCGATGATAGTGTCAAGTTGAAAAAGGATCCGTGCGAAGAGACACAGTATCTTACTTCGTACTCAGGGTATGATATCTGTTCCGTCGTTTTTAGATGGGTTAATTCTCGTCCTTCTGGTTTAGGCTCATTGTTTCTCAACACGTGACGCCGATCATAAATTACTGCTTTGACCTCAACACACCAGAATCTCTCCAGCTAACTAATCAGTTAGTTTACTACGGAGTTAGTTAAGCAGACGTCCAGGCTGGGCAAGATGGCTCCCTAAACACTTTCGTGGCATCGATGGCAGGTTATATGAAAAGGCTTGAAAGCAATCATATTAAATAACTATAGCAGCGTCAGAACTCGTAGTTTAAAGTGATGATGCGGGAAAATACCGCATAGCTTTATCTAACTGAATGAACATTGTTCTGCCCATTGCGCAAGTCCGTCACCGGAAAAAGCTGTTTTCCCTCATCCATCAATTAATTCCATTCCAGCATATCGGGGGTATCGTGAGCTCTTTGTCATAGAAATCAATTTTTCCCGGGTCATTCATATTTTATGTCTCTGGAAACCGGCCCTGCTTAATACGTCCTGGGGTGGCTGACAGGTAATCTGGTGGCCAGAACAATACGGGACAGATAAACAGGAAGACAATCAGGGAGTATTAAAACAAGCAAAAGCTTTGAAAATCAAATCACATTAAGGCAAAGTGGGGGTATCCGAAGATCAGTAAGCCAGGGGTTGTGGAGGTGAAGATATCGGGGACAGGGGTGGAAATGGGTACAACACAGAAGGCAGAAGAATGGAAAATGGATCATTGAGCGGAATCTACCACATGCCGTCCCATAATCGACAGTGAAATCAAAGCTTCAAATCCCATATTTCTTTCTGCCAAATTTTAACGTCAGTGACCTCGCGAAATTTTATCCCTTCAATTACCGTCACCCGATTCCGGTCGTCATCATCAGACTCCATATCACTCTCCATGGCCGTCCAGGGAGTTATGAAATTTGAGAACTGTGATTCTGAGCGCTGCACTGCTTTCCCTTTGCCTTTATCAGGGGCAATATATGAGCAGGAGGTGGAAGCGAAGTCGTGCTTCTGTGAAAATGTGTTCTTTTTACCGATCTTTGACGGCATGGGAGGAAGCCGATACAAACGGGCGATGGATGTTGAGGTGGGACCATTGGCATTGTAGCTGACAGCAACATATTTGACTTTTAGATGTGGGCGCTGGATCACGTTGTCCGTGGCACATAGCCTAATTTCGCGGAGTACACTGGTACAATAATCGCTGTGGGAGAAAATAATGTGGAGAGCATGAAGGGACCGAAGACCGTTGAGATGTTGCATGAACACGTGCTGTAGGGTTTAGTTACAGTAAGCATTGACTTCATCCTCGTCAATCACATCACCATGTGGAAACAAGGTATATTGCAAACGACCTAGGAGATTAAAAATAAGATGTGAGAAGGAGAGCTTACAAAATTAGGTGAGTTCATGCCAACAACAAGCTCCCTCAGCTTCGCGCCACGTTTACCGATCAGCACGGCCGACTCCCTATTCAAGCACCAGTGTACGAGATCGTCGTTTCGAATCATCAATGTTTTTAGGTGTTTGATATGCTTTACAAGGACCTGACGCCGAATGTCATCAATGACAACTACAGTCTTGGGAGCAAAGGACTCCAATTTGGAACGGCTACTTCTTTCCACCATGATAAGTTCTTCGAGGTAGTCCAGGCCATTCAAGAACGTCAGGAAACTCTGCGTGACATTATCCGTATGCACCGATGTTATTTGCAGCGCTGTGGTTTTGTGCAGCTTAGAGAGCATAGCCCAAAACGGACGTTGGGGTCCTACGTTCATCAAGGAGATATGCTTCAGCGAAGAGATATTGACAGCCCGACATAGCACTGAAGGCTTCACTGGGATCAGGTAGATGGATAAATTTTTCAGAGAAATTCCATGGTGGAGCCGAATATACTCATGAATGGCGCCATCGGTATCATCATTCATTGGACTTTCAAGTTGCTCCGAAGAAACTCGGGTGTCAGTCAGGCAAGTCGTGTCGAAACCTCTGATAGGCTCCTTTCCTTTACGCGATGGTCCAGCATGCACCTCTGGATCGGAATTGCGCTCGTCACTTTGGGGCACTTTCGGTTCACCGTCTGAACGCGGATCTATAGATTGATATTCCTGACCATGACCTTCTGCAGAAGTCTCCATTGGATCTAAGAACACTTGGTCTTCACCATCCTCACTCAATTCATCCGGGTGTTCGATATCAATCAGGTCCAGGAATTCATCATCCGGTTTTTTGTCTACCGGATTCGACAAAGATGCTGGATGTTGAAAAATTTCACACTGGGTGCTCTTAAGGGGGGGTTTGTTCGAGGCTGCATCGCTGGTATCGGATGCGCACGATGAGTTGTGGAATATATTGCCGGCACACTTCACACTAGTGTCCGCTTTTGCAGGATGCGCATTTTGTAGGGACTTATATTTAACTGGAGGTCCCTGCATACCAAATCCAACGCTCGGAGGGTAGATAAGATTTCCGTTAAAAGGGTAGGTGCACTTCTTTGACGTTGGAAGTTGTGATGGCGGCGGATTGATTAGAAAAGCCGAATAATCCGCGGCCATAGGTAAGGATATATCTTCAACGTCAAGAAGGGTTTTGGGGACAGGGGCACCAGAACCGAAAATTCCCGTCGGTTCGGTTGAGGTTGTGAGTAGGTGGGTATGTTGAGGACTGGAGGATGACTTCATTTTGCCCTTCGGAAAATCATCCGCCGTTTGATCGCTTTCGAGATACATCAGAGCCGCCTTCTCAATTTTCCGAAGAGCCCTGGAGCTTTTCGACGAGCTAGCGTGACCGCTTTTGCTGTTGGCTATGCCGCGCACCATTGTGCACAAGTTTTCCACAAAGATTCGATCGATATCCTGTCCCGATGACGATTTGAGTGAACACTGAATATCCCTGTCTGCCTTATGAACCGCTTCTTCTGCGACTTGTTCCAGTCTCTTGTCTTCTGCTGTCACATGTCCCTTCTCAAGACCAAAAATCCGGGCCAGAGCTTTTTCCTGGTTAGCACGCTCACGACGCACATTGACATCACTTGATGTAGGGGCATGCGCGAGTACAGGTTGCGAATTCCCAGGGAGCAGAGGTGGTGCAGATATCACCAACGGATGAATAAACCCATCGTCATCATCTTCCTCCTGGACGGTTTCTGTATCTGAGACATCCGTAATAGCCTTCTTCCGAGATTCTAGAGCCAATTTTTCAGAGAAGGAAAGTTTCAGGGTTTTAAGAGTGGTCGATGACGATGAAATGCATTCCGCAACTTCAGAGACATAGTCAAGGGTGTCCATATCAAGAACAGCTAAGCTTCTCAAACTGGAAAACTTGGAGAAATTTCGAGGTCCATCAGGATTTTTGTGAACATTCAGCCGTTTCACCAGCCTAACATCACCGCTGCCCATGTTTGTTTTGCTATGCAACATGTAGGTTGGTATTGGGCCACCAGGAGGAGGGGCTGGGTGGTGATGGTGATTTTGGTATTGTGAATGGCTAGAGGGTGGAGATGGAGGGGGGAACTGAAAAGACATATGTGATTTTGGTTTTGGCCGGGTTAAGTGAAGGGATGGCCCCGCCTGCAACCGAACATGAAGATTTTGCAGACTCTGGTACTTGCCCAAAGCAGTAAAGACCGATGGACTGATTTCCAATCGAACGTTCCACCTGAATCACGTCAGAATATAAAACTCTTCACGAGAGAAAATAGGTAGTAGATGCGGGTGGGTAGCTTACCGGAAACTCTCCAAGGCAGTTATCTTTTTTATAGTTGCAAGAAGCAGGGTATTCAAAAATTTCCCACAGGTAAATTCATATTTGAATTCTGAAGTTGCTCTCTCTCCTGTATCACCGCTATGGACAGTATCCAAGGAGATCTCCTTGATATATGCGGCATAGTTGTAGTCACTTGTGGTCAAAGTGTCCAGGAGCCCAGCAAGACGATCCACCGGTTGGTGTCCAGCCCTTGCGTCATCATCGGTAAAAACATGCTTGAACGAGCGGTAGAGCTGGGCGGCAGCTAAGTCATGGAAAGTCTTTGAGACGAGAGAAAGGTTGATTAAATCTGAAGAGGAAGCCTGAAGAGAGAGAGGGGAAAAGATAAAAAAGGGGGGGCGGGTAAATGGTTAGCTCATAAGCCAGTAGTAGAATAAGGACATGTTGGGCTTATGATGCTCAAAACTAGCAACAGGCTGATGGAACTCACATATGAAAATATGGCATCTAGCGTCTCTGGAGGAAGACGTAAAATAGGTGGCTTTTTCCACCATATCTCAGATAAGGATACAAAACCATTGTTAACCGGGGAAGACATTTATGGCCGCCACACAACTGCCAACTCCGCTAGAGATGGAGCTGTCGGACGATCTGGCCCAAGGTCTTACCTTAATCTTACTGGCCAGGTGAATGAAAACGGAGAGAAGATTCTCCAGCAATATTTAGCAGGAGGTATTTGACAGCGAGCAAATATCTATGCACTGAAAGAGCGTTGACTGTTGAGGATAGTAAAATGAAATAAAGACAACCAGAAAATAGAAGCAAGATAGATAAGCTGTGAAGATGTTCAGCTCAAATGACAAATGATGCAGAAATGTCAGGGAAGTTTAAGTAACAACAAGCAACAAGACAGTGAGTTGCCTACAAGTGGGTTGTGTTGTTAATAGGCACCAGGGCAACAAATGTGGAGAACAAGAAGTTTAGATAGCTACCAAGTTGCAGAGCACCGCAGCTGAGAAGAAGATCTCCAGCAACAATGAAACAGATAAGGGATGGGAGAGTATAAGGAGTACATACAAGGTAGCATACAAGAGGAACTAAGGATTAAAAATAGGGAGTTTAAGGGAGTAACGAAAAGAGTATAGAGTAAAAGGAGCAAAGCGAAGTTGAAGCTGAGGTTGAAGTTGGAGGTTGATAGAAGGGACCAAAAGGATATCCACAACAAATAAAATTGATTTTGATGTCGTCCAACAGTTTGATGCCGGTTCGTGGCTGTGATTGGTTGCTGAGCTTCTGAGCCGCACAAGAAGGCTGCCAAACTCTGGGGTCAGGTACCAGTACATAGAGTCCAACTTTAAAATATATGAAATTCTAGGTCACTCTAGTTAGTTGACTTTTAGCTTGCAAGGGACAAGCTGACATCAGCATCCAGAACATCAAACCTTCAACTTCTAACAAGTTAAACGATAAAACTACATACAGACACCTCTTCTTTTATATCACCATACCACCCAGATTATATATAAATATACGTATCGCATTGAACACTTACTACAATTTGCCTCCATGCGCTGATTTCTTGCCATTCTCTCTCCCTCCCACATCTCCGCCATGCGTCTCCCTTCCGCCATCTCCTCAGTCCTATCCCTCTCCCTCTCCATCTTCCTCCTCACAGCAATCCCCCACATCTCCGCAGAACACACCTCCAATTGGGCTGTTCTCGTAGGCACCTCCCGATTCTGGTTTAACTACCGCCATCTCGCCAATGTTCTCTCCCTCTACCGCACTGTCAAACGCCTCGGAATCCCTGATTCGCAGATCATCCTCATGTTACCGGATGACATGGCCTGCAACCCGCGCAACGCATTCCCCGGAACTGTGTATAACAATGCTGACCGCGCCCTGGACCTCTATGGTGATAACATCGAGGTAGACTACCGTGGCTACGAGGTAACCGTGGAGAGCTTCATTCGACTCTTAACGGACCGGCTGGGTGACGACGTGCCCCGCAGCAAACGTCTGGGATCTGACGCGGGTAGCAACGTCCTCGTCTACATGACTGGCCACGGAGGTGAAAAGTTCTTGAAATTCCAGGATTCAGAGGAGATTGGTGCCTGGGATCTGGCTGATGCCTTTGGCCAGATGTGGGAAAAGAAACGCTATCATGAGCTGCTCTTTATGATCGACACCTGCCAAGCTAACACCATGTACACGCACTTCTACTCCCCCAATATCATTGCTACCGGCTCCAGCGCCCTCTCCCAATCCTCCTATTCCCACCATGCTGATAGTGACGTGGGTGTTGCGGTCATCGACCGCTGGACGTATTACATCCTCGAATTCCTTGAAACCCAGGTTACAAACCAGAATTCGAAACGTACTCTGGGCGACCTTTTTGATTCCTACGACGAGGACAAGATCCATTCTCAGCCTGGGGTACGGTGGGATTTGTTCCCCGGCGGCGAGTTCGAGGGTAGACGGCGCATGGTAATGGATTTCTTTGGAAACGTCCAAAATGTCGATGTCGATGGCGACAATGCAAATATAACAGATCCAGGATCTCTGAAAGAAGATCTCGTAGCTATTGCAAGGCTAGTTGAGGAGTGGAAACGGCGAGAGTCACATGAACAAGCGTCATCCATGGAGCCTATCTCATCCAACGCAACCGAAACATCACCCACTTCCACCCCTCCTTACAGAAGATCTCCTGGTGCTATGAAAATGGATGAATCCAAAAGCTGGAGTAATCAACTCGTGGGACTCTCTGTTTTAACGAGTTTGGGAGCAGTGTGGTTTGCCGGTTCTCTACTTGGAAAGTCATAGCGTTCGTCTTTTCTCTTTGCTTTCTCATTTGCGATGTTTACATTTAGTTAACTGGTCCATGGCATTTTTTTTTCTTCTCCTCTGTTTTAGACATATATTTCCTTTTTGTAACTTCAGATATTCTCTTTTTCCTTGTTCCAGGAAACAAGAACAGCATTATCTTAATGATTGTATGAACTAGCTACCAAAAGAAAACCTTGTATATATTCTCTATGTTTTCTAAACTGCAGATCTCTACTTTCCCACATTCTGTCCATCAGACTCCAGTCAATGACATGTTATTAAAATCCCATTCTACAGCATACCGTAAGCACGGAAATAAGTCTTATGGGTATACCTTTCTAATCGTCAGCTATTAGAAATTTCGAGATGCAAGCTATATAGAAGCAAGTTGCTGAACAAAGGCAGAACACAACACCAAAAAGGACAACCGATCCTTACAAAAGAAGCCAGAATGAAAAACAATATATGAGCAAAACAAAACAAATGCCACAGAAAGAAAAGATCAAACAGAAAGAGTACACAGGAAAAGAAATGACAAACCACGCCCAGCCAACCCACTCCCCCGTGCAGAATCCAACCCATAAGTATATAAATCATTGTGTAAATATTAATTTCTTTCTTACAGGCATCCCATTCCATCCCGTCCACCGAGCACCTAGAGGGCAAAAAGGAAAAAGAAAAAGCAATCTTTAGAAACTCCAAAAATCCGTCGTGCAAGACCTTCCTCATCTATCCGTGCTATATACATGTTTTCTTTTGCTTCATGATGAAAATGAAAGCGAACACAGAAGACGGGTATATGCAGATCAGCCTCCAAAAACCAAGGTTAAAGCTGAGCAAAGCAAAAGCAAGGCAAATGAAATGAAAGGAAATCATAAAAGAAAAAGTGAAATGCGTCGGAACGTCGTGCGTGATAGGAAACCTGGGAATAGGGGAAAAGTCCGGAAGAGGAGATCGTGGGACGGAACAAGATAGCAGAACGCCAATAACACCACTGCGCTGGAAAATTTGATGTGTTATTGGCAAAACAAATGGCGAGGGTTTTATCGGAATGTGATTAACCCGCTTATAATCATTGAGAAATCGGGTAACAATGAAGTAATGGCACCGTTAAACGTGCGCAATAGGCTAGAGAATGGGAAAGACAAAATTAGTCGATCATCAATCACCCAACCACCTAAATTAACTTGGCGAGTCAAAAGGCAGTATGGCGAGCAGTGAATTGTCTGCCATCATATCAAGCACTCCAAACGTTATCCAACCACGCTTCGGAAGCTCAGGGCCTCGAGAAACCCACCCAGATCTTCCTTCTGCACCTCAACCACACAATGCTCGAAACTATCAATTCGCACTCTTGCATTCGTCTCGTGAACGACCTCTTGGAAAGCAATTCCAAAACGATTTCGGGCAATGCTTCGGGTCCGTAAATTGATCTGTTCCTTATCATCGTCAGAGTCAGAATCAGAACCAGACGAGGAAGAGTTATCGTCCTCGTCTTCTGTCTCCTCTTCCTCGCCATCATTCTCATCATCTCCGCGCTCCGCTTTCTCAACAGCCCGCTGAGCACGCCTTTCCTCTCGTTCCGCTCGTCTCTTCTCCTGCGCTTCCTTTTTCTTTCGTTTCTCGTCACGTCGCTGCGACAGAGCTGCAAAGTCTACCACACCCCCTCCACCACCTGTTCCAACAACTACATAGACGTTCCTATCTTCGTCCAGACCAGCCAGGACGAGTGGTGTCCCAATTGCTCGTTTACCGCCAATCTTCATGACATCTCCGTTTTCATGTTCCTGTACGCGAACGGCCTCCCCAACCCAAAGTGCGAGTTTAGTCAGTGCCCCAGGATTTGTGAACAGCTTCACATCCGGTCCATCCTTCACCACTGCAATCCTAAACGCACGTAAATGCCGAATTTGGTGCTTGGAGAGAAGTGATGTTCCGGTGCGTAAGATCGCACGATGGAGATGCTGAGCTAGAGGTAGGGCGTTCAAGAGATTCGTTGGAGATTCGGAGGAGGTTAAGGAAATGGCATCGTAAGCGCTCCAGAAGCGGCTAAGTATGTTAGAAGCATCTGAGTCCGAATCCGTAGCATCATGAGACACAGTATCATCATTGCCCTGGGCTCTTCGAAAACGATGACGATCGCTATCCACTAAAGAGGTGTCTATTTTCCCAACTTCGAGGATAGCGCCAATAATTACACCTACGTCAGTGGCGGACAGACATGCTTTCCAACCCCAACAGCGAACGAATCCCCAACCTGAATAAGAACCAAATTTACTCCCTGAAGATGCTGGAGGGACCAGCCCTTCCAGTCCGTACAGTGGGGCATACTTGAGCAGTTTTTGCCGCAGCACGCGCTTGAGTTCCATGTCCATATGAGTATAATTTTGATGGCACTGGCTAAGACTCACACCCATTTTCGCGAGGAGTTTATGAAGGCGTTTGCGCCCAGTTTCGCTCCAGACATGAAGTCGAGCTGCTAGATACGGACTGTGGAGCATACTTTCGTAAAGGGACCAATGTCGGACAAGTAAGAACCGCGGTTCAGGTGAAAGTAGGATAGATGTATCTGTGGGAGAGCGCCCAGTGGTGGGAATAACGTCATGGACTTCACTCCTTAGTGCT
This sequence comes from Paracoccidioides lutzii, assembly GCF_000150705.2. Classification (NCBI taxonomy): domain Eukaryota; kingdom Fungi; phylum Ascomycota; class Eurotiomycetes; order Onygenales; family Ajellomycetaceae; genus Paracoccidioides; species Paracoccidioides lutzii. Next base: position 274,729 of record NW_015440960.1, on the reverse strand, counting down.
TCGCGGCTGGTATCTGAGATATCAGGCGGGTTTAGTCGACGCACTTCATCCCGAAGAGCCTGTCGAATACGTTCGCCTCGCTCACCTCCCCACCCCGCCGATCCTCCAGATTCTGAAGCATTAGATATCCCCACACCTGCCATAGTGCGGCCTGAAAGCTCCAAACTAGACACCCCGACAATTGCAAGCCATAGAAGGTCGTTATCGTCCCGTCCCAGTTCAGATGCAAGAGAGTATAACAGCGATGATATGGGTTCAGAATAAGATGTGCCAAGGGAATAGTAGATTCGTAGGACGGCTTCGTGTTTTCGTTTTAGACGGACCAATCGACGCCGCAGAGTACGCGAAGAGGGTTGCTTTGAGGCTGCTGAGGATTCTGAACCTGATGCGGGTGACGGGGAGCGAGATGCCTGGGAAGAATCTCCCTGTTCGCGTTCATAACGGTTGGCTAACGTTATTGAAGATCCCTATAATAGTTGTTAGTCTATGTTAGAAAATGGTAGATATTAATATAGCACTTACAGAGATGCTCCTGCGTCTCTGTCGCGGTGGCCTCTCGTCATCAGACCAGTCATCACCATCATCACGATCTGACAATGACTTTCTTTTCTTTGAATGGGAGCCAGGCTCCTCATCTCGGTCTACGCCACTATCAGAATCGTAATCCTCCCCATCCTCGTCCAATTCAGGCATTTCGAGGAGGGCGCAATAAGCTTCCCTTTCGGCAGCCAATTCTTCCTCAATATCGCCATCGTCAAAAACAATTATTCCTCCTTCATTGGATTTGTAAGATGGTGTGATACACCCTTTATCAACGCCAATAGCTTTATGTCTCTGATTTGGATCCTGTTCCTCCAAATGAACGCGTCGGGGATAACCTCCAAAAACATTACCCAGATTCCACGGTCTTCTTGCATCAATGACCCATACTTCAACTCCACCCATGCCCCCCGTCTCGGCCACATCGAGGCCTAATATATCGCCCAAATCTACCAGTCCTCCCACACCCATGCAAACAACCACACCCCCATTTCCACCCTCTGTCGTTCGCATTGGACGGACCAACTCTTCTCCAGCACGGGACAAATCGCCATACCCGTTAATTGGATGTATTTTATGAGGTATATAATCCCGTTTAAGTAATGTCGTCAGGATTCGACAGGCACATAGCGCATCTGGTTCAAGGGCAGCGAGGATAAGTACAGGCGGCGAGAGCGGATGATGGGATCGAAGAAGTTGGAGGTAAAGCTGAGAAATAAGACTCCGGGGCAAATACATCGCAGCAAGACACAGGAGAGGAGAACAAGCAACAGGTACATCGAATTGGTCGAGTTGGGCCTCTATATATCATATTGTTTACTGAAGATGTTTCGGTGCTTGGAATAGAAGACGCGGGCATTTTAACTGCTGAGTTTCACGCGTCAGACTAAATGTATCAGACAGGTATCACAAATACAAAAGTTACGGTGCGGAAAATTACACTGGCATCACGTGGGTACCCGTTTCCACCAAGTCTTTTCATCCCTTCGAATACTTAAGGAGAAAAGAGCATTATTCCTCATTGAAGAATAGGAGTGCGTGAAATAGCTCCTTATTCCAACATCTGAAACTTCAAACTTCAAGGAAACGCAAAGTAACAACAATCACGGTCCATATATTTTCAATGCAAAAAGTTACCAACTTTGTCCATGGGCAGCTCGTCGTGTGGCCAACCAATGTGAACTTGCATCTAACGTTAACCATTATGACACTTCCCAAAAATGTTTGGATAGAAACAACCAAGGGAACTGGGAAAAGACGAATAATTCATACAGATCTCGCGGCTATTTTAAGTTTCGGTATCCGCTATGGCCCGATAAACTTCCGGCAATCACACACCCACGAGTTTGACCTCGGCATACCGAGCGTCGCCAGATCCGATAATTCTGAATATTCAAGGCTGTTCGCATATGAATACAAGCCATACCATACTATTCAGTCCTCCTGACAGCCCTTCATCTTCATAATGCCTCTTCTAACCCTCCACCTGCTCACTCTCTCGCCTAACACTAATCCGAAAACTTTCATAGAAGAGCTCAAGAAATCTCCAGGGGTCGAGGTTATCGTCTGCTCCCGCCCACGGCATGTGGTTGTCCGGTCCCACATCCTAGACGGAAATCCATTGCAGATCACAAATTGGGACCTGCTAATTCTCCTCCTATCTCCACGAAACGCAATTCCGTCCCACCTCCGCGACTCGTACGTAAAGAGCGAGTATTCTATCCAAGCGGGGATTCCATCAAAATTGCTATCGACATTTGCAGATCGCGATGCGAAATTGAAGTGCGAAACATCCTCTATTCCCACTACTGGGGCTCTGGATATTGCTGACGGGAAGGCTTCGTCTCAAAGCCTGGAGCTCTCCCCCGATCTTCTCAAGTTCATGGACGAATTGCTGAAAACCCACGACAAGCCAGTGACGATGCTTAATCTTCTACATTTCCATCCATGTGGGAAACAGGAGTACTTTAAGTATGGCCAGGTATGTTGTTATCCGTTGGCGTTTCTTGGATTCTTTCCCTTTAAGGTTGAAAGTAATATTTTAATCTAACGCTTTCAAAATATCTCAGGGTTTTGTCAAAGTCGCCAGCAAAATTGGCGGTGATGCGAAACTGGTCGGCAATGTTGTTCACCCTGCTGCAGATCAACGTGATTCCCGGGGAAATCCAGACAGACCGGAGGAAGATTGGTGGAATGAGATATCCATTGTCCATTATCCATCCATTCGACATTTCTGCGACATGTTGGCTTCGGAGGAGTATCAGGAGATCAATACAAAACATCGATTAAATGTAAGTTTTGGTTCATTTTACGAATATTTGTGTGACATCTTTGGGACATGAGTATGATTCTAATAATGCGTTCAAATCTCTAGGCTTTGAAGGACACTTTCCTGCTTTGCACTACGGAATTCGATGTCGAAGACGGTGGGATTCCTGCAAAATTGTAAGTCTGAGGGCGGTACTAATCTTATAAAATTTCTGAATGACCGACTTTATCTTGGGTATATTTTACCTTTGACACGATGATAATCTGGCTCCCGATTGAGAACAAACCTCGGCTCTATCAATCAAGAATTGACCTTCATTTTTAAATCTCTAATTATTGAATCAACCCCTTGAAATTCCAGGTGATAAGCCACCAAATGAATCACATCTACCTATAATATGATATTTTGAAATAGCTACAACAAAGTTGGTACCAAAAATTCTGTTGCTCTGGCTCTGTATGAGAATTGGGTGCCTGATCCAAGGTAACTTTTAACTCGGTTGGGTGATTGGCGGATTTGGTTCAACCAAGGATAATAATTTAGATTTTAGCTCACCAAGTCCCTACTGCTATATTTGCATTCCAACAGCACTCAACCTGTACTTTTGTGGCTACCTGCAGAGATATATGCAAATGAAAACAGACAAACGAATCGTCCAATCGATTGCGACCCTATATAACTACCTGTTCTATTCTTATAATGAATAAATCACTTGGAAGCTTAGAATATTGTGCCTGGCACCAACCATCTCACTATCATGATCGATTAGTTGTGCCTGTGGTTCAAAAATTAGGCTCCAACAAGATTAAATGATGTGTCTGTCCCGCACTTCCTGTGAAGAGCGCACACTTCTCACAGCCATTACTTGCGGAATAAATCTACAAGGACTGTAAGAGAAGGATGGATGACAAGGCAAAAGTATACAACTCGAGAATTGAATCCGATGCTGCCCCGGAAGCGCAACCCAAAACCGCAAGTAAGGTTAAAAAGGACTCTCGCGGTCTAACTCTCGCCGAAAGAGTAGAGCAACTTGAGGGTGTTCCGGAGAGACCTGATTTCAAGATATCAGCAATGGACTGCGAATACAACGTCCATTCCAGGATTATTTGTGCCAGGTCACGGTTTTTCGAAAAGGCCGTGAAAGGAAACTTCGCTGTACGTCTCTGGATTATAATTACTTAAAATATATGAAAACACAATTTCTTTTATAATTCTTTCTCTTTTCTTGTTTTCTTTTCTTCCCCCCCCCCCCAATCCAACACAGTGTGGCTATGTGGCTATTTACAGATTGAACAACCCAGTTACTTTTGTGTTGTCATAGGAATCAAGGTCAAAAAGAATCCATCTGCCTGAGGAAGACATGGATAGCCTTGAGTTATTGATTTCCATTCTATATGGTTTCGAGATTTCATACTATGTAGAGCTTTGGACGGAAGCACAAGAAGACTCCAATGGATCGACTGACAGGATCGATAAATCCGAAAGTTGTGTTGTGACGCCCAAGCATTCGTTGACGGAGAACAATAAGTGCCCAGGCGTCCCTCAACGCAGCGCAGGTCTTCGCCTGTTACGCTTATACGCCCTGGTTGACCAATTCGATATCTTCTGGCTCCAGTCCTGGGCAAAAGAAACGGTGCTCATTTGGACCAAACAAATGTCCACAGAGGCAGCATCATTGAGGTTATTCGGGATATATACCGATGCGAATCCGGCAACTACACCGAACTCATGGACGGAATTTCTGCGATTATTATGGACAATGTAGACATATTGGTCGACCATGATGGCTTTTATGATGTGGTGGCCGAGAATGGGGAGCTTGGGGCAGAGCTGCTTCGATATGTAATATTAACGAACAAAATTGTCAAATCAGCAATGTGCATACACAGTTCATTGTAAAAGCTGCAGAATATTGGGGGGCAGAAACTGGTGTATGAAGCTGCGAGATTGAAGTTGAAAATCCATCATAGGTTGGAAAAGTTCCCTGGGCTGTCATCCAGGAAGACAGGTAGTTAGTGAAGCCGTGTATAGCGACTTTCGATATCTTTTATTACCATCCAAACATCATTTTTTCAAACCACTCCACCAGGCGCAATCAATATCTTTGGCAGTGAACACATTACGTCAATTCCCGTGGTTGCGCTGCCTAGGCCCTGATATGGCCAGGACATCACCTTCTAGAATTGTTCCTCATCTGTGGTATATTGAAGAGCCCACTCTTCTCACACAATTATTTTCACCAACGTTGCTGGCCAAGGAAATACTATTAACAGCGCAAGGCGCCCCGGGTTTACCTGACGGTTTCGTTAACTAGTTACCATGGCTTTTCTTAAAAATGGAACGATCAGTCCCGAAAGCTTAACCGGTCCCTCTGTCCGTGAATCAGTGACCTTGTGAAGCTCTTAAGTTAACATCGGAAATCTAAAATCCAGGTTTGTAAACACACAATGTGCAGCTATCTATCGGGTAATCACTTGGATCAACCTTGCAACTCCGTTGACTTCGGCTCCAACTTCATCTGATAGTACTCGATATCCCACTTTCCCATCACGACACGGGAGTGCTCGACGTCGACGAACCCGTATTTGAGATATAACGGATGTGCCATCATGGAAGATTCGAGAGTTATGGGCACCATCAAATGATCCGCGAGATCTCGTCCCCATTCCAGAAACCGACCAGCGATTCCAAGGCCCCTGTATTCGGGAAGGACGTATAGTGCGTCGAGTTCTGAGAACAATTATAGCAATCAAGTCAATGGGTGGATATAATATATAGATGTATAGATTGTTAAGTGATAAAGAACACTCCAATGGTCAATTGAGTGCATTCTATGCCTGGGAAAAAGGGGATGGGGAATTGGACAGAAAACACTCACGAATATGTGCTTCCTTAACATGCCTCCACCTCCGATCCGCCACGTCATCAAATATTGCTCTCAGAATCCGCTTATCTTCCGGATCATCCAGCCATGGCATATCCGAATCCAACCTAAGCTTCTGCAGTGGAACATAGGTGGGATTCAGCGTGTAATTGGCCACCCCAGCGATCTTCCTTTTGCTATTAGGGTCGGCGGCTTTAAGCCATATTGAGTTACTCAAACGTGTATACTTATTGAGCCTCTTTTCCTTTAAGAGCTGGCGGTTGCGTGGAGTGTCACTGCCATGGAGGAGAAGTTGAAATTGCTCATCGACAAAAGAACTGAAATGACCCTCGACTATTTCGTCCCAGTCGGAGACTTCGATTCTGGTGATAAAGAAATTCGCCATCGCCGAGTTTAGAGCTGACTTCCGGGAACTTCATAAATTTGCGATCCCATCTGCTGTTGTTTCCTATGAGAGCTGACTTTTGAGATGGCATCGCATGTAGGATTATTATTGTCGCTCTTAAATAGCCCCTTGTTAACCCCTGCCACCGCTTTGCGTCTGCCTAAATATCGAATCTGATTAATTGCTGGTGACATCTGCCATCAAAAGAAAGGAGCTTCTCTGTGATGGATTTTTATCAGATGTGAGAGAGTTGTTTGTGATAGATAGGAGGGTCTGTAAATTTTCTTTTCTACGGCTAATGCTTTTTACCGATTGCCCTACAATGATTTTCATCCAGTACCCAAGATACCTAGATAGTGACCATTCTCACTGGTCAATTGTAAAGGTTTCCGACATAAAAGCCGAGAAAAGGGTCAAGAGTTGCGATGCATTATTTCCATTAACCAAAATTCCATTTTTGCGACCGTATTTAGGCCTTTGAGAATTCAGCGGATGCTTTATTATGTCGACTGGCTGAGGCTCAGTACGTTCTGCCCTCGCTTTCTACCTTCATATCCCAATCAGAACCCTATATCCGATGCTTAGTTTATATCTCCTAGGGGTTAGTCAAATCTTCTAACACGCCCAAAGTCGTGCCGCAACCGTTCCAGTAAACTTCATGTTTGATTTCGATTAGTATTCATGATATTCTCGATCAGCACTTGAGTCATGTCGAAACCGCATCCGAAACTAAAGCTCTGGGGAATACCGTTAAACCGCTTAACATCATTGTGATCACAAATGGTCGTCCCACCGATGATGTGGAAACGGTGATATCCAATGCAGCGAATCGTCTAGACAAATGTAATGCTAAACCTTGGCAGGTGGGTATTCAATTTGTGCAGGTTGGAAACGACTCGAAGGCAACGAAGTGGTTGAAGAAACTCGACGATACATTTCACTAAGAATATAATATTCGGGGATATTGCTGATACAGCTCCGTGGTCCGGGAGCGAGCTGACACCAAATAAGATCATGAAAATCATGCTTGGGGGGGTTGATAAGAGGTATGACCGAAAAGCTAGGGTCAAGAGGACCGAATAGAGGTTCCTTGTTTTTAACCCTGCTGGCTCTAGCTCCTATTCTAGTAAAATTATTGACAGTTCACTCCTTTCTGCGGTCGTCGCGTACCCATTTATTCCTTGTGTGGTATGCGTGGGAATTTGCTCTGCTTCCATATCTCCCATTGTTCGTCTGGGTTTATATCTGATGGTGATGTCCTCTGCAATGTTAGAACCTCATCCAGAGCCAAATTCGTTTTCTTACTGCTCTTTCTTGTCTATCCATATGATGTTCCCTTAGCATCTCCTTATAAGTGTTTTTGTCATTGTCTAACATAATTGAGTCAGTAATACTCATAGAAATGAAAGATCATCAACACTAATATTCAATTGAAACTCAAGTCAACACTTGAAGTTTGCTCTGATAAGCCTGTCGGGAACACCATCTGCCTTCAGACCAGCAGAGATTCTGGTCGAACAGGTAAAATTCGACTGCATCCCAATGGCCGCATTAAGAAAAATAGGAAAGGTACATCAGGCAGAGTTCAATATTGCACTTTGTTGCCTCAACTTGCCGTTCACAGAGTTACTTTCCTTCGATGAATCCATTCGTCCTGGCAGCTCGGAGTGGCCTCATGGGACGGAATACTTGATAATGGTTAGCATCAGAAACACCACGAGCGGGGGCGTTTTGGTGGAAATAACGCCATAGCGCTGATTCGGTTTCAAAGGGCTTCATACACGCATTCTTACCCCCTCTGCAGAGAAACCCTATACGGAAGCTCGCTCATAGGAGCTGAATGGTATTCTCGAGCGGTTTCGTCTGACCCTCGACAACCACTTTCTCAATAACGAAAGGCTTCATGGTTACCAGCTGGGCTTTGATAAATAGCAAAAAGTGGGCCTTGAGAATGAAAAGCTGTAAAAATCCAATCATTAATCGACTTGCCACCTTATGTTCAAGGACGGTAAAGGGGAACGGCAATGAATATCCTATCACTCCGTGAGTGGTCTGTCTGTGGGATTTGATCATGTGGGTTAGCAATCCCCCTCCCAAGATACATTACGCGAGAAAACGGTGATTCAGGTTCTAGGTAAAGTTCTCATCGTCAGTATATCACTAGATTCCAACAACAGTAGCTCTTCGACCTAGCTCTTTAACCTAATCCTTCACTGGTAGTCCTGCGCTACAAGATGCGGATGACAGCCGACGATATACGCATGAGCGGAAAGACTAAGGGTATTTTATATTTGACATTGGTCTATCAATCGAGAAAAGACGCAGAATTACTCCATGCATGTTTAAGGACAACATCGCCATTAAAGTATGTGAGTTCCACTATTGATTTTATCCTCGACGATGTGGGACAAATACACCCAACTCTGCATACATTCCCAGGGAAGGCTCATTCAACAGCTGGGTCTCTTTAGCACAGGCTTAGAGAGGCGAGAAACGAAATAATTTGATCTTATCAACTTTAGGGTGAGTGAACCCGTTCACTAACAGAGGCAATTGTTTAACTGTGCGGGTTGTAATAGAATAAACCCGAGGCAGGATGCCAGTCGGTGACCTCTCACATATTCTCTAGCAAAAACTTAGCCTGGCTGAATATCAAAATGTCAATTTCTTTCAATCTTTGCCATCATTGATGGGTATCATGGCGTCGTTGGGATCGTTGGTTTGGATGGGTATTCTGTTCTAACTGAGCCTCGGCAGGGACCACCAAGTTTTGGGCAACCCAAAAAACGCAAACCCCCCGTGCACCGGCATAATCCATCATATTTCCTCTCATCATTCATCAGTTCTCAATGAGTCTCATTTACAGATCCGCTCAAATACCTTCCAGGGTTAGTCTCAAAATTCCTGGACACTTCAATCCAGGTACACGCTTACAGCCATACAGACGCCGCTCGAACCGCTAACCCAATCTAAAGCACTAGCATCCAATGGGGATTACCGCTTACGGACCATGCTGTGACCCCGTGAGAAACTTGCACCGCAGCCTGGTAAATGCTGCGTGCTGATTTGCTTGTTGTTCGACGGCTTCTGCTATTGAGCTGGCGATTGCGAACTATTGACCAACTGGTGGAGTCCAAGTGGGCCCAAGTAGGCCGAGAGTCTCCTTTTGGCTGGAGCTGAGAAGCTAGCCACTCATGGCAAGGATGTTCATTGTTGGGAATTGTCGAGATTGAAGATTGATCCCTACATCTCCTATACAGTTACTGGGCAATGGAGGGAAAAGTTTCTCGTTTTCGCATGCTACGGTAATCGGAAGGTTTTGGTTTGTTTTCATTTCGTTTTGTTTGTGATTTGTTTCTGTAAAATTGCATGATTGATGCTGGCATCGATGAATACTATTTCGGTCGTAAGTAACTCACTAACTTCATAGAGTTTACTATCTAGCATCCCTATTCGCTCATATATCCCTTTTATTTTGTTGGCGCCACGAGATTTCCAGGTTGTTGTACCTTGGAACAGGGTCAGGACTGGTGGATGCAATAGAAAACGAAGCGCCACATGGAAGATGGGAATTAATGCAGGGAATGGAGTAGATTCCACCACTACAATTATGGGATTATTCTCATCCTCATACGCCCACGGCGACATCTTTTACTGTGAAAATGCAGCCCTGGAGCATGTCCATAGGGCCAATAACTTCTGGGTAAACTGGCTCCATGGCCCTCGATCTCTTATACGGCCAGAGGCAGCGTTAAGCCAGCCCTGCTCTGTGTTCAGTAACGGGTATTCATCTTCCTCGCTAGTCGCATCCACCATCGCGCTATAGAGCCAGAGAACAGCCCCATAATTTTGTTCTGCCAGTGACGACACCCGTTTCGCTAGATTAGTGTCACTGTACCGTCAAAGCCACAACGCCTAAAGTGTTTTATTATTTGCGTCTCGTCAACCATGGCGATTCTTGCCAGAAGATTTGACGGCATGCCTTGCTTGGTTTCAACAACCGCCATTCCATAAGGACCGTTTGCTTCATATATCCCCTCCAACCCCCGCTGTTGCTAGAAGCAATTTGAATACATCATCCTATTTGCTCTCTCAGCAAGCTCCAGGATTTCTCCTACATAATTTCATCTCCATCATAATCAAGAGCGCTTCCGCAAGGTCCGGCAACCTCATTGGGCGCCCTCGATTGTCACCCATCGACCGTGCTTTGCCAGAACTCTTCCTCATCCTGAGGCACATTACGGATTTGAAACGAAATTCCTAAAAATAACATCCAGCAGCACGGTTCTCAGGTTCATACTCGGGACTGGGTTATGTCTTGGCAGCCTTATTTCAACAAGGCTGCTAGTTATATAAGAGATTGCTGCGCTGAGGACAGCGCGGACATTAATATCTGACTAGGGCTATTCGACTGGTGGCAGAGCTATATTGAAGCTGAGGAGGTTTTCCCTGGCCGGATCCAGGTTACTTTCTTTTGATATTTCTCCATCCGTTTTCGGCCTGTTCCATTCAGTATTTGCCACTTCTGAATAGCTCTGCTGCAGCTATGGACAGCTCCTCTACGACGCTGATAACATTTCTTGTGTAAGCTTGACGTCAAGTTAAAACCTTTCTGAACTGTGACTGACGGAGCAGTAGTCGAACCCCTCCAAATACCAGGTTTGTGAAGCTCCTTGGATCATGGGACAATTTCACGAGAGCATATCCCATGGAGAAGGACAGTCGAATTGGCAAAGGCTATTGGAAAGGATGTCATACTTTCACAAACATAATATGTGATGGTGAAATAAACGCACTTCCTCCAGGAAGAGATGGCGGTCTGAGAATGGGTGGCACGTATTGGTATTATGTAGGTTTTTCAAATGTTCCTAGGGATTCTTTGAACTAGAAAACTGACTTTCAACCGTAGTACCAAATTGACAATGAAGTTGAATTTTTTAATGAGGCGGAGCCGGTGACCACCTCTTGCCCTTTGCTCCCTGGCCAGCCATTGAACGTCCTCAATGTTCCGATACATTTACCATCCTCAGAAAGCTTTCATACTCGCGGCGCCAATCACGTCTCACAAGTAATTGGTCATGAAACGATGAATCCTGACGACAAATATATGAATCCGAGACCTCCACCTCGGCCAACTTTACCTCGACTCACAACCTCCCCGGCGATGCTCATGCGCAGCGACTACGCTCTAACCCCCACTCTCTCTGCCGGATCATCACTATCTCCTGCTCATGGAAGAAGTCTCTCCCACCCGCGTGCCATTACCTCACGCCGCAGATTCCGCATTGGCGGCAAATTGTCACTAGACCTGAAAATTTCAATTAACCCTTCCACCAAACCCAGTTCGCTTCGATCTAGTATAATGAATGTCGCATCCCCAAGATTCGGCCGAAATAATGAGAACAGAGGTCGCCAGCCTCGTGACTGGGCGAAATACCTCATTGTGAAAGTTCCAGGTGTGGAATTGAATTCAAAAAGTTACTCCAATAACTCATCACCCATGTGGAGCCCCGCCAGCAATCTAAACAAGTCATTGCCACATCCTGCTGGTGGATATATGTCCGGTGAACAATCGAATCGGGACAATTCTCTTCGAGAGAGCAGGGGTCCGTCTCCTTCAAATACCACACTGACATTTAACAATTCATCACTTCATGGACTTGGCCCTAAGGAAACCGAACGCCCTCAATGGCGACCTCTCGATGCGTATCGAGACTCGATATCGCAGCAAAACACGCTCAGGTTTATCCCTCAATGGGAATCAAAAGGTGATGCCTGGGACCCAGACATTTTATCTCCCCTGGATCTGTACGAGAAACGTTTGCCAACACTCCCGAACAGTCCGACATCCGCTCTCGACTCAGAATTGCACTCAACGAGAGAGGAACATCTTCCTATTAGCGAAGAAGAGTACCTACAGAGCCATTTTTCCGACTTCACTGCTGAATCTCCTGATGATTCCTGCTCTCCGGACTCCTTCCAACCGGGTGGTAGCCGCTTTTCGGAATATAGCACGGATACAGACGATGCCTCACCCTTCTCCATGACATCTGCCTCAACGATTAATAGTTATGACACATTCCCTCCGGCAACCAATGAAGACAAGGAGATAGCATTTGAAGTGGCACTCGCAAAACCACCTCCGCAGGCTAACTCGTCCAAAAATAGTACGCAGCAATGCCCATCCAACACCTCCAATTGTTGCCCTGAAGATGTCGATAAATCCTCCCTTTACATCTCAAAAACTCCAAGTGAAGACGACGGCAGTGGGCGCCCCACACCCAACAGAGACACCAACCTCAGGCGAAAAAATAATGATAAATCCCCTACAACACCCTCGTGGAAACATCTAATCCTAAAACATAATAACTATTCACCAAATACCAACTCCTCCATCAAGGAAGGTAATTTCAATAATTCCAACCTCCCCACTCCGCGCCCAAAACCGACAAATGATCAAGACCACCGGATGAAAAGTGATAAACATGCTATGACCCCTTGTTGTGGCGTTGGACAAGGACTACAAAATCCCTATGTCGATTCTTCAATGCAGGAGTTAATGAACGAGTTGGGATATTTGCGAGATATTATTGAAGAAAATGCCGTGAAAAGTTATTGAAATGGGTCACCCACGGCCTCCCGGCATTTTTTGACATGATATATGACGTTATCTAGTCAAAACTTGGTGGGCCCTCAGCTCCATATCTAAGTCCTTGAAAATGCAGATTACTCCCAGTCTATCATGCATATTTTGTGTTTCGCATTATTTTTCCCGTTTTTAGAGCACAATAATGTTTCTATCGCGATTTCAGTATTGACTAATATTTATTTTACTCTTTTCCCATTCTTCTCATTAGAGATCATACTTAATTAGGGTTTTGTCGGATTTCTTAGCTCCCTGCATTGTTTTGTTATTATTGTGTTGGATAGCGGGATTGATTCTGCGACTCAATAGGGGCTGGCTTCTCTACATCAGTATTGCGTGCATTGGGAGCATTACATATTGTGTGGGGGTAGGTACTGAGCATCTGCATATATTATGAGGCGCTGAAAATATCGTAACATAGGAAAACTATGGATTTGCATAACTTTGTGAGTTTGAATGATAATTTTATTTTATTTTATTTTATCTGGCTCGAAATCCTCTGATGAATACTTTTGGGAGAGATATGAACAATTATATGTAGGATATGCCCATTTGTTTGGACATCTTATGATAATGGAGGCTCTGGAAGCATTCCGCGTAGTTAAACCCTTTAGAGCTGGTTGTTGAAGTTTAACTTTGTTGCCATGACGCAAAACATGGTAACATAAATATCGACGATGGATTGCATCGCAATATCAAAATTAACGTCACAAGAATTTCACCATCAACAAACCTGGTCGTATTGTAAACAATTAAATTTTACTCTCACTTTCCATCTATTTTCACAAGCATTCTATCGAATTATAATGCCCACATCCTCTGTTGTGGAATCTCAGCTTAGAAGTTTCAATTTTATATGCGAAACCTCCAACCTTGTTTAATACTCAGAACACCAAGACTGCTCCAGTCCTGAACGTGATACACATCTATCTATCAAAGCAAATTAAACGCGATGATCCAGATCATGCCGTTTTCCTCAGAATAACCACTTCCTCCCCTTTTAAAGCCTCCTCCATTTCCAAACTAAATCCATCTACGATGAACCCTCAGCGGCTCCCCAAGTTGGCCACTCTGGCTGAGAAAACACTCGCGTCAAAATGCAAGCCCGGGTCAATGTCGTACTGTCCAACAATGGACCTTATCGCGTTGGCCAGCGCGGACGAACGAGTGGATGTTTTCCGCTTGAATGGGCAGCGGGTATTTGGGGGTGTTTATGGCGAAGGTGGACGCGGTGGTAGTGGAAGAGAGGTCAGAGGGTTGAAGTGGAAAGGGACCGGTAAGGAGATTTTACAGTATATAACTCTTTGTTTGGGGAAATGTTTAATTTTTCTCCTTTATGTACTAGATGTTTTAGTTTTATCTGGAGATCCTTGTTATTACATCATTTGGCGAGGCTTCACTTCCGAGATCTAACAGCTGCCTGCAGGCCATCTCCTCGCCGTCGTCTGTTCAGACAACATCATCCGCATATTAAGCGCATACAGCGGCAAAATTGTACATCAACTACCATGTGGCCCTTTGTTAGCATCTCATTCAACTGCCTCTGTACCACCCTCATCGCTTTCGCCCGCAGCGGATGCAGCTACGTGTGTATCCTGCCTTGGTTGGGGGATGAACTTTACCGATGGCAGGAGCGCATTGAAATACCTTCAAGATGCAGACAGAAGAATTACTGTCCAAGATCTACTGTCGACGCAAACGCAATTGTCGAAAATTGCGCAGCTAAAAGCAGATTTGCCGCGAGAGCTGGCTATGCTAGATATGGAGCGGTCGCTCCCCAAGTTGAGCACCTTACCATCGACGGGGAATGAGTGAGCTTCTGTTATTTTTTAATCTTTGCATCTATAATTCAATATTCTTTTCCTTTTTCTTTTTCTTTTTCTTTTCTTTTTTTTACTAAGATGTTTTTTATAGCGATGATGTGTTTGGCACTCGAGCGTCGATTGATTCCATCTTTCATGCTACAAACAAAGTGACCGGTGACTCTGTCGACGTTTTGCTAGCAGGTTTCGATGATGGGACCATTCACCTACGGATTTTCGACTGTTTCGATATTGGTCCCTTTCCTGTAGGAGGCTCTCTTGGGGATTCAACGGCAAGCAGAATTTTGCTTCATTCTTCTCATCCAATTAGCTCAACTCATTCCCTTTTGTTCTCCACGGAGAGTAATCTGCTCCTTGTCACTCTAGATCTCCGATTCATTACGAGATGCGGGCGGTACCTGTCTCTCCTTGCGTCTAAAGTCACGCAGTTGCAAAATTTGCTGCGGTATATCAAGCAAGTACAGGCTCAGATTCATCTTGAGTGGAAAAATGCGCAGGACCTGCCGGGACGGTATATTAGGAATGTAACTGAGGATCTACAGGACAAATGCTCATGTGATTTTGTGACTGCTGCGTACCACCTCCTGGTGACTGGGGATTGCTTTCCGCCACTTAAGGAGTTTCTCGTTGAGATCCTTGGCGATAGGGTAAGTAATGTACTCCAAATTATATCCGGCTACACAACAACACAGCTCCTAACCTATGTTTAGGGCCATAAACGTTGGGAAAAAGCGGTTACATCAGGATATGAAGCGCTGAGAAGGCTGACTCACGAATGTCTCCTCCCTGCACTGGAAAGATGCGGAGTCCTTCTGAGTCGGCTACTAGGGTTATCAAAGTTCCACAAGCTTAGCCCGATCCTGGGCTTAGAGACAACCGATCTTGAGAAATGCCAAGAAACTATTGACTGCCTTAACCTTCTGTCCCATAAACTTTTGATCCATAGCAACCGCGAGCTCCTTGAGTTTGCTGCCTTCTCAAAATGGTTGAGACATGAAGTGGATCTACAGGCGGCCGATCCGCTGTCTTCAACGTATGAGGAACTGACTGAGAGCAGTGACTCACTCGACCACGCTCAAACTCTGAGTTATATTCAGGGAGCTATGACGCGAAGCGCTCTTCAGGATTTCATCCAACCTGCTACCGCACAGTCACAGCCTGATCGATGGGAAACAGCGGGGCGTGACAGCTCGTTTTATGAAACATATAAGAAACTACTTCGACAACAGGATCAGAAGAAATCGACAGATAGGATCGATATACCACTTCTTGGCGATCTCACTTCCCGCCTTGGCTTGCAGTATGAAAAGGTGTTTAAGCAGATGGCTGAGACACAGCGAAGAGGCATACTCCACAGATCTCCGTTATCCCTAGACCCGGATTGTAGTGAAGATGTAATTGATATGGCGATGAATTTCGGTGTAAGTTGCTGTGGCCTTTCTAGTTCTGAGGATGATTGCTATTAAACTGACTGTATCGCTTTCGTCTTCTAGCCCTTTGAGAATTCTACATATGCATCTGTATACATTGCATCGAAATCGAAAAGCTCATCATGGATACGTAAGACCAACGATTGATTCTAATCCTGTCTTCCAACTAATTTTTTTTCATCTTGTAGTTTATCTGTATAGAGTGCTTCTTGACACAGTCAACGGTGTCAGCTCAACCAAGGCTACGTTCCTAGCAGTATTAAATCTGCAAAATGGGAACATAAAACAAATCAAGTTCGTTGAGGATGGTACAATGATGCTTCTATTATCTGACGGCAACACCCATCTCGTCAGCTTTCCCTACCTCCCAAATCCTGATGCTTTATTTCACCCCAACTACATCAGACTCAGTCACAGTCCTGAAGCTTCAGCTACATCATCTACTTTGCCATCTGGGATACCTGAAGATGACATAACGCACCTATACCTCGCAGATCCACAGCAGCATGCGGACTTTGTGAAACACACTTTCACAGGGCAGGGAAATATGGAGCCGGTGGAGTTTCAAGTCAATGGGCGGAAAGGGAGGAGGGTGGTGTGTGTTTTGTACGCGGATAGACTGAGATATTCTGTGTTTGATATCGATAGTTCTGAGGATGGGCAAGTGGACGAGGAGAATGGCGGGGAAGATCCTGGGGATGTAAATTGGAGTGACGCTGGAGATGGAGATGGAGATTGGGATAATATGAAAATTGAGAATTAGCCTGTGTTGATGTTATTTGTTTCTCAGTGAGGAGCTATGGTTAAATTTTTTTTTTTTTTTTTTTTTTTTCCTTCTTTTTTCTCCTGCGGTTTGTATGTGATTTCTTCGCACAGATCAGAAAATTATATGAATACAAGGGGTCAGCTGGCCTGCTTGAGACCAGTAGCAGGCGAATGGCATGGACTGGGGTACAATTAAACCCAAGAATGCTCTTTCTGAAACTGTACCTATTCATGGTATTTGATAGCATAATAGGAGGGGAAGGGCAAACACTGGTTAGGGCTGAGAGTCGAGAGTAGAAGAATAAACTGTGTAAAGCATCGAGTCAACCTCGAGTCAATCTCAAATGCCCCAGACCCTTAAAATTAGGTTCATACGGTCGTACACACATCTCCCTAAGTCCACTTTATCTTTGAGATACTGGGTATCAACCTCCTTATATCCACTGCTATGAAAGGACCTTCGATGCCAAGCCGCCAATGGTTGTTGCGGATGCCTTTAGTTAACTTGGTTACCTAACCTCGCTGACTAAGCCCACCTACCGCCCTTGACAAGGCCAAGAGCCTCATGCCCTCTGTTTGTCCTTCCACACTCAGGCCAATCCTCCCAAACAAACATCCTCCAACTTCTACCTCAACCTCCAACCTCCAACCACTCCAGACAACAACCCTCCCCACTCACCACTCGCCTCCCCCAAATTCTCCGGAGACGAAGAACCGTCAGGCTACCTAGGCACAGAGCAGAGCTTTCCTTTTCTGCCTCTGGGCCTAGATACTCTTTTTAGCCCCGTCCCCACTCTCTCGTTTTCCTCTTAGCCTGTATTTATCCCCCCTCCCTTTTCCTCTTCCTAAACCTTCACTGGGCGGGCAGAATCTCTAGGGTTGCTGGGACACAAAGCCTAGTTGACAACGCAACGCACATCATCCGGAACTCCTACCCTGCTATTTTTTACAACCGTCCTGTATATCTCCGGAATCTTTGCTCAGGTCCCCCCCCCCCCCCCCCCCCCCCACCCTCTCCCGCAGTCTCTTGTTTCACACTACTTGTTCACCTCCCCCCACCCTGTCCCCCCTCCTGTGACAACCACGCGACTACAGTGGGCCTAGAAACTCAGGAACATATATCAACCATGGATGTCAATCAGGTGTTGGCGGGCACCCTCTCCACTGGTACGTTCCCATTTCAAACAGTGGAAGAGATTAACTTGATGCCTGGTTGGCTGACCTGTTTTCTGTTTGATTGATGATATATAGATGCTGCAACGCGTCAAAATGCCGAACAGCAACTGCTACATGCAGCTGAAGTTGATTTCGTATGTACTCCCAGTTTTCTCCTTTAGCTTGATGAGACACGGAGCTCGCTACGCGTTTACCTGTACTTTTAGAAATATTACAAATGTTTTCCGTTTTAATATGCGCAAGAATTCCAACCTTTGTTTATGTATTTTTTCTCTTCCATTTTCTCATTTCGTATAGGCCACCTACCTTACGACCCTCGCGGGGGAGCTTGCGAACGAATCCGCTACCGCAACCGTTCGAATTGCTGCTGGTATTGCGCTGAAAAACTCATTCACGTTCCGGGAGCTTGATCGATTGCGAGAAGTCCAGGGAAAATGGGTCCATCAGCTTCCCCTTGATGTAAAAAAAACCGTCAAGGAACTCTCATTGAAAACTTTGGAATCAGATGATGCGAGAGCTGGACAGTCTGCGGCTCAGCTTATTGCCGCTATTGCTGCCATTGAGCTCCCGCGAAACGAATGGTCCGAGTTGATGAATACCCTTGTAAAGAATGTCAATAGTGGTTCAGATCATTTGAAACAAGCATCTCTGACCACGATTGGCTTTATTTGCGAAACGGACGAACCAGAGCTTCGCGACAGCCTTAGTGCGCATTCCAATGCGATACTCACAGCGGTTGTTCAGGGTGCGCGACGGGAAGAGACCAATTCAGATGTTCGAAATGCTGCCCTTACGGCTTTGGGTGATGCGATGGAATTTGTGCGGTCAAACTTTGAGAATGACGGCGAGCGAAATTACATTATGCAGGTTGTTTGTGAGGCTACACAGGCCGAAGACACGCGGATACAGAGTGGCGCTTTTGGCTGCTTGAACCGAATTATGGGCCTTTACTATGAGAAGATGCGCTTCTATATGGAGAAGGCCCTCTTTGGTTTGACGATTCTAGGCATGAAAAGTGAGGAAGAAGATGTTGCGAAACTTGCTATTGAGTTCTGGTGCACGGTTTGTGAAGAGGAAATTGCCATAGAAGATGATAACGCTGCTGTTAGTATTTCCCTGTGTTGACTTGTTTTCCCACATTTAATCTTATACGTACGCCTTGATCATGCGGTCTCTAACATATAGGATTGTAGGCACAAGCGGAAGGGTCCACTGAAATTCGCCCATTTTTCAGTTTTGCACGGGTTGCTTGCAGAGAGGTTGTTCCTGTCCTGCTACAGCTAATGACCAAGCAGGACGAGGATGCTGCTGATGACGACTATGATACCTCTCGGGCCGCCTATCAAGCCCTGCAACTCTATGCCCAGTGCGTTGCAGCCGAAGTGATCCCACCCGTTCTGGCGTTTGTGGAGGAGAATTTGAGAAGTGAGGATTGGCATCGTCGGGATGCCGCAGTGGCCTCGTTTGGTGCTATCATGGATGGACCAGATGTCCAAACTCTGGATCCTCTGATCAAACAGGCCCTTCCGGTATTAATTGGAATGATGGATGATAAGGTTGTTCATGTTAAAGATTCCGCTGCTTATGCTCTTGGCCGGATCTGTGATTATTGCTCTGAGTCTATCGACCCAGAAGCTCATTTGCAGCCGCTTATTTCATGTTTGTTCCACGGGTTGGCTAGTAATCCGAAGATTGCTGGTTCTTGCTGCTGGGCCTTGATGAACCTTGCCGAACGATTTGCTGGTGAAGCTGGTGCTCAGACGAACCCTCTATCGAAGCATTTCCAAGACAGTGTTACTTCGCTGCTCACTGTTACAGAGAGGTAAAGATTCGAGTTTTGATTTGGGAAATTATTTTCCGCCAATCCGTGCTGACTTAGATCATAGACACGACACTGATAATCAGCTTCGAACCGCCGCCTACGAGGTTCTTAACGCTTTTGTGACAAATGCTGCTAATGACAGCCTTCCCATCGTTGCCAACCTTTCTGACGTTATCATTCAAAGACTGGAGCAAACAGTTCCTATGCAACAACAGGTTGTCAGCGTTGAAGATCGTATCACACTTGAAGAAATGCAAACCAGCTTGACGAGTGTGCTATTGGTAGGTTCTCCCTTGTGCCTACGTAATTAACTAAAGTAAATATCTTAACATCAATCAAGGCTATCGTGCAACGACTGGAAGGAGAGATCAAGCCTCAAGCCGATCGTATCATGCACGTTCTGTTGCAAGTTTTGTCCACTGTACCTCCAAAATCAAGTGTTCCAGATACCGTCTTCGCCACTGTTGGCTCGATAGCCAGCGCTCTTGAGGCAGACTTCCTCAAGTATATGGATTCGTTCATTCCGTTCCTTTATAATGCCCTGGGTAATCAGGAAGAGGCTGCCCTCTGTGCCATGGCGATTGGATTAGTTAGCGATATCACTCGATCGTTGGGCGAAAAGGCACAACCTTACTGTGATACGTTCATGAATCATCTTCTCAACAACTTGAGGGTACGAAAAGACTTGCCTCCGCTCCTTGCATGTAATTGTATTTATCCATATTCTCATCTACTAACACTAGTCTAGAGCACTACACTCAGCAACCAGCTTAAACCATCGATTCTCGAGACTTTTGGGGACATTGCTCAGGCTATCGGGACCCATTTCGAGACGTATTTGGTTGTTGTCGCTGGCGTGCTGCAGCAGGCATCTGGTGTGACGGCTTCTCCTGATGTGTCCTTCGATATGCTTGATTATATTGTTTCCCTTCGAGAAGGGATTATGGATGCTTGGGGTGGCATTCTACTTGCATACAAGGGCTCACCAAATGGTATATACTAGTAGCACTCCATTCACCCCTGTCGTTATTAGGAAGCTAATAGTTATTATGATTTTCGCAGTTAACGCATTGCATCCATATGTGGAGTCGATTTTCCAGTTGCTAAATATCATTGCTCAAGATACGAATCGGAGCGAAGGCCTACTCAGAGCTAGTATGGGTGTTATTGGGTACGTCTTATATTTAATTTTACTCGTGAATTTATGCTCTCACGACTATCGAACTAGTGGACTCCTAACAAGTTTCACAGAGATCTTGCCGATACATTCCCCAATGGCGAATTTGCAGCGTTCTTCCGTAACGATTTCGTCTCCAATTTGGTTAGGGAAACCCGGACAAATCGTGAGTTCGGGGCCCGCACAATTGAAACAGCCAGATGGGCACGTGAGCAGGTGAAACGCCAAATCGGCCTTGCAACCGCGCAAGCTATGTCGTAAATAGGAAATGACAGTATGCCAGCTTTATCTGTGCGAAATTTCGCCGTTAAAGTGTCCCTGTCCGTTTTTTGTACGAACATTGGCTCTCCCCAAAGACAATCCCACGTCCTGCTACCTCTGCAGTAGTCCGCCAATGGATGGGAAGCGACGTCCTGATTGGAGCACTTATGAATGAAGAATAGACAAGCATCACGATTGCAAATTATTCCCAGTGTTCTGGCTCCGGCAGTATGGATTGGATAGTTAATCGTGGTTTTTTTTAGAAAAAAGAAAGGGAAAAAAAAAAAAAAAAAAAAAAAAAAAATCCAGGAACCTGCCAACCCCCTCTTCAAGCCTTTCCCCGTCGACTTAGCTGGTCGCAGCTACGTATCTGCCCAGATTAAAGCATTCCGGTCCCCAGCCTTACCCCTAAACACTGCACGTGTTATTCTCCCTTAAACCCACCCCATATCTCTCTTCCCGTCGAATATGAACATAGTGGTGTAACTTTTCCCCGCCACAGCAAGCCTTCAAACAACTTTACAATTCCCTTGCCCTTATTAGCCCTTTCCCCTCTGTCCCCTATCCCTCCCCAAGCACATGTCATCCCCCACCCCAAGTCAAACTCGGGTTTCATCTCTCGTCATCAATACTTTGCCCCACGATGAGAAGCAGTTGATGCTTGTTTTGAGAAGTATCCACTGATCCTCATTTTCCCCCAATGCACCCAAAAACGTATACACACAAATACACACGCTATATATCCCCTCTCCCCTTACCCTAGCCGTACACTTAAAGACTCTGGTTTGTCCTCTTTTTTTCATTTCTTTTAAACTTCTTCTTGCAACCCTCAACTTATTACACTTGCGCTAGAAATCATGTATGCCCAAAAAATCATGTATCATTTCTCCTACTACCACACCACACAGCGTTTCGAATTAATAAATAAATAAACGGGTGGCTTTTGAATCTAAGTGAATTTTTATTGTTATATACTCCACATATATCATCCTTTTATGTATTTGGTTGTTTAATTAATTGTGGTTTAAGGTTCATTCGGAACGGTGGCGATACTTCACATGTCCCAGCATAAATAACTCTTTAGTAGGGTTTGTACTCCGTACTGTACTTGCTGTTTTCATTGACGTATTAACTATATGTTTATCCCAGCGAGTGGGATATCTACGACCCAAACCAGGATATAGAGTATCGACTATTCCAAAAGGCAGCTCAATTTCTCTCCATATATTCTGAGAATTCTTTTGGTCGTAAATTGCACAACATTGCCGGATTGATGCCGCTTTTCACTATTTTTATATCACGTGATGTTATTAGGGCAAATAGTGAGGAGCCCTAACTGGTCGCACTAGCGGCGGTTCCAACCCAAATTTTCAAAATCGACTTCACCTCGATTCAAGCCATCAACTCCCTTATCAAGCACTCGCCGCCAGTATTGTCCATCGAGGTATGTGATTCTTATATGTCCGAAACGCTTCTACTTTTGCTCAATGGCCCTCGACTAGTCTGGGAAAAGCAATCATCCTGGACTGTGCGCTCGCAAACATGTTGATTTTCGAGTGCTGGTCGCCGGATGATACGTTTTTCCCTCCACGGCACGGGCTTAAGAACCTCCTACAATCCTACCTCATAAACGAGGTTTGCGATGGGGTGGCACTCTTTGCGCTCGAAAAGACTGCTGATAGCTAACTTGTTTGTCATGAATTGTGTGATGGAATTATTCGATTTCTCCCTGCACGGGAGGGACGGAATGATTTCGTTACTGCATTTCATTTTCCGCCGTTATAAAATAGAGATACCTCATTTCCCTTGCCTCCTTCGAACTGAGAATCTCATCCCAACGAGGCTTGTGTGCCCCCTTTCCTATAGGCTACCAATATGGTCAAAACTAGTGTCCTCAATGATGCGCTGAATGCCATCAACAACGCTGAGAAGTCTGGCAAACGTCAGGTTCTAATCAGACCTAGCTCCAAGGTCATTGTCAAGTTCCTGTCCGTCATGCAGAAGCATGGTGAGTTTTATTCTCGTTTTATTCTCTTCTTTCTTCATTTCCTTGGTCAGAATTTATGTTTGGGACTTATTCGCAACGCATTGCGCTGGTGTAAGCACCAAGAGGCAATATACGAAAACAAACATTCGGGTTGATAACTAGGCGGCGATCTCGATTTGTAAAACCACTCTACGACGTCTGCCCTTTAAATGCCCGATATATTAAAACTTTTTTGGCGTTGGCCTTACAAGTTTCCTGTCTATTGTTTTCTGTGGTTGGTAACATTTAATCCATCGTCACATACTGATAATTTTTTTTTTTTATTCCAGGTTACATTGGAGAGTTTGAGGAGGTAGATGACCACCGCTCTGGCAAAATCGTCATCCAGCTCAATGGACGGTATGTATCCTTGTCAGGCTAATATTATTCTAATCACTCTGCTAACTCGGTTCCTTTCCAACAGCCTCAACAAGACCGGCGTTATCTCTCCACGCTACAATGTCCAGCTTCGCGACCTCGAGAAGTGGGTTGTCAAACTCCTTCCCTCACGTCAGTTCGGTTACATTGTCCTGACCACATCTGCTGGTATTATGGACCACGAGGAGGCCAGACGCAAGCATGTTGCTGGAAAGGTCATCGGATTCTTCTACTAGATCAAGAACAAATAATCACAATCCATACACGAATAAAAGTTTATTGTAATTTACTAATTACGTCCTTCCGGTTCTAGAGCCAATTTCTTTTAGGGCTGAGTGGTGATGTCACTGCTGCTTTAATTCTATGGACATCTGTCCGTACTTGTAACGAGCGGAATGGCGTTAGCTTGCAGATTAGGGTTGTATCTGTAGATAGTTTATCTTCAATAATCTGCACTATCTGACCCTATGAATTTCTCATACAGTATATATATACTTTTGTCATGGTATTTCGGATTGCAAATTGGAATACTAGAGCCGAGGTGTTGCGTGACGCTGAACATTTGCCGATCCTGCGAGGCCGATAGAATCCTAATCAACGACAACGGTAAATGAAACCTCTATTTCAAAGATAAAAAAAATTCTATTTCCTGTCTCCGTCCTTTAATTTTCAAGGCAAACGATATCTCTTTCTTTATTAATCTTCTCGCTTTTCCCTGTTTAATGCCTCTGGATAGGATATATGTGACCCGACATGGGGTAATGTTCTACTCCCCTAGCCATCCCCGTATTCCCCTCCCTAATAGACAGCCGTTCCACCCTGAACTAACACGCCGTTATCTCCTTCAGCACCGCTTAAACTGGACCATAAACCTTGACAATGGCACTTACCACTCCGTCTACCCCACTCCCACCGGCATACCCGTCGACCCAACACTGACAGGCCCCGGTGTGCGGCAATCGCAGGAGCTCGCGGCACACCTGAACAGTGATGAATTCTCCCCAAAGCCATGTAGAGTCTACAGTAGCCCATTCTACAGATGTTTGCAAACCATCCAGCCAACAGTGGAGGCGCTGAAGGCCCGACAAGAGCGGGAAAGGAAGGCTTGTGTAGATTTGGATGTGAGGATGGAGAATGGGCTTGGGTGAGTCTCAGTCCCATCGGAAAGAGTGAACCAAACAAATAAATGGCACGGCGCAAAAAAAAGTGTCTGACACGATGGACTTCCTTCTCCTTCCCACCTGCACAGCGAATGGTTCGGATCCTCGTCATTCTTCACGCACCCAGCACCTGCGCCACCAGAAACGCTCCGCATCCTCTTCCCCACCCTCCTCAACTCCCAATACGAACCACATGTCTACCCGTCTCCCAACGGCGAAACCATCGCCATACTCCATGACCGCATCGCCACAACCCTACAAACTATAATAGCACAAGTTGATGCTGAGCTCGACGAGTTCGAGCGCGACAATCCTGCAGAGCAGAAAAAGAGCCGTGCCATTTTGATATGTACTCATGCTGCACCGTTGATCGCGATTGGCCGCGCGCTAACGGGGGATATGCCTGAGGATACGTGCGTTGAGGACTTTAGGCCGTTTACGGCGAGTTTGTCGACGTTTGTGAGGAAGAGGAGGGAGGCTGGCGGTGGTGGTGGAGAGGCGTCGGGGGAGGAGTTGTTTTCCGGAAAGGGGGCGCCGCAGTGGCAGGGCGGGATCGGGGTTGGGGGTGGTTGGATTTGCGTGGGAAATGGGGACTGTGGGTTTTTGAGCGGCGGAGAGGAGAGGGGATGGTATGCTCTATATTCTTCCCACCTCCTTTTTTTTTTTTTTTTTTTTTTTTCTATTTTTGTTTGGTGAAAGATTGGGTTTATTGACGAGTTTCTAGGCATTTTAACGGAGAGGAAGACTTCGACACAATGCCAGCTGCGGTACTGACTGATTCTGAAGGTTCCCCTGCGAAGTTATGAAAGAAGATTTTCTCTCGATGTGTGTACTCTACGGCCAATATCATATTGTTCACGTACACGTACATATTCTCTTGTATGCAACATATACCCGGTCGAGTTTCAAATTCGAAGAATTGTTTACGGCAGGGATAATGTTTATTTATATCCGGTTTATTTAATACACCGATGCATCAAATACGATCCGCATCTGGATACACTAGAGGAAATATAGACTAACGATTCCAGGATGCGTCTTTCATCTGTAGTAGTGTTTATTGTTTATTCAGCACTATCTTGCTTATCGATTTCCTATGATTATTCTCCTTCAAAGGTACGTGTAATGGAAACCACCCTGATATTTGTAGAGTCTCTCATGATATTCATCCAATCGCAAAGTATCCAGTCTATTTCTTGATAGAACATGCGTAATATCCATGATCCCTTGAGAACTCAACCGAGATGGATGCAAACAAAAAAAGCAAAACAGTTCTACTCCTTAACGTCATCCCACTCTTTTCCCATCATGCAAACATTTCATCTTTAACAAATATATTCCATGTAAAATCCGTTATCTTTATTTTGCCTACCTAAGCAATACCTCACCGTCCTCCTGCAAAGCAACTGTATATTGCATCTCCTCCTTGCAATCCTGCCTTGGAACAACAATGTGATTTTGCATGCCAATAACCTGCGGCCAGTTGGTGAAATCCGCGGCACCAACGCTCTCCTTCGATCCAACAGGGGTGAGTTTGGTGTAACCATTGCCCTTTACGCTGAAGCTGCGCGCAGCAGCCACGCTCCAATTGATGGCGCAGCCCTTAGCCCCCACCGGAGGGCCGGAAGGTCATTTGCTGATCTTGCCTGGACGAATCCTTCTTGGATAAGACGAGATTGTCCCCGACATTGGCGACGAGTTGGCCATTGACCATGGTTTGCATCTCGGGCCTGTAGAGCTTCCCTTTCTCGCCGGCTTTGCACACCTTCCTTTCGGGCTTGGATTCGTACCGTTGGGTTATACCATCACCGTCACCGTCTGATTGGGAGTCACTGCCTTCTTCCCCCTCTCCGTCCTCTCCACCGACCGGGGATAATGGGCCTAGGGGAATTTCATTCTCTGGACAGCAGGCTTGCTTGCCGTCAATTATGCAGGCCACCTCGGGTCCCCTGACAAGATGAGGGGCTGGGTACTGTGGATAGGGAAACTGCAGTTGATGTTGGGAGTGCGCTGACAAAGACACAGTGGAGAGTGACCGTTGCCAGGAGAAGAGAGGCTGCTTGGAGAATAAACATGTTTTGCAGAAATGATTGGTCCAAGATGTTGAGAGCAAAATGAAGCGAACAGCTTGACTATGTAGGTGATTTTTTTTTTTTTTTTCTTTTCTTTTCTTTTCTTTTCTTTTCTTTTCTTTTCTTTTCTTATTGATTGATTGATTGATTGGAGAATTGATAGATTACCTACCGAGTAATTTTCCAAGTTGCAGTTGGGTTGCATAGTTGAGATGATGAGATTGAGGAAGTGAGTCTCGATGGAGTCTATCATATTTATAACGTTTTGATACACCACCGCCTTGCTCTGCTCAGTCTTTGTCCAACAACTACAACTACTTACTTATCCTTGGGCATACTCCATATAGTTGGGCTGCTAGATCCAGACAGACATGCACGCAAATATGCATGTCATCGATGGGTGTGAGCGGAGCAACAGCAGACTCACTGGGGCTCCAGCCAGTACTTCCTTCCCGGATGGATGTCCCCGGGTCTTATCTGCTCCCGCCAGATTCAGATTCGGTGACGTACGCAGCGTAAACAAACAATGGCTGACCAAGGTGGGGTGAGGCTTTGGGCGGGGTTGGCTTGCTCTGATTGGCGGATCTCACGACAGAGCCGCGATCCATAGCCCCAACTCGAAATTTAAAGCCTCAGGCACGTTGGTTAGTCACATCCAGCCGGAACATCCATTCCTACTTGATCTTCCAAGCTCACTCCGATTGACTTCCAATTTCATCTTACACTCCTTGTTCTGGGGGTAAAGATTGATCTATGTCTCTATTTACGGAGTATCCGGATGGCAACATGAGCTGGTGAAGAGCTCCCGCCATTGTACTGCCGAATGGATAGCTAGCTAAAGGATAATAATTACAATTTATTAACCAGGCGCCCCCCCCCCCCCCTCCCTCTTCCCCTTCTGCAACCAACCTTCGAGACAAAGCATGATATGGACTAGTCAAACAAGGGGAAAGACAGGTCTTCGTTCACCAAAAGATTTTAGCTTTCTACACGCAACCCTTACTCCCGACCAGCCGTCTGTTTCGTTCGTTGTCCCCAACTCCCCGTCGCGGCATTGCTAGGTTCTCTGTCTGAGCAGTTAGTTAGAGATCAAAGGTTCCAGATGTGGATAGGATGTTCTGCATCCATACAGAGTTTATATTTAGTCATTTTAGTTCCAACGGCTGGGATCTCAATGCGGCCCGCCGAATTTCCTCGGAATAATGTCCAAAGTCCAAAGCCCCCTTCATTGTTCTACAAGTCATTCCCGTCTGCTGCGGGGTTGCACCATCATCCATAATTTGTCCCCACATTTTGTTTGTTACTTCTGTGGCCTCTTGAAAGTGTTGTAATACGCATGTGCATAAGGCTGAGCAGGCTGCGCCACCCGGCCTACCTACCGTGTTGGCTATTCTTGCAGAGCAAAGGGTCGCCCGCCCTCGAATCCATGCTGTGGAAAAAATGAACTAATGACTGTTGCGTAGAGGTTAATCATGCTCGCCCAAGATTCCGTATGCCCATGTTCTAGATCATCCAAAAACCACTCGCCCGTGTTACCACATCGTGGTGATGTGAAAGACAGTAACGGGGTTTTGTTTTCATTCCATTTGATTTGTAGAGAATTTTCAATCGAATCAGATAAATATAGATTTTATTTTCTAGCTTTGGTTTATGATTAGCTCGCGAGCAACACTTTGATTTTGCAAGTCAAAGTGCTCACAATGCGCTAAATAACTGTGATATCTAGAATGACCGAAGGCAGTCTTACTGGAAATCAATATTGGCATGTTTAATTTGGAAAAAATACTTCCACAGTGCAAAATCTAAGACGCTGGTGGCTTAGCTTGTGTTTAAGTTGTTTTGTTACTATATTAACTGCTTGCTAGGGTGGGATGCCTGTTCCATATTGTCTATGTGCTCAGTCCATTCTTTGGGATTTGAGTGCGCATATCCCCAGAGGTGGTTGGATCGACGGAACTCTGGTTTTGGAAGCATGCTGCCGTCCACTGGAACTTGTCCATTGAAGGTCTTCTGATGTGCAGATTCCATCCATATTATATTTTTCCACCTTCATCAGAGTGCGGCTCATGCTTATCTCAAGGACATGGTAAATTAGAGCATTCTTGTTCGTGAAAATCGTCCCGAAGGTTGGTTTCAAGATACATCTTTTAGAACGTGTGATGATTTCTTGAACATCTAGGGCATAGTTCACTGAGCTTGGGGTATTCTCTTGAACAAGGGTTGTGGGCTACGAGATCTGAAGTCTGAAATATTCTATTATATACGTAGCCACCGGGTTATGTTTGTATCTCATTATACTCTCTGTAGCGTTAGTTATTATAAAATGTAAGCAAAGCAGAGCCGTGGAGTGAAAGAATAGCAGCAAACTATTCTATATAATGTACAGTACACTGTAACTAAACAATAGGGCGTAGCAGATAGATTTGTATTAGTCTACAGCTTACAACTTTTCCAGAAACAACTCCATTCAATTACATGGCAAGCACAGCAACAGCCATAGCAGCACCACCGATAACCCCCCAGCTAGCCGCAGCCGTGGCCAGAGGCATAACAGCATGTCCCCGGCTGCTGCTCGGAGCAGCCTTACCACCGCTCTCGCTCGTGGTTGCGGCCGCACTAGTCCCAGTCGGAGCAGCTTTACCAGCTCCAGTTCCTGTAGGGCTCTCCGCGCTGGTAGTGGGCACTGGGGTTGCTGTCGCCGCGCCCTTCAACTTCTCCAAACCAGCCGTAATCGTGACGTCTAGGGAAGCGAAGAATGTAGTGGGGATTACGATATCTGTTGATACCAGGGTGGCCCAACTTTTCCCGTCATCGGAAGTCAACTGGAGGCGCGCGCAGTCGATTAAGGAGGTTTGGAGTTGACACTCCAAGCGGAAGCTCACCATGCTTAAGTGGGATGGTGTAAGCTTTCATCTTTTTTCATTCTCTCCCCCTTATTCTGCACGGCCAACTATGGGGTTTCTTACCCTCCTTCGTGACCTGGCGCCGAGTAGTCCAGTCCAACTTCGTTTCGTCCTTGCTTGAGGTTCACACCTGGCAAAACGCATTCAGTGGAATCGGGCCTTTTGGGGCAATTGAGCCAATACACCGTGGCAGAAGAATCCTAAGAAAGAGTAAGTTTTGGATTAAAGTTTTCTCGATTTGTTTTTCACTTCGACATTTAATAACGGGAACAAGAGATTATGTCAGCTTACCGCTTTAACCACTGACGCCTCGATTTTCTGTGAATCAACTGACCCTGGAAAAGTCAACTTTGTTACGATGCTTTGTTGAGCGGAACTGAGGCCAAAAAGGCAGACAGATACGAGAGCCAAGTGGATATGCATCTTATACGGTTGAAAAAAGATAGTTTAATCAATATGAAGATTGCAAAAGCGCAGATCCGGAATTTGAAAAATAGAGTAAAGAGCGACGATAAAGTTGGTTTTGAAGGAGTGAATTATTTTTGATATTTAGATTATTTCGGATATATATATATATATATATATATAGAGGGGAAATGAAAGACCAGAAATCCCCGATCTGGACCATAGAAATTTAATTCTTGTCCCGGGGGGGAGGTCGGTTAAGATTAGTAACTAGACGAAATATGGTCTAGCATTTCCTTGCCAGGGGCGGTAGTCCCTGGATTGTGGTTATGTTGCCAGGCCAAGGGGTTCATTAGCGAACGCTTTTAGGCTCCTTAACCAGAGTAACCAGAGGAAAGACGGGAAACTAGTCCGAGGCAGGATTTTGCACCAGGCACCAGTCTGACTCGACAGCGTGCTGAGGAGGGACTGAGTCCGGGGGTGTGAGAATGGGCGTTACAACATTCGACTGGGAAACATCCGCAAATCATCTCCCTCGAAAATCATCAGCTTTCCACTCTCCCTATTACGCAAACGCTATGAACGGTGGCACGTCCCCCGTTCCAAATTATTCATTTTGGGTGAGGAATTTGACGAGCCAGGCGCAAAGATACGTAAGCGGATGTCGAGATGTGATTGCAAAGTAATCCACTCTGGAGGTTAATATATATATTTCCCCACGTACAGAACACTTTCTTGCGATTCTGAGAAAGTACTGTGCTGGAGTAGTTTTGGGGCTGATAGATATTTTGGTAAGGCGAAGACTGAGGTTAGGAGCACTAGGAGGGTTAAGTTATTGGATTGGATGGTCGTTGGAAGGGGCCGGAGTGGGGGTGAGGAATACTGAAATACAGCTGCTGGTTGTGTAGGCATTCTTCACTCCTGACTCAGGATGATGCATCATCTCTACCAGTACCGGTATGATATCACCTTTAAGTACTGCACAGCCCACTTGGCTATATCCTCATTTTTGGACAAGGAGACAGGGCGCCTGTAGCAGAGCGAGCGAAGCCCAAGAATGCATTGAGTGACGAAGAGAGTTCGAAGTAAACAACTGCTCTATTTTCCCTATATAATCATACATGCATACAATCAGGACAATAACAAAAGCTTCGATATGACTTAAAAGGCATGAAAGCGCTACCATGGCATTAATTTTTTTTTTTTTCTTTTTCATTTTTTTCTTTCATGATTAACACAAAACAATAGGTATCCAACGAACACCGAATAGCCCTTACAGAGAATAACATTGATGAAATGTTTGTAAACGAGGAAAGGGTATAAAGGAATGCGGGATATGGATATAACACAAACAAGAGAATGGAGACATACAAGCAGGGAGAACAAATTGGAGAACAGGAAACATTAATGAGTTGACAGAATACGGGTACATGCGTATTCATGAATTTTATGCTTCCAAGGGATTTTCTTCCCGGTTGTTCGTGTGACCAGGTCTCCTCTCAGGTTCTGCATCCGCACCGCCATCATCAGTTTCGTTGTTTTGCGTTTCTGTGTCTTCATTCGGTTGCTCTCTAGCTTGATTTTCCGCCGCTTGCCTTGCAGCCAACTCATTTTGCCTCGCAGCCACTGCAGCGTTTCTTGCCGCTACATGGCGTTCCCCAACACCTGGGACAAGAGTTGCCAGCAGGAGAGCAAGCGCCCGTTCCGCCCTCCTAAGTCCATGAAGAAAGCCAACTGCTTCGCCGTTGGCTGTGGCTGCATTTTGCTGCGTTCCATCAAGGGGCCGAAGACTTCCGTCAACGCCATTTCCCTGTATTGGATGGACGGGCTGGGCGTTTGTGTTACCAGCTCTTGGCACTGCATTTATTTCTCGCGGATGGTGAGCATCCAGAGGCAATAAACTTTCAAGATGTCTTTGCAATGGATCTATAATAGCTCTTTGCAGGCGCTGCGGTATATCCGTTTCCGATAAAAGGGTAGTGAGGACGGAGAGTGAAACTAGAATAATCCTAAACCATGTACCGTCTTCGCTAAGGAGATAGCAGAGAAAGTATAGACGAACAAAGAACCAGAGACGTCGGAGAAATCGAGTGAAACTTAGCTGTCCCAAACGTGGCCGGTGTTGCCGCCTCAGGACAGCTTGGTTTAAGGCCTGGTTAACTGCCTCCGGTACAGCAGGGGCATTATTTGCGGAATGTAGTACCGGGTGTGGAGTCGGTACTCTGTGTGGGTGAGAACTTGCCCTGTGAGTATGAAATATTGGCATTGCTGGGTGGTTGGTAAGATGCCCCGTGCCACCAGCTGGGGGCACAAGTACGGCATGATAGCCAGATGGAGAAGAGAGTAAATATACGGACGACTGTGTGTTGTCTTGTATAGTTTGTGGCGGGCCAAAAAGGGAATTTTGGGGCGAGGATGACGGGGATCGGGCTCTCAAAATGCGGATCTGATCTGCTCGAGCGGTAAGTGATGCAAGCCGACCTAGAAGCGCTTCGGGCATGCCATCTCTCGGAGAAAGGGGCTGGTGATACTGTTCATCCAAAATCTGGTACAGCTGAACACGTATGCGAGAAATTTCGTCAATGGGTGGGAGGATGCCCCAGCGGAGTTGGCCCTCCATGGTGAAGATGTACTCTACTAGGTGTGCAATTCTCTGTTGTCGGTTTTCATCCAAGGGTCCCATGCCAATCTCACCATCTCCTACACGGTTGCTAACGCTGGGAGGGAAGCTAGCTGTACGTTGAATGGGAGGAGGGTGAGACGCCGTAATGTTGTACTGCGTGGTCCTATAGATAGGTGGCAAGGCACCTGGTGGATTGCGGCCTTCATTGTTCGGCATCAAACCTATCCTCTCACTCTGCAGATTGATCCCCTGTGTTCCTGGTCTTGAGCCAAACAAAGAAAAGTTCTCAGGCCTATTCTGGAGCGAGATATTTGATGTACTTGTTGCTGTTGAAAATGCGATATCACCATGGCGATTATTGTCTGTTATCCGCGCATTTTGTGTGATTTGCGCAGTCAGCTGTTGATGCTGTGTTATAACTTGCTGATGCAATGAAGTGACTTGGCTGACCAAAGCATCAGAATGATACTGGGGTGAGCGGGGGGGCCTTTGTGTAGTTGGTTCTATATTGTTTGTTCGAGCACGCAAGCCAGAAGAGTCATGTGGGGAGGTGTTGAGATCTTGGAAGAGGTTTGGTGGAGGAGGGATGGGAATTTTGGCACAACTAGGAGGAAGAACAAGATGCATTGTATGTACTCGGCCCTAATTACCAACAAAATATCATGTATGAGTATACGAACTCCAGGTATATAAAACGTTTATTAAACATACATCTGCTGGCTCCACTATATTGCTCAGCTGCTCTTCATTGTCCGCCAGAGGTTTCCCCCGATATATGAGTCTCTGTATATCAGGACGAGGACGGTTGGGTAGCATTTCAGACAGTCGAGTTTTCAGATCGAAGATTTTGATTGTAAGAGGCAGGTCATTCAGTGTCACACGATTTGGGGCTTCTAGTGATGGAGACAGTATATGGAGGACGACGGTTTGCAAATCAGAGCTGGTGGCGCTTAACTCAGTTGAAGTCCCCATATCACCGTGCCGGATATCGGTAGTCATCTTGTGTTTCAGCGCCCCTAAGAACCCTATGGTATCACTAGATGCCAGGTTCACGTATTCGGGTGTCGGAATACTTGCGGATATACAGACAATGACGTAGGGTTGCAATCAGGATATGAGGGTTGAGATGAGGATATCCCGAGTTATTTAATAGCATGCACATCCAAAAGGCTATCTGTACAGAAAATGCTTGCCTCAGTAAATTCACAGACGGGATGAAAGCCAGCTCATAGTGTTGATTGTACAACAGGTGGCATGGGATGAATGTATGAGGGGGAGATAGTGGTAGATAAACAAGTCAACAATTTACGGCTGCAAAATGGCTCATGGTGCAGATGAATGACAGAGAGGGGCCAAAGAAGGTATTTGCGATAGAAATGCGACTCATCCCTCCATCTGTCTGTTGTTTATTCCTCTCTGCCCATGATCAAGATGCCAGCTTGAATGAAGTTGAATTTCTAAAATAAGAATCAAGTAGAGTAGCTGACTCAGCAGACACAACTCGGCCTTCGGACTAACATAAGCCCACGGCTTGTATTTCTAAAGACTAAAACTAAAACACACCTCAATAGTTCCTTAAACTTGTGTTGATGCATGTCAACAGATGCTCATGCACTGTGCGTTCATCGCTTGAGAGTCAATTAATTTGTGGTCATGATTGCGCTGTCCAGGGCCATGACATGGTGATATCTGGGCCACCTTTGGTATACCTAACAGTAACAGACGCCAACCATGCCTGTTGGACGGGCGTTTGTCTATCGGAATCCTGCCCAGTTTCTGAGAGCCTGGGATGTCGTTGCAGCTGAGATCACCCCATGCAAACATAGCAGGAGGATTACTTTACCTCGAAGGCTGTTTTCGTCGTCATCCAGAAGGTGGCAGCAAAATGGCAATGGAAAAGAGTCGTTCCATTCGAGGTTGCGGACTGCTCTGCGAAATACAAAGGTTGAGTGGTATCCCATCCCCGTCGGGGTGGGTATCGCATTCTTAGGATTCGTTCAATTTTTCAGGTCTAAAAATGCAGAGAAGGAACGAGAAGAACGAGAGACCAGTGAGAAGGATGGATATCAGGAGGTTTCGTCGCGAAGAAAAGTCCGTCCAAGCGGGCCATGGCAGGTTCAAGTTATGTCTACTCTTCCATTGAAAGCCATGTCTCGTCTTTGGGGACGTTTCAATGAATTGGTCATTCCTTACTATCTCCGCGTTCCAGGCTTCAAGCTTTACTCTTGGATTTTTGGCGTCAATCTAGATGAAATAGCAGAGCCCGATCTCCATGCTTACCCCAACCTTGCCTCTTTCTTCTACCGCGAGCTTAAGCCGGGCGTTAGGCCTCTTGATCCAAACCCCCTTTCCATTCTGTCACCATCCGATGGACGCATCTTTCAATTCGGTATGATTGAAAATGGGGAAGTCGAGCAGGTCAAGGGTATGACGTACAGCCTAGATGCTCTGCTAGGACATGAAATGATGAGCCCAAGCCACGAGGCAGTACACCCTACCAAAAGCCCTGTACACCATAGCGAGCACAGCAGCAATAAAGATCCCGATAATGTGACCGCAGATGAGAACTTTGCGAAAATGAATGGTATCACTTACACACTCCCAACATTACTGTCAGGGACGGGCAAGGCGCCCGATGGAGACAAATCGATGGATGCATCAATGCATTCGAGCTCCAGCTCAGAGGCCAAAGTTAGGGCCGATCTTGCCAAAGGCCAAACAGCCTGGTATATGCCCAAACCCACATCGAACCGAGCACTCTTCTACGTTGTCATCTACTTAGCACCAGGAGACTACCACCGATTTCACTCCCCAGTATCTTGGGTTGTCGAAAGCCGACGCCATTTCGCCGGAGAACTTTTCTCCGTCTCTCCATACCTCCAACGAACCCTACCAGGCCTATTTACGCTTAACGAACGAATTGTCCTTCTTGGTCGATGGCGCTGGGGCTTCTTCAGCATGACGCCCGTTGGCGCTACAAATGTCGGATCCATTAAGATCAACTTCGATTCTGAACTGCGCACCAACAGTCTGACTACCGATACGGCTGCTGACCGTGTCGCCGCAGCCGCCGCAAAGCGCGGTGAGATCTATTCAGGCTTCTCCGAGGCCACGTATCGACACGCAAGCAAGACGCTGGCGGGTCACGCGCTGCAGCGTGGCGAGGAGATGGGCGGGTTCCAGCTTGGGAGCTCGATTGTGTTGGTTTTCGAGGCTCCGTTGGGCGACAGACCTAGTTTTGACTTGGGGTGGATGGGAGAGCATCGCGAGGGCGGCTGGAAATGGAGTATTGAGAAGGGCCAGTATGTAAAATACGGTCAGGCCCTTGGTGCAGTGGAGGATGTATAAACAGATAAAGAAAACGTCAATTTATGTGCATATATTTTGATACGAGTTTTCTCACAAGGAAGATTGTTTATCCCGTTTTAATCACAGTGATACTACGTTTTCGTACAGAAACTTTTGGCTGAGGTCTGGGTTTATTTCGTCGTCATGCGTTGATGATGTTTCATTTTGCTTTCTGGCTTGTATTTATTTCATGTAACTACGACCTACTTACTTTAGATACCCGTCAATTCAGAGATCCCTCCTTCGCATTGATATCTGGTTTCAGCAGCACAAACAGGGCCGGACATCCTATCCTCCTGTCTTTAAACAATTATGCCAACCCACCGTCCAGTCGTGAAAATTTGGATAAATTTGCGCCATGCCGTCTGCTTCACTTTACTTTCAGTATTGAATATTCCCTTTTTACAAGCCTCTCACAACATACGACTACACTTCCCGGATAACCATCTCCCATCCATGTCCCGCAACATCCTCTAACAAACAGTCCCCATCCAAAATCGCTATAAGATTCTCGCACTGGATTCTGTTATATTCGCGGAGTATGTCGAGGGAGGTGTATAGGAGGTTCAGCTAAAAGGAGGGTTTTTCTTGTAGGGAAAATTTTTGAGGGGTGGGGGGAGTAGGAAGGACTGCAGTTAGAGTGAACATCTGTAGTAAGCCAAATTTGAGCGAACAAAAGGCCAGAGCAACAACAATGACAGGGATGAAACGATCCGCACGGAACCAGCAGGTTTTCCGGTCTGGTGACGTACTATTCGTGCACGGATGCATAACTAACGGCGAATCCGGAAGCCTTCGCTCTCAGTGAAAGCGCCAGGACAGACATTACCGTCGCAATTCAAATCGGTGCTCCGGGAGGAATTTTGGGCCTCTTATTTGGGAGTGGGGGATTAATTGAGGATTAGAGATTCGCAGGGTTGGGCTGCAAGCAGAGGCCAAGGAGAGGAAAAGAAGAAAATAGGCTCAAAAAGATAAAGGTCCCTAAAAATAGTAAATTCTAGGTTTAACCTTTGTGGTTATTTCGACGAGTTTAAGACTTCAGTTTTAAAACACAATATTGAAATTCGGCCCAGAGGGTTTGCAATTGAAACCACGTAAAAATCCCCATGATATTCAATGGGGACACTCTCCCATATATACCGTAGGTTTTCAATAGGAAAGTGGAGTTTCCGTTGAATTTCGAACTGAGATCGCCGCTCCAATTTCAATCCTCACTCCACCCTCAAAGTTGAACATTCCCATCAGGCTGGCTACCTGCTTCTCTCCATCTTTTTCTCTCCGCAGTCAACCCTTGCCCAAATTTTTGAATGCCATTGCCGCTCTTAATTCCCCTCTCCTCTGCTCCCATCCCTTCCCACCAGCTCCCTACCGTCTCCGTCCTCTGCCATCAGAATCATCAGAAGACTCGGGTGTCAGCGGGCCAACCATCTTCGCTGCCAGTTGGGATAGTGAGAAACTAGCCATTGCTAGCTGCTCTACAGATGGATGCAAGCCAAGGCATTTCAAGATTTATGGGGTGTTCCAGAACTGATTGGCGTCCGCCAATGCAAGGCTTGGCTCAGGCCCTGAATTGAAGAATTTTCTGGGGGTCTGTTTCGCATTCCTCAGCGCAATCTCTGGGGCATTGCGCCTGACCTTCTTTCCTTCTCTCGTTCCATTGGAATTTGGGGTCGGGGATGAGTATCATGGATCGCGCTATGAATCTTCATGATACCACCTACTGGCCGGTTTTTGCTCTCTTGTTCATATTGTGACTTGTAGGTGGCAGTGACCTCTTTGTGTGGGATGGATATCCGATTCATCCTTGAACCATGTTCCGTGCCAGTCTACTTTGACGTGCGTGGCTGCCGTTGGTGTTGGATTGGTGGCGGAAGCAAACAATGCAAGGTGGAATCCCGAAGAAACCGATTGCCTTCCCTGATTACGATAAGTTATTAGCGGAGCCAAACCACGGTACCCGGAGTAGCGAACGTTTATTACATGACGTTGTATGTAGCGCGGGGCGCAATGTTAGTATTAATATTATTGAAATGCTCCACAGATAGTCACGGGCGGATGGAATCATCTTGGAGCATTAGCAGGAGTGACACAACTGTGGTAGACATGTACGAATTACTCGTACGCAAGAACTGCGCATGAATTCGTGGGAAAGTTGCATGCAAATGTTGAACGTTGCAGTCGCCAATGACTTTTAATATGCACATGAGAACTTTGGACCGGGGTGTTCAACCGTGTCTAGTTTAGCTAACTACCCTGGATAATTAGTATTCCCCGAAGAAGAACGCGGGCTCACACGCAACCTGCCCACCAGCAGGGCCTAACGATGAGTATCCTGACATGTTTTCCCTCCAGCAAGGAGCAAAGGGTGAGCGCCAAGTGTGGGGCAAGAAAATGCCTTTTAAAATGTGCATTGATACAATACGACGTTGTGAAATTCCATTCTCTTTAGTTCCTGGAGGATGGAATGATTTAGCTAACTATCTTTGAGCCCACAGTGAATTGCCCGTTGCGGACCGATTATCTACCAAGTTGTTCCGTTCAAAACCTGCAATAATGGCAACACTCGGCTGCAGCCCTGCTGCAAGACAACCAGATACTTTCCCATTGCCCCCGTAGACATATGTCCGTCCATCCCCAAAGGTGTTGGTGGCCTCTCTGGCCACCAGCCACACCCCCTGGAAGCTACGGCCAGGCCAAGGATTCCTCCTCAGGGATTACGACCTTCGGTGTGACGGTGGGCACACTACGGGGGGACCAATAGCCTATAGGCGGCGGCGAGGGGCATCCCCCCCCCCCCCCCCCCCCCCCCGGCGGAGACAGTATCAATCCCCATGGTGGGGTGGAGAGGAGCGCCGTTCTCAGCATCAGCCCGGCCCGAGCAACTGAAAGAGGCCTATTAGCTCTACCACATGACACACACACACACACACACACACATCATATATACATTCGCTGTCTGGTGGTGTAGTCAGTGATGTAAACATTCCCTTCTTCTCAAGGATTAGAATGAGCATTAAATCAATATTCTATTTATAATCTTCACCAGCATTACTTTTATTTCCTAATGTTATTGATGTTTTTTCATATATAGTTTTATTATTAAATAAGTTCCAATACCAGAATCTTTTGCATAATCAACTT
Organism: Paracoccidioides lutzii; assembly: GCF_000150705.2. Taxonomy (NCBI): domain Eukaryota; kingdom Fungi; phylum Ascomycota; class Eurotiomycetes; order Onygenales; family Ajellomycetaceae; genus Paracoccidioides; species Paracoccidioides lutzii. The sequence continues at coordinate 235,495 of NW_015440960.1, read as the reverse complement.
TATGCATAGCTGTAACTACTCAACTTCACATTCGTCAACTTGTCATAGCCACTGACGGCACATGAGCATAAGAAAGAATAATATGAATAATAAGAATGATCATCACCATCGTTCTGAGACGCCATGGAGTGTCTCTGACACTGACTGCAACAAGGAGGAAGCATACTCAGGAACTATCTCTACGGAAGTAATTAGGGTTAGGGTTATTGACTAACTACATGACCCACATCTTGCGTAGATTCGCCACCTGGTGGTGTACTGCCTCTAGCACCAATGAACACCCTACCTTCGATCATTATCCGCTTGCCTGGTGTCATCTTGGAGTCAAATCAAGCAAAAGGAAACCCAAAAGAAGCCAGCCACGCTGGGATGATTGGTTCCCATCTGTAAGGACACCCCATTGGCTGGGTTGGGTGGGTTGTTGTGGCGATTGAAATTTTACCTGGAAGAGCCAAGTTGACACAAAACTCTATCCCGCCTCAAGGCTCATGAAACTGCTGCTTTGGCCATTTGAATTTGCTGAGGAATATCTAATACTGTTTCCCTCAGGTACATATATATATATATTCCACAAGTACCAAGCCCGGCTAAGATTTCCCTCTTCCTGGTCCAAATTTGTCCTCTTGTTTCAACAGCACACGCGAAGGGTCGAGAAGATCTTCTTAGACCTAATATATAACTATAACTCTATATATATATATATACATCTTAATTATACGGAACCGTACCGTCGGGACTCTCCGGTTCACCCCATCCTGCTGATCCTCTCACTTTCTCTTCTTCCTTTTGTCCTCCTCTACTCAGCTGGTGATTCATCCTCATCCTCACAAGGAATCTCGGCTTGACTACGGGAGTCAGTCAGCCAACTTGCTGCCTATCTCTCTGGTATACTTCATTGGGGCTGAGGATAGTTTTAAACCTCTCTATTTCTCTCTATACATCTTCTCTGCTCTCCTATCTCTACCCTCCAAAATAGGCGAAGGGGCAGCAGCTTCATTCCTAACATTTTCTTATTCAACATACTTCAATGAGACCATCTTGCTCTCCCATCTTTTCCATTTTTTCTCTCCACATTGCTCCCTAACATTCGCTGGAACACCACACCTGCTGGTGCTGTTGATACAATAACCATCCCTCCGACTTCTATTAATACTGCTTTTATTACTACGCCCTCCTTATTGTATAACCCGCTTCTACATCGTCATGGAGAAGCCGCCCCGCCGTGGGGCTGAGGCAGCTTCAACCGCAGGGGATGAGAAGAGCCTTCTCTCTCTTCCCGCCCATTGTTTGCCCTACGATGACGTTATACGCGAGTTAGGAACCGATCCCGAAGATGGCCTTACAGCTGAAGAAGCCAAGCGCCGGCTTCAGATTTATGGCCCCAATGTGCTTGAAGGCGGCGAGGGAGTCTCCGTCGGGAAGATTCTCATTCGCCAGATGGCCAACGCAATGATGCTAGTTAAGCGGCCCACTCACACACTCTCTTTTAACCCCCTGTTTATCATATGGAACGTGTTTGTCTGATCCAGTGGTATGTTGCTCTCAATTTAGGTTCTTATCATGGCAATGGTAGTCAGTTTTGGTATTCAATCTTGGATTGAAGGCGGCGTTGTTGCTGCCGTTATCATCCTAAATGTCATTGTCGGTTTCTTCCAGGAATTCGCTGCCGAAAAAACCATGGACTCTCTGCGTTCCTTGAGTTCTCCAACTGGCAATGTCTCGCGGAATGGGAACACCACCACCATCGCTTCGATTGATATTGTTCCCGGTGACATGGTTGAACTCAGGACTGGTGACACAGTCCCTGCAGATCTCAGGTAGGAATCTTGGACCAGCGCACTCTTTGTCACATCGTCCGTACAGGATTGTTTCTAACTGACTACTTTGCTTTTTCTTGCCATACAGACTCGTGGAAGCTGTCAACTTTGAAACCGATGAAGCTCTACTCACTGGTGAATCCCTTCCTGTCCACAAGGATGCGGAACAAGCCTTCCAACAGGATACGGGTCCGGGTGACCGTTTGAATATTGCTTACAGCTCTTCAACCGTAACCAGAGGCCGTGCGCGTGGTGTCGTCGTAGCTACTGGCATGAAGACTGAAATCGGATCCATTGCTGCTGCTCTGCGCGCATCTGATTCTAAAGTTCGTGCAGTGAAGCGTGGGCCTGACGGTGAGACTAAGAAGCGATGGTATGTTAAAGCATGGGCTTTGACGGGCACGGATGCCGTAGGGAGGTTCCTTGGTGTCAATGTTGGAACTCCATTGCAACGAAAGCTCTCGAAATTGGCCTTGATCCTTTTCGGGGTTGCTGTTGTTTTTGCGATCATCGTCATGGGCTCAAATGAATTCAGCAACAAGAGTGAAGTTATCATTTATGCTGTTGCTACGGGTCTCAGTATGATTCCAGCTTGTTTGGTCGTCGTTTTGACTATAACTATGGCTGTTGGCACCAAACGGATGGTTGAAAGAAATGTCATTGTTCGTAAACTTGACTCTCTCGAGGCCCTGGGTGCCGTCACCAATATTTGCTCGGACAAGACCGGGACATTGACACAGGGAAAGATGCTTGCTAAAAAGGCTTGGATTCCGTCTGGAGGCACATTCTCTGTTGGAACCTCAAATGAGCCGTTTAACCCAGAGATGGGTGCTGTCGGATTCGAAAGAGCACCTCCCGTAAAAGCGGGCAACAATGATGAACCAGTTGGCATTTCCACGGTGGATCTCCTTAAGGACAACGACTGTCTCGTCAAATTTCTCGACATCGCATCCATGGCTAACCTTGCTCACGTCTACAAGACAGAGGCAGGTGAGTGGCATGCCCGTGGAGAACCTACTGAGATCGCCATCCAGGTTTTTGCGTCTCGCTTCAACTGGAACAGGGACAGATGGACCAAAGGACAAGACGCCCTCTGGCACCAGGTTGCTGAATTTCCCTTCGATTCCAGCATCAAAAAGATGTCAGTTATCTTCGAGAACCCAACTCAAAAACACAAGATGGTCTTCACCAAAGGTGCCGTTGAGCGTGTTCTTGAAGCCTGTACTACCATTGTGTGGAATGCTGAGGAAGGTCTTATCCCAATCTCCGAAGATCACCGCACTCAGATTCTCGAGAATATGGAGGCCATTGCCTCTCAGGGACTGCGTGTTTTGGCATTGGCTGGACGGAAATTTACCGACTCCCCACTCGAGAGTGAAGACTACAACCGTGACGATATTGAGAGGGATTTGACTTTCCGCGGCCTGATCGGCCTGTATGATCCTCCCCGCCCCGAAACCGCTGGTGCTATAGAGGAATGTTTTCGGGCTGGTATTTCGGTTCATATGGTCACTGGAGATCATCCTGGCACCGCACGGGCTATTGCCGCCCAAGTAGGCATCGTCCCCGCCGATATGAGCACTCTCGCCAGTGACGTTTCTGATGCCATGGTAATGACTGCCAGCCAGTTCGACAAACTCACTGATGATGAAATTGATGCCCTGCCCACCCTCCCACTTGTCATCGCTCGATGCGCGCCGAATACCAAGGTCCGCATGATCCAAGCGCTCCACAGACGTGGTCGCTTCTGCGCCATGACTGGCGATGGAGTCAATGATTCTCCATCCCTGAAACACGCTGATGTTGGAATCGCCATGGGCGAGTCTGGATCTGATGTTGCCAAGGACGCATCTGATATTATCTTGACTGATGACAATTTCGCCTCGATCCTCAACGCGATTGAAGAGGGTCGTCGCATTTTTGACAATATCCAGAAATTCGTCCTTCATCTGTTGGCTGAAAACATCGCACAGGCCTGCACCCTTTTGATTGGATTGGCATTCAAAGATATTGATGGTCAGTCTGTGTTCCCACTGGCACCCGTCGAGATTCTCTGGATTATCATGATTACGTCTGGAATGCCTGATATGGGCCTTGGTATGGAAGTTGCTGCTCCAGATATCATGGATCGTCCGCCGCAAAGCGTATGTTTCCCCAACAGAATCTAGAGTTTTAGAAAAATTTCACCTCAGTAAGCTCATTTGTTTGCTAACCTCTCTTTCGTTGTAGAAACAAGGAATCTTCACCTGGGAAATCATCATCGACACCATCTTCTACGGCCTTTGGATGTCCGCCCTTTGTCTGGCTTCCTTCACCCTCGTCCTGTACGGTTTTGGGGACGGCAACCTCGGCCGCTTTTGCAACATTGAATTCTCCGAGCAATGCGAAACCGTCTTCCGAGCTCGTGCCACCACCTTCGTCTGTCTGACCTGGTTCGCCCTCTTCCTCGCGTGGGAGATGGTCAATATGCGCCGTAGCTTCTTCCGCATGCAGCCCAAGTCCAAGAAATACTTCACCCAATGGATGCACGACGTGTGGCGTAACCAGTTTCTCTTCTGGGCCATCATCTCTGGATTCATTACAATGTTCCCGCTGCTTTACATCCCCGTTATCAACACAGTGGTGTTCAAGCACAGGGGCATCACGTGGGAGTGGGGGATTGTGTTTGTCGAGGCCACCATGTTCTTTATGGGCGTGGAGGCGTGGAAGTGGGGGAAGCGAATTTACTTCCGTCGCCAGGATCGCAAAGCAAAAGCCTCTTCTGGAGATTTGAGGATTTCCGATGTTGAGCAGTAATAACTCTGGGCGAATTGGGTTTGGTTGGGGATGTTAACGTGTTCTTTTGTGCTCTGCAATGGCCTTTTCCAGCTCCATTTTCAGAGCCGTGCAGCGCAAAGTTTGCGTAGCATCTCTACTTAACCTATCACCTTTTGCTCAATATCCTTGTTCCGCCTCCTTTCGCCGACCTGAAAATATGGTCGACGAGAGGAGGTTGGAGGGCGTCCTGATACTCCAGTTGAGGCATGCCCACAATCATATATCAAGGTGCACGCATCTGCTAAGCCAAGCGATGCTCAGTTTTGCTTCCGGTGAGCTTTCTTTCTTTTTATTCTTTCCTTTTCCTTTTTTTTTTTTTTTTTTTTTTTTTTTTTTTTTTTTTCTTTTTCTTTTTCTTTTTCTTTTCTGTTTTGTTTTTTGCCATTTTGATTCTCTGATATAGGTAGGCTTGGAAGAAGGCAAAGTATGGTGAGGATTATTGAAAAGAGGCTTTGGTGCAGGAAGGGTGCTGTTGACTGTCGTCAACAACCCTCCTGTGTTATCAGGCCAGCTTTCGTAATTTGGGTGCGGATATTCGTACGAACAGAAGCGTTTTATTTGAGTTTTTTTATTTTTATTTTTATTTTTTTTCGGCCAGATAACAAAATGCGATTCTCCAGTTCTAGTTAATATTCTATTAGCATATCTACATCTTTGCCTGTTTCATTTGCTTCCAGAATTCCCCAACATGCATCATGTGGTTGATAGATTGCGCTCTTCATATTCAGGCTCTAGGCAATGGGTTCAATTTCCTAAACCAGTGAAGTTGTTTTCTGAATACTCAGCATCGTTTTTGCAATTATCTATCGGTGACTTACAGGGAAAATGGCCAACAGAAGGGACAGGAGGAGGCAGCGTTGGTATGGTGTGTGGGGATAGCCATCATTGAGAAGGGTAAACTGAAACTTTCCTATCTGTATACCCAACTTTATACACTCCAACAATAATATGATTGAGATTCAAATTCAATCCACTAAGGGTGTTCACATCTGCTTCATCCATGTATCAAAATGTTGTACATTGTAGCCTTCGTATTATCAATCTAAGTCTGTTCCAAATGCACTTCTGCCAGGTATCCCCCCCTGGCAGATATACGGGTGTTTCTCTGGGAGATAGTTAACTGGAGGCCAACTTGACAACACTGTTGTCATCTGGCCCGTGTATGTTCGGAAAGCCGTGTGGAAGAGTTGCGTCCCGCGTCCCGCCTCTCCGCCAGGTATTGATATCACCAGCTTAGCTTGCTTGATACTCAATTCGGACAAGTCCCATGCTTCGCGAGCTCCATGTCCAGAGTGAAACCGGGAGGAACTTCAATGGGAACTGGATCTTTCAGTTCCCTTTTCAGCCGACAGGTTCATTATGCAAAGCGTGCAATTGCATGAACATGCAACTATTCTTGGGGCCTGTCTTGCTTAAAATAGCCTCTTCTAGAAGAGACATATTTTGGTGTTCTTTTTATAGATCGATCTTGGAGCCTATTATGATATCTCTGAAGCTAAAATCAGATGTCCTGCGGTTGGTTTGGTTGGTGGGAGGAGTTTAAAAATGGTTCTATCCTGTGAGAAATATTCATGGTTAAACGACGGTAAATTCTGCGCTCCAGGATCCCGACCATCCTTGGTAACTTTCATATCCAACTAGGTAATTAACTCCTCTTAAAATGGTTTGCTAATTATGGCCATACTGGGCGCAAAGACAAGTCCAGAAGAATATAGTTGAAGGGGTGCTGTGACCACAGTTATCGCAAATTTACAGTAGTTGATAGTAAGGGAGTGAGTGCATCTCCCATTAACGACCGGATTAACTACCAGACCTTCTAAGCTTTCGAGTTCATGTAGCCCCGTCGTACGAACTGCCCTTGTGCTTAGATGGGCAACAAATTAAGCGTTAGCCGGCGGCTCTTTCGCTAATTCTTTGCTGCCATCAGTCAACTACTTGCCGAGAAATGCCAACGAACCTTGACACCGAGACGTTCGTCCCCTGCATCCGCCTGGGGGCGGAAGCCAGGAATTTCCATCGCACAGAGACGGCAGGATTTCTACCAGGCGTTGCCTAGACAGAAAGACCCGGGTTGGACCCAAAGGGACATCCATCTCCAGTTAGGAGAACAACTAACTTATTCCATAGCCACTGTGTATATTTATAGTTATATTTACGACTGACCCAACCTCTCCCTGGCCACCTAGTTAGTTATTTGGCGCATCTGCCACAATGCCATAATCAAGAATCAAGACGCTTAACTAACTAACCTCGCCCGCTGACCTTTCGTGCTCTGTCTTGTAGTAGCTAGCACCGATTCCCCAACCCCCAAGACAACATTCGTTCTTTAGCTGTCTTTTTGATGACGAGCTGCGCCAAACAGGCAGAGCAGACCCTTCCCTTCCCCGATCACGGGATATCCCGATATCGGAGGGCGGGGGCGTTCTGACCCGGACGAAGGTTGTCGAATCTCGGGCCGATGACGCTTCATGAAGCTCCTGTTTACTCGAGGCACTGGGTTCCAGCGGCTATATATTCATTCTGCTTCTCTTCTTCCCACAATATCCATCCACATTGTTCCTGCGCCGCCAATTGCCTCTGCGATATACCCTGAGGATCTTTTCGCCCCTGTCTCAGTGTTAAATGTTGAAACTGAGACTCCATTGACCGGAATGGGCAAATACAATATCGTCGTCTTTGGCGGCGACCATTGCGGTCCAGAGGTAGGCGAAGGGGTTGTAAGGTGGGACCGTTTATTCAATTACTAATGCTATGTTGTATAGGTGACGGCAGAAGCAATTAAGGTGCGAAGCACAGGGGTTCAATTACCAATTGGCTCCTAGAACAATCGTTCAATCAATGAACATGCGTCCATTAAGGGCCAGACTCTATTTTTTTTTTTTTTTTTTTTTTTTTTTTTTTTGTTTTTGTTTTGTTTTGTTTATCTTGCGAAAATGCTGATTTCCGATCTATACGGTTCTAGGTCCTTCGCGTTGTCGAGAAGAAGAGATCAGACATCGAATTCAATTTCCAGGACCACCTACTTGGAGGAGTCAGGATACCCTCCTACCGTTTCTTCCGTTTATTGGGCACTGACGAAATCTTCCTTTATTTTATAGGCCTCCATTGACGCAGCTGGAACAGCTCTGACCGATGAAGCCCTCAACGCCGCCAAATCCGCAGATGCCGTCATCCTAGGTGCAGTTGGAGGACCTGTACGTACCAAAAAAACACCATTCCCGTCTCAGCACGCCAAGAGGAATTCTAACCTTGAAATCGTGATGAACAGAAATGGGGCACCGGCGCTGTCCGCCCAGAACAAGGGATCCTTCGCCTCCGCAAAGAAATGGGCACCTTCGGCAACCTCCGTCCCTGCAACTTCGCCGCGCCCTCCCTCGTTGACATCTCCCCACTAAAAGCCGACGTATGTCGCAGCGTGGACTTCAACATCATCCGCGAACTAACGGGTGGTATCTACTTTGGCGCTCGCCGCGAAGACGACGGCGACGGCTATGCCCTTGACACAGAGCCATATTCGCGAGCGGAAATTGAGCGCATCGTCCGTCTGGCCGGACATCTAGCGATGCAGCACAACCCGCCATTGCCCGTGTGGAGTTTGGATAAGGCTAACGTGCTCGCAACGAGCAGGCTGTGGCGGAAGGTTGTTACAGAGATTTTGGATAAAGAGTTTCCGCAGGTGAAATACGGGCATCATCTCGTTGACAGTGCGGCGATGTTGATGATTAAAGACCCGCGGAAGCTGAATGGGATCGTCGTCACAAGTAACTTGTTTGGCGATATCATCTCGGACGAAGCGAGTGTTATTCCCGGCTCACTGGGTTTGTTGCCAAGTGCGAGTCTGAGCGGTATTCCTGATGGGAAGAGCAGGGTTAATGGCATCTATGAACCTATTCATGGTAATGGATTTTCTTCTTCTTCTTTCTTCTTTTCTTTTCTTCTCTCTTTCTTTTCCTATTTTTTTTTTTTAACCCTTCAAACTCCGTTCCCCAAAACCAACACTTCAGATTTTGCCTTACAGAAGACAGACATTTTTCTCACACAATGCCATTGTATATATAGGTTCCGCACCCGATATCTCCGGCAAAGGAATTGTCAATCCAATTGCCGCCATCCTCTCCGCGGCCATGCTGCTGCAATATTCTCTCAATCGACCTGCTGAAGCTAATGCCATCGAGACCGCTGTACGCAACGTCATCGAGAGTGGTGTACGGACAGGCGATATTGGCGGCAAAGCTACGACAAAGGAGGTGGGTGATGCCGTTGCGGCGGAGTTGGAGAAAATTCTATAAGCAAGGAAACGGAATATTTTTCGGTTCTCCTTTTTAACTGCTAATGATAAAGAAACTATTTCAATATGTACAACTAAATATCTTACAGAGAAATTAAAAGCGGGAGCATTGAGGATTTAGCACAGGATTAGAAACGTAACGACAATTTCTTCTTTTCTTGACTCATTCATGGTTGTATTCATCAAAAGGGGTATATGAACCAAGGCATAAGATAGGTGTGTAACGGATAACTCCATCATATCCAGACCGATATAGGCGGTGGAGAACAAATGTAGAGGTAGAGGGTTTATAATAACTGGAGGCAGCCAAGAGCAAAGAAAAGGGGGGGAGGAGGAAAGGAAAGGTATTGTCAAATTGGTTCCCTCCCAGTATATAAAACAAAGCCTGAAACGCCAGTTTATGCATAGTTTTCCCCGTGTTTTTCACCACTAAATGCAGAGAAATGCCCAGTAAGAAAAATACATACGCAGTATGGTATATGTACTACGGACGTTGCAATCATAACTCATTCCTAGCCGTCGATTCATATCCTACCGAATCTCCATCTCCCCCATCCAATCATCCTCATCAAACGCGGTTCCAAACACCTCCACATCCTCCACAGCTCCCCCACCATGCTCCGCAGCGACAGACGAACCAGTCCCCACTTTTCTCGCGTCAGCTGCACCAGTTCCAGCAGCACTGGTTCCCCTGATGGACTTGCGTGCACTGTCGCGTCGCGGCTGCGCAAGACGGCGATCATCACGAGAGAATACTTGGAAACCGCGGACATGCGTGTCTTTGCCGTTCTGGTGGTTCTCGCTGATGCGGACTTGGATGACCATGGCTTTGAGCACGTTGTCGGATGAGGAGTCTACGTCCAAGTCGTCATCGTCATCGTCATCATCATCGTCGTCGTCATCGTCATCGTCATCGTCGTCGGTGTCATATTCGGTGGAGTCCGAATCGCCCCCCACAATTCCGTTATTCGAGGGGTCCCGCCTTTGTCTAGTAGAAGGTACATCTCTCATTCCGCTTAGGATCCCACCCGTACTATTTTGCCGTCGATGGCTTTTTCGACGCCCTGCCTTTTCATGCCGTCCACCAACCCCTTGTAAATCGATATCTACCCATCCAGCAGGAGCTTCACCGTGCCACGTAGAGAATTCCACAAGATCATTGCCTCCCATTCCAGCTAGAAAGATCATCTTTGTAGGGGTGTAGCTCTCATCAAGCTCGAAGTCCAGATATACACGAATGCGCACGATGGAGACGCGCTTGAAAAAATGGAGTGTTAGTGTGTGAGGTTGGGGACCGTCGGATTGCCAGAACTGCGAAGGGGAAGGGTGGCGGAGGGCAGCGATGCCGCAGCCAGGTTTATGCGTCGATACCGTCCAGGAGGCTAGGGAGGAGATTTCGCGAAGGTTGGCGGGGATCGGTGCAGAGGCGTCTTTTTCTATATAGTTATTAAAACCAGCCAGAATATAATAACGGACAGTTAATTTCCCTAAACGCTCGGATAGCACATACCGTCATAATCACCTTCCTCTTCCTCATCTTCCTCCTCCTCAACCTCTTCATCCTCCTCATCAGCATACTCAATCTCTTCTTCACCTTCCTCTTCCCCCAGCTCCCCATCATCCTGAATATCAACGTCGATATCATCTTCCAGCCCTTCTGCCCTCTCTTCTATATCATCCTCCATATCTCCAACATCGGGATCGCCTGCAATTGCCAAGTCATGCGTACGTGTATGTGTATTAAGGGGATTGCCTTCTCCGCGGGGGTTCCGGCTAACAGCTGAGTCATAGAAGTTGGAATGGCGGAGGGGTGAATCAGCTGTTGGAGTTGAGGCGGAAGCTCCGTCCTCACCTGGGAAGACAGAGCGGCCACCGGGAGCCCGTCGCAGGCCTTGGCGGGGCATTTCGAGAAAAAAATCAATCACCGATATGAGCTCATTGAGAGTGTAAAAGAGTGTTAAGTAGATGCCCGTTAGTTGCACTCGACGTTGTTGATATCCCTGTCACTGCGGAGAGTTGGCGCGCGTCTAAATTAACGCGCTGCCCGCCAAGACATTTATTTGGGAAAACAAGCTCATTTCCCGGCTAGGAAGGCGTTTCTTTGATTACCCAGCTAATTGATCCAAGGCGATGAATCTTTAACAACTGCATATTCGGCAATACGATACTTTGCTACCTTTGAAGCCCTGAATTCTGATATCCAATGTTAAAGTCTGATATCGGAGTTAAAAAGTAAAACTTGCACCTACTGAAGAACATGAATTAATTAATGATGAAGAAACAGGAAAGGTGCGGCAATAATGCGCAAGAAGTCAATTTGCATCTAGGCGGAGAGTGCGCCGAGTTCAGCAAACCCGAATTCCTTATCACATCCACTAGACCAAGAGGGAGATAATTATATTCCCATTCTTTAAGACAGGATGCCAAAAGAACCCGGGAGGGGCGACAGTGAAATAATTTCTGATAGGAAGAAATACTTTAATTTCAATCAAACGCCCCGGACCAAATGGGGCCATACTCATATGTGATAATGCGACGGGCAAGGAAGAGGCACAAGGCAACTTAATGCGGCAAATGCTGAATTGGGGACAAAAGAGTCTTAATGTAAAAAGGTGGACAAGTATAAACAACAAATGAAGACAAAAAGTGAACAAAGAGAAGAAGGAAGAGGAGGATAACGAAGAAGAAAAGAGAAACAACTATTAGAAAATATTTGAAAAATGAAGAAAAACGGAAGAGAAGAGGAAGAAAAAGTAAACGTAATGATAATTAGAAAAAAATACTAAAGTCAAAAGTTCAGAAGTCGGGGATACAAGAAGATGGAATGAATGAATAACCCGAAGGCAGCAGAAAGAATAAAGAAAAGAAAAAGAAACGAACGAACAATCGATGCTCGCATCCATCCCAGGAATGAACAAGAAGCAGAACAGAAGGGATGATGAAAAACGAAGGCAGAACCCACATCTGCACACACACCAAACCAAATCACACCCAGTGTTTCGTTTTCGTTATCCCCTTTCCCCGATAATGGATACATGCCTTCCCGCTCACCCTAGCCAGAAACTATTCTCCACGGGGTTAATAAAGGCAAAAGAAAGAGAAAAAAGGGGCAAAAAAAAAAGGGAGGGGGGGGGGGAAAGTCGAAGACCAAAATGTACAAATTGAACCAACGCTCTGCAGTCTCTCAATGGCTCCAAGGGCGCAAGATACGCAGGAGTGGATAAATGTAAAAATCAACTTTTAACGCTTCTGTTTTCTTTCTTCTTTTCAACACGCAAATCAAAAAGTAAAAAGAAAACCAACAGATTTTCATAGAATGAATGAATGAAAATGAATGAAAAAAATAATAAAACAAAAGATGTAAAAAAATCAACATCACCGCTCCTTACTCCCCGCCCCCGCCCCCGCCCCCGCTCCCGCCCCCGCTATCCCCATCTGCCTCCTCCTCAGCATATCCCCTTCAGCCAGCCACTTACTCGCTTTGACCATCTGCACAATATTAATAAACTGCTTCCCCGCCATGACAGGCGCAGAGATACCCGTGAGAACCCACGGCCAGAAGCTGTCCATCTTGTTTGCACGGGCGAGCTCGAGGGCTCCGGCACTCCAGGGGCTGGAGAAGAGGGTTGACAGCGGGGCTAGGGCCGGTGAGCCTGGTTGAGCAGATGAGGAGATTGGTAGGCCGTCGGCACCTATGGCGGGTTGGAGAAGGGAGGGGGAGAGGGTAGGGGAGGAGAAGGAGAGGAGATATAGGCCGATGAAGAAAAGTTCGTTGAACATGCAGAAGAGGAAGAGGACGGTCTTTGTAGAGGGCGGTGTTAGTAGGGGCTTTATTATATATATATATATATATATATTGGATTAAAGGGTTGCAAAAACTCACCTTGTTGTGATAGTACTGATGCAAGATCCAGCTCCTGCTAGAATCAACCTTCTTATGACTCTGTCCCGAACCGCCCATCGTCAAAGTCGCATACATGTGCATGTAATGACTCGCCAGGTCCAGACTAATAAGGCCCTGGAACAGGATCGCCCATCGCGGCCAGGCGGAGCTCAGGAAGACCAGCAGACAAGCTGTGGTGCAACGGTCCGTGACCATGTCCAGCACAGCACCGAACGTAGTGGACTGATTGAAGTGGCGGGCTGCAACGCCATCGAGGGCGTCGAGGAAACATGATACGCTGTATAGGAGCGAGCAGGTGCGCGGGTGTAGGGGCATGTAGTAGAGAGATGCGATGGCCAGGAAAACCCGGAAGTAGCCTGAAATGATGAAAAGAAATTTAACATTCGACTTCCTCTTCTTTTTCGTTTTGCTTTCCTTTTCCTTTTTTTTTCATTTTTCATTTTCATTTTCATTTTCATTTTCTTTTCTTTTTTTCTTTTTTCATTTTTCAATTTTTTTTCTTTTTTTTTTTTTTCGCTTTTGATGGGTTTAGGGGGAAATATATAAACGTACCGATCAGATTAGGGTAGAAGAGGAATATATTTTCTTTTTCCTCATTCTCCTCAGGTGCGGTGGGGGAGCAGGATCGTCTCCGCTTGGGGGAGGGTGTATTCTTGTACAGGGAACCATTGGCGGCCGCCAGGGAATCTTCACCCCCCCCGTCATGGGGTGACAGTCCCCTCGTAGCTTCGGGCACAGCCTTTTGCCTTCTCGTGCGCATGCTCATGGTTCCCTTTCTCTCCTTTCTTTTGATATTTCCTCTTTTGTTGCAGAAATAATCCTTACACGACAGCGTTGGGTTGCGGTAATAAAGGACACAGACTGGTTGTTGCGGAGGTGCCGGATCGGAGGTCGAAGTTCGCAGTTGGATAGGGGGTTGGATTAGGATTGTCTGGTTTGGATACTAGAATGGCCAAAGCTTAAAAAGGTATAAATCGTTGCTAGACCGCGGAGAGAGGGAAGAGGTAAATTATGTCCAGCGGGGGATTATTCTGGATTGAGGAGGGAGGTTGATTTAAAAAGAGCGACTGGTGAAGCTGTACACGGCCGAGAGCTGCAGTAGATATAGATGGAAACTAAGGGAGCGACGCAAACAACCATAGACGGGGCAGGATGAGCAAACGAGTCAGAATATGGAGAACAAGCACCGGATATCTTAAGTATCTCTTGAAGATGTTTGAATATTTATTTTCTGTTTCCCGGGCGAGGAAATAGCCGCGTGTATTGCGTCTATGGCGTTTACGCGTCTATGGCGTTTATTGGAGTAGATGGCATCTGAAGATTCTCACAGAGGAATGTGGAACATAATGAAAATACAGAACCGAGAAAAGTATTGGGGGAAAAGGGCATAGAATAAGATAAAAAGTTGCAGTTGAAAGGAATTTTATGCGTCGTCACTTAAAATAATGACCAGGAAGATCTGCAAACCAGGCGACCGGTAACTAATTACATAAATAACTTTGGACTCATGCAAATTAACTAATGAATCAATAAAAAATATCTGATAAGAAAATAAGATATGCTAATTCTGCCCTGCGAATCAGTCCAATTAAATAGGAATACATTATGACGATATCCAGAATAGAGGGTATATTTTGGGCAAGACAGCACTCCAGGGGTATTCAGTTAAGACCTTTAACTAAGTTAGTTAGCATTTAGGCAACCCTGTTCAAAGGATAATGAATGAAATATGCAACTTCATATCCAGCCCCCTTTTCAACAAGAATATAATAATGCGGAAGAGAGGCCGAAGCTGCTGGGTCGTTGGTGCATATAAGAGCTGCAGTCCAGCACAGGTATTCTGGCCATCTGAAAGTTAAATTGAGTGTGAAGTGCTCTCTAATCCCCATAATAAACTTTGCTGCCGTGTTCGGGTGTTTTCCTCCTTGACAAGAACTGAACAGGACATGTAAAATGCGCTCAGACCTTCTCCCTCGCGGCCAAAGGCTCTTCAAATATCAAAACCTGCTGCAAGATCCACCGGGTCTCCGTCCCCTTTTATTCTTACGCGTCTGACATCCGTTGTTGGCTGCTCAGCACTCCCGGTGAGTGAGCCCAGATTCCCTTGCAAGACAGCATTTCATGTATTAATGCTTGAGCCTGGTACAGAAAATCTTCCGGGGAGACGCTATGAATGAGACAAGAGTTTTCCAACTTGTCATGTAGTGCCTTTCTCGCCAACAAATATATTTGCTTTCTCCAGTCAAGGTATTGCACTGTGACACTCGTCTGTAGCTGGCTTCAGCAAGGAAGGTAATGCTGGCTGAGCTTGGACAGTTTGAGCTTGTGAAGAGGAGAGATATTTATGGAAGAATATGTTCCAGTTCTTTCATTATGTCATGCCAATGCCATATGTCTGCCTTTCGGGGAAGGTTGCCGTCAGTTCCATCATAGATTTCCAGACATTTAGTTTCTGGGACCGACAGATGCGAGGACAATAAGAGAATGCACCGGCAATAGCTACATATAAGAATAAATCCACTTAAAACGTGTGGATTACCCTCTGAATGGTCCCGTTAATGGGAAGGCAGTCGATTGTAGAAAGGAAAGAATATGGGGCCATCTCGACGTGCCGGAATACCGATAGCTTTACGGCTGTAACCAACATGGTAGAAGAAAGCCACAATCCAACCACCAAAACACACTTGCGAAAATGAATTATGATGATTTAGCCCTGCATCTATCTGTATTATCTATGTCTTATTATGTCCATATGCACAACATGAAGGAAAATGCCTAAAAAAAAAAAAAAAAAAAGGCCAGCTGAAGACAAAATAAAAGGGAAAATATCCCCTCAGAGGAATCCCAAATGCAAGCATAAGCAAACATACAGATCACATTAGACCTCCCGCCCTCCGCCCACTCATCCATAACATATCAATTACCTCCTCTTCCTCCTCGGATCCGTCGCCTCCACGCGCCTCCACTCCCTCTCCTCCCTCGTCCCCATACTCCCCAAACCCCCCTCAAGCCTCCTCTCCCACCCCCCCAACCTCACAACAAGACACGTAGCATTATCCCCATCAGCCCCCACCTCCGTCGCAAACCCCACAACATTCCTAGCACCCTCATCCGGCGTCTTAGCCTCCTTCACAACATCCACAACCTCCTGATCAGACATCGCCCCACTTACCCCATCCGTCATAAGCACCAGGAATGAATACTCCGCCGGGCCCATTTCCACACGCCGCACTTCAGGCTCGGCAGAGACTCCGATACGCTTGGATTGCATGTCCCCGAAGGCCCGCGTGTTGGCTAAACCACTCATGCGCTCTTCGCCAAAGGAGTCCGTGACAAATGCCGCCGCGTAGCGGCGCAGTCGGCTCCCCTCAATTGGTGAGGAGGGGTGGTGGTCCGTCGTGAGCGGGATAGCGAGGCCTGTTGCTGTGGAGCAGAGGAGGATGCGCGTGTCGCCGACGTGGGAGACAACGAGGGAGGAAGGGGATGACGGGTGCCAGAAGGGCGTTGGGCTGGGCGTGGAGATCATGGCAATGCTGGCGGTGCTACCACCTTTAAAGCGGTGGGGTCCACCGAGCATGGGGTATCGGGCTCTGCTGGGGTTGTGGAGGATGTCGGATTCGTTGAGGGGCTTTTCAGCCTGGACAGGGTCGTCGCCCTGCTTGAGGGCTTGGGCGGCGATGAAGTCAAAATCCGCTTTTAGGAAAGCATATTCCAGCATTTCTTCGATTGTGGCTCCTTGAGTTGTTGTAGTGTAGTGGGAGTGGGAGTGGCCATGGGAGAGGGCGTGGGAGAGGGCGTGGGAGTGGCCGTGGGCGTGGTTGTGGGCATGGGTGTGGGAATGGGAATGGGAATGGGCGCTAGAACTGGATGTGCGGTTTTCATCAAAACAGGAGAAATGCTGTGGGCGAAACCGCCGATAGTATCCCCCGACCAGATTTTTCCAGTTAACCACCAACTCCTTTTCCAATTCTACAATCTTCTGCCTATTAGCAGGTTGTATGATCGGCAGGTCGCCCTGTAACGGTAATGTCTCGTGATTCTTGCTATGTGTCGAATTGCCACTCTCAGTCTCCGCCTCAACACCCGAACTTTTACCTGCTTCCATAACCCTACTCCTTGTCCACGGCAACCTCCTCGTAGCCGTCCGCCCCGTGGCAATCCCCTTCTGCAAGCTTGACTGCATCTCAAACGCCACAGCAGCATCCTGCACGTACTCATGCAAATAATCCCTCAGGTACTCACTACACTCGATCCCGCCATGCCCATCAAAGACACCAAAGTAAAACACCTGCGGGTCCCCATTTGCGCTATCCGCCCCACGGTTCTCTTCCACCGCCTCTCTCTTCCCTTTCTCCACATCACCGGCATTACCCTTAGCGGCCGCAGACCGTGCCCCAATCGTTAACGACAGCGGTGCCCGCCGTGCAAATGCGGGTATATCAATTACGCCAGCCTGGTATGTGTCTTCATTAGCAGGGCGAGTCCCACGCGCCCCGCAGACGCCAAAGTGGTGCTTTGCACTGCGCAGTGGGATGCGGACGACGGTTGTCTCGCGTGATAGGCCTATATGTGACTGCACGGTGGCCGGAGACGGACCCCCTGCCTGACTTGATGTGTGCGGCATCGATGCTGAACGGGGCAGTTTATGGTGCGGGCCTGAGGAGGCACCGGAGTCGGGGTGTAGCGAGGATCTCGGGAGGTGGGTCACGAAGTAGTCGTGGAAGTGCCGGGAGTGAAGATAAGCTTCATCGTGCTGGCGTCGTCGCTGGCTGTGCTGGGGGTACTGCTGGTGTTGGTGATGATATTGATATTGGTTTTGAGGAGGCTGATGCTGGTGCTCGGCGCTCGTGCTGTAGCTGTGACGGCATAGGAAAGTCGCGATGAAGCCTTGATTTGAGCGCAAGTTAGTCAGGAAGAGGATCATGTACTCAAGTAAGGGCAATAAAATTGGAATTAATATTTAATTACATACTGTAACTGTCCGCTAGGGTCCAGGTGCGAACAGTGGCACGTTTTACTGCACCAGAGTTCATTGGAATAGCACCATGTACAGATGATATTGAAATTTGAAGGTTGTGAGAGAAGAATAACTGAATGTCTGACGTCTACAAGGTGGAATAGTTGGTGGCTTTCTTTTTAATATTAATAATAGCAATAATAGCGTCTGCCGAGATGCTGTGGCGGAGTTTTTGTTGTTGGTTTGGTTGAGGTTTAGTTATTTTCGGTTGCTTGGAAGAGGGCAGTGAATGTAACTAAAATGATGGAAATTATCTTCGAGGAGATTTTAAGATGTTCAATTACATTGTGATATCTGATCTATACTCAATTTAGATACAATTTAAATAAATACTTGGTCTCTTGTCTTTCCATCTTAAATTCGGCTGCACGCCACATTTCTACGCCACAGCGGTCTCAAATATATTGTTCATCACTCTCGGGATGACATACAAGAATGTCCAGGGGGGTTAACTATGGAACCCCGTTCTGGAGGTTGATCAACCCAATCACTCGAGTTCGTAACAGAAGTTATGCTACTAAATCAAGACTTTGTTAAAAAAAGAAAAAGTAAAGTAAGAGGGAAAAACAAGAAAAGAAAAGAAAAGAAAAGAAAAGAAAAGAAAAGAAAAGATAGGGACATTAATGTTTCCATTCACTTTTCCTGCAGCCCATTCTACATCCATCGACCAAGAAATTCTCTTATTTGCGATCCTCTCGGGGCCGAAATCAAAAACCCCGGGGATCTCTCAAAGCAGGTTTGGCTGCTTGATGATCGGTGATCCAACAAGCCATGTCGTCCGGGGGCAGAAATAGGCCCTCCGCGAGTTCTTGCAGCTGAGCTCTTCCATCGCAAAAGTTAAGCTCAATCGCTTTCGCAAGCAGAAGAGTGAGACTTGGCACCATTCTTCGTAGATGTCCATTTCATCCTCAAACGGTCCTGTCGCGACGTGTAACTATGGGACAGCACCTCTGAACTGCGGTAACGGTAGAGCTGCGACCTGAGCTGTCGATGCGAATCAAGGACTTCACCGCTATATTGATAATGTTACAGTGTTTCATCTACTAAAAGTAATGGAGCAGAAAAGCAAAGTCGTAGGTCCCATCTACATAGGACAAGAGAATGGTTGGCAACATCCCAGTCCACAATTCCCTGAAAGCCATTGATTTTTTGGCTCGGACAAATCTCCTGATTCTGGACGTATGTGTGAGTGAAGAGTACATCCTAGAAGGGTGACGTCTTCCAGATCTGCCCGCTTTCGATTCATGACAGTCAACTTGTCTTTCAGCTCAGAGTCGTTTTGCAGTTTCTCTGCAGGCTTAAGACCTTCTTCGCGAGAGACACCAAAAAGCTCATGGTTTCCCAGCATAAGATAGACCTGTTCGAACTTTTGGCACACAGAGCATAGAAAATCACGAAAGGGTTTATAATCTGCAAGACGACCAATGCCACCAGCCATCTGGTAATGTGGTTAAGTTAACTAAAAACTGTAAGCGCTTACGAAGCAAGCTCGGAGCATGGAAGGATTTCGCACCCTAGTAAAGTGGATAAGTGGATACAAAATGGATGCAAGCATTATACAATGTTTGAAGATGAAAATTTGAGCTTTTGAATGCCAGTTGGGCAAACGCCGGGGAAACATAAATCGGTGGACATCGGTGTCAGGTTTAACAAAGATGAGAAGATGAGAAGAAGCAGAAAAATCTAGATATGATGGATTGGCTGTTTACCCCCTATATCTTGCTCTGTGTACTCTGTTATTCACTATTTACCTGGTTATATGCGGCGATCTGTTCATTTTCCCAATCCATAGTTAAAATAACCATCTTCCTGCGGCGTACCAGAGAGAATAATGAACAAAGCGGCGGCGATTCAAAGCAAGGAAGAAACAACGACAGATTGTCGAGACTGTGGTTCCATCGGTTTTCTGGGTTTAGCTAACTACCTAGTTACTGCTGTGCAAATTGCGTTGTACATATATTTCGAGATGTTCATCCCGCAGTCAATGGTAGCTCTGGAGGAAAATCACCGGATCGGATACCAAAGACTCGACTTGACAACTAAAATAATACAGGTCTCGAGAGAACAAGCAAGGAAAAACAGATAGTGTAACCAGAGTGCACAGATACATGTAAAAGGGGCAGATCAGAAATATTGACACATTGAGATCGAATATCCCGATATACGGATCTACCCCAAAACATGGATATACTTTAGTTTGATGTGGAATCCAGATCAAAATAGACAAACAAGTTGATAGGGATACTGATGCTATTCAGGGGACTGGATGTTCCCGGAGCGGAGAGAGAAAGTTGAGAACGAAAAGTTTCAGAGCACTGTGGTCAACAACACGAACGCAAAGCAGCCGTTGATATCGCCTTCCAATGTACCAACTCCTTAACATCCGAACGAGGTAGTCCAAGGCCAAGGCAAATCCAGGGATAAGCTACCTGCCCAACGGAATCCCAGGATCCAACGTCATATCCTTTGCCTTTGCATAAAACTCCATTCACATAAACTTCCCCAAGAAGACATCACACCACATCCTCGAAAAATTGGAACCCTGGAAACCCACTTCACAAAATTGCTCTCAGTGCCAACAACAGTCACACATACTACTGCGCTTCCGAACCCGGAGGCATCAGAAGGACATCCCCAACAAAAATAGTCGGCATCGCATCGGTCCCAGGTGCAGCGTTGTCCCGAAACACAATTGTCGGGGCAATGCCCAGTTTAACACGGTAACAGCTCTTCATCAGCGTCCGAGGATCCATTGTGTCACAAATCCCGCCCGTCTTACGAGAACACATCGTTTTCATATCGAACAGGTCGCCAACCTCCGCGAAGCGCATATGGAACTCGTAGGGACCAGAGAACATGATTATCGCGAGGCTATGAGCTTCTTCGATTAACTCGACGAAGTCGCCCCAGATGGTTGGATGGTTACGTTGGACAAGGTGTTGGATATACCCAAATAAAGATTTTGCGTTTTCGCTCTTACGCTTGTTGTAGAAGTTGCAGAAAAGGGGTTTGTTGCGGATGCGGTTAACCTGGAGGCGAATTGCTTCATAGAAGATGACGCGGACGTTGGCAGATGTCGCTGAATTGAAATTATTATTTGGATTAGAGGCTGGAACGTTGTACTTGGCATCAGGATATGTTTAGCTGTGGAAATTTTGGTGCTTACCAGGGAAAACAAGGTCTAGCATTTGCTCAATCTCAGAGTCAGCGGTGGTGTCGAAACCAAACAAGACACAGACGTGAAGCACCTTGATGACGAGATATAAGTTTATCGCCTTGATCAAGAGAAGGGTACGAGATTTCGGGTCCCTCTGGAAAGTGGGTAGTGCGCTCGGATGAGAACACGCCTGCAGGAACCCTTGGATGTCGGAATCAATCACGTCGTCGACAGTTGCATCTGGTGTGCTGACGTAGGTCTGACCAAAAGTTTCCGTCTTCTTGAAAAGGGCTTTGAGCTTAGCCGTGAAATCCTTCCCGTTAAGACTGGCCGCTTCCATGACCATCGAGCCCTCTGGCGCCACCGCGGGCAAGGAGGACATCGCGACAAGCTTCTCCTCCACAGCAGGACTAGGCACAAGGGGCGGGAGAAATGCATTCAAGCGGTCAATGGGTGACATGAAAGCAGCAATGCCAGCATTAGCAGGAGCTATAGAAGTCGGAGGAGCTTGAATTCTGCCAAAGGCTGGTGCGTTTGCTTGGGTCTGCATGCTCGCCAGCCCAAACTTGGGAGGCGGCTGGCTGAAGACATGCTGGAAATGAGAGACACGCGGACCCTCCTGGTTGAACGGATGATGTTCCTGAGTGCTGAAGCCACAAGACATCGCGCGGGGCTTGGTCCTGGGAATAGCAGGTCCAGGGCCAGAGATCGTCCTGCTCTGCAAGTTGATAGTCATTCTCTGTTTCTCGATGATGTCTTCGAGCTCGATAATTCGTCTTTCCATGTCATGCATCGCTTCGCGGTCGCGCTGAAAGCTGACTCGGGCCTCAGCGAGTTCAACCTTGACGTGATACAAGTCGCTTTCTCTTGCATCAAGGGCAGTGAGCATCTCGTCAAGACGATGCTGCAGGGAGTGGAAGGTCTCTGCCTGTATAGCAGCAGGAGCGCTCTTTTGCAAGAAAGGGAGTTGGAGGCCCCGGAACTGCTCTGGCTCCAGAATCGGGAACCTTATCCGTGGGCTGGTATTATCAATTTGGTCTGCCATAGTTGATACTGACGTGATGGTTGACTTTGAGAGTGCTGGACGCAAGATAGAAGCTAATACACGCGGAATTCACGCTGAATAGACGAAATAACTGTTGTAAAAGAGCTTAAAAGAGAGACAAATGCCTGGTAACGAAAACACAACTGTGGAGTAGGTCCCACTCAGTATTTTGCAGCTCTCGCGGCTCTTCAAGGGAGACTGTCGAGATGGAAAGGCCTGTGACTTGAGTGACTGCAGATTCTAAGGAAATGTGGCAGACACAGCTTGATGTAGAAGGGTGATGGAATAAGATAGAAGAAAGCAGTTGGAGAGAAAGAAAACAACTTTCACAGAAAAGTGAAGAGTTGACTTGTGCTGTCCCTTTTGAAAGAGAAGAGGTGTTGGGATGGCGATGGTATATCTGTCGTGATGATTAATCGCACAGAGTGTGAGAACTATACTTTTGTTGTATGCATCAAGAGGTTATCAGACATATAATGCAGGGAAACAATACTTTAGAGTACAGTTGTCATATCATGCGTGGACTCGAAGAAAGAAAACATCCAAAATAAGAAGAAACATATAGCTTTTCCGCCAGTTTACTGTATACAACTTCAATAAAGATTAATAGTGCAGTTGTAGCAGACGCTACAGCTGTCAAGTGGAGGAGCCAACTCCGTATAAAAGAGAGCCTAGAAAATCAAGGCGAGTGGATGTTGGACCCGGAGAGATAGTTGTATTATGCCAATGATCAAAGGCATTAAAGTGGTCGGGGATATAGCTGATGACTAGCGGAAGAGTGACGTGATAGAAGTGGAAGAAAGTGGATGGCAATAAGGTAAACAAATTACAACGACCTAAATTGAAAAATAACATTCTAGCTACTGCGCTCTGCAAGAGAAATATTCAAATCAATGTCACAACGGAAACAAATTTTTTCTCGCGAAAAAGGCTCAGCACATACCACTGGTGAAATCACGTACACACCCTGTATATCAATGGTAACCACCACTGGATGCATGTCACGTTTTGTGTAAAGGTGTTTCAACACTCGATCGGGGGGAATAGATTTTGGGAAAATTGAAATCACAAGGTCGACGGCCCTAGACAAAAGCGTCAAAGGCTGTCTGTTAAAATATGTACCTACTCTCCTTGATGACTTTCTCCTCTGTTCAGTTGACCTAGAATTCGTTAAGTGACCTTTCAGATGGCTTTGGTGCGGGAGAAAAGGCTGCTGTAAACCGCGTCAACAACCGGCTGCGCGCTAATTTGTCTCCCTCCAAAGAATCGTCCGTTCAAGCCCTTGATGGCATTCTCGCCTCCTTGGACACGGTCGAATTTGAGATAGATATCCCCTTGGGTATTTGGATCTAGTGCAATGTGAACAACGTGACCATATTTTTCCTCGCACTCAGCCCGGACATCATCTTCTAGCTCTTTAATCCAACCGTCACCCTCTTCCCTAGGCAAAGAGTCAGTATATATACTCAATAATTAATAGGCCTGGTAAGATCGGCTAGCTTACTCTGCAGGGTCGAACATGTTTCGAAGCAGAACACATCTGCTAGCCATGTTGACAGTCACAGGCAATGGCTTAGCATTAAGTTGCGGTTTGGGTACTTTACGTTTCTCATCGGGTTTCGGTTCTACAGCAGGTTCATCTGTTCTCGCGAGTTTCCTCATCAATGCATCTCTGCTATAATTATTGAAGTTCACACCAGCAACGTCCGTATCATCGAGGGCACTAGCACCACCAGCCGCTTTGTCATTGTCTCTGCCTCCAGCGCGATCAAAATTACCGGAACCGCCAGCTTGAGCTCCGCGACCTCCGTGGCCAGAGAATAGAGAACCCTGGAAGTTATGGTGGGCACCTTGTCCCTGGAATCGCTGCAGTAAATTGGCGGTCGATTCAGGGGTAAACTTATCATTACCAAGGCCAACCCGAATTGGGCGACCAGCAAGATCGAATCCATTCATCTTCTCCAAGGCTTCTCGAGCTTGGTTGGGATCGCGGAACCTAGTGACATTTGTTAGCAAGGGGATGCTGAGAATAAAAGTGGGGAAAATTAAAAAACATACTGGACAAAGCCATAGCCTCTACTGCGACCCCCTTCTTCCTTTTGAAGTTGGACAAAGTCAAGTTCACCGAATGGTTCGAAGACCTTCTGCAAATCACTTTCCGTGATACTGAAATGGATGTTGCCGACGTACAACCGGTGGAAGGGAATCGAGTTTTGGTTTCCGCTAACATTGGCCTCGGGGTTGCGGGCCTGTCTGTTTTTCTCGGCTTCGGTTAGTTGAGCAATAATAGGAATCCCTAGAAGCTTTTGGCCAGTAAGCTGAATGGCAAGTGGGACCGATTCTTCATCCTTAAATTCGACATAACCGACGCTACATATACAATTAGCAATTGCTGAACAAAATAGACACAGGGGTAGAGGGTTGCTGCAAAGTAACTCACCCTTTCGATCTCCCACTCACACGATCCTTCACAATTTGAGCTTCTTTGACCGGACCAACTTTCTCAAAGAAGGCAATTAGCTCTTTCGTTCTGAGACGGGCAGCGAGTTGCTGTACGAAAACGGTTCGTCTGTCGCGTTCATCTTCCGTCAGCTGAGGTTCAGGGGTCCTGCTGCGGCGCCCCCTGCCACCGCTGAGACTTCGCCTGCGCCCGTCCCTATCGCGCCTACTTGTGCGCTTATCATCATCACGCTCATCATGGCGGGGGCGTCCGGTGGGTCTGTAATATCTGTCATCGAATGGAGATCTGGAGCGGGAGCGGGTTGTTCGACCACCCCCGCGATAGTAGTCACCACCGGATGATCGATAAGATGGGTCGTCGCGGTCACGACGGGAACGGCGTCTCTCGCTATCACGGCTCCTACTTCTCTTTCTGCTTCTATGGCTCCCGTTAGCACTTGCGCGATCGCTCTTTGGGCTCTTCATTTCCTCGTCCCCATCGGCATCTCTTTCATGGCGGCGATCACGGCTTCGATCTCGTCGCCTGCGCTCTCTGTCCCGGTCACGGGATCCATCTCGATGGCGATCGCGGTCACGGTCACGGTCACGACGTTCACTTCTAGAGCTGTTTGACTCATCGTGGCTTTTGTCGGGGTTCTCTGCAGGTTCCGGGGGCGGGTGGGGAGCAGCTGTGGACTCTAGAAGAGCCTCCACATCAATACCTGACATGGTGAAGTTACGTTGAATACGATCGTCGGTTTGGCAGGAAAGGGGAGACGGAGAAAGAGTTGATCACTTTGCTTTCGTTAGAGAGGGAAACGAAGAGGGTCAGACGAGCGAACCCTTCTTGAACTGAGGCGTTGCCAACGCAAGCCCTGGTAATCCTCCTATACAGAATCGATATGACTTGGCTGGCACAGTACTCTGAGCCAATTACACGTTTGATCTGGCTGGTGTATGACGCTGAAGATTGTTGTTGATAAAGCACACTTGGGAGGGGAGATTCTCAAAGATTCAAGTCCATAAAGCGCCGGAGGTTGACTGGGCAAATCACGTGGATTAGATCCAAACTACGGTGTTTATGTCAGCAGGATTGCCCCTAAAGTTAATTAGGGTCTTTGAGCCATTGAACCAACAGAGATAGATATTCATGCCCAATAGAATATATACTCTTTACTATACAACCTTATTCACATATCTCCAACATAATTGTTTGTATAAACACTTGAGTTTACACAGTGTGAAACAAACAAACCACTCCCCCCCCCCCCCACAAAAAAAAAAAAAAATGGTGAAACAAAATCGTAAACCTATCACATTATACCCTCAGCACGCTCACTCTCCACTGACATGCCATCAAGGCTCAGGGGGGTGCGAGCAGGGTATATAAAGGCGAGGGAAAATATGAATCCAGTCATATATACTAAGAATCAGAGGAGAGTGAGGAGAAGCAAAAAAATTAAAATAGAAGTGGGGAAACAAATTGAGGGCTGAAGTATCATATCTGAAACTGATCAATCATCACCGTAAAATTGATATGAAATAGAAGTACAATACAGTATGTGTACAGTGCTGCCATGTTTGGGACAGGCATTTTTTAGGCGAATGGATTAAACGGCTCTAATGGGAGAATAAAGGCAGAAGAAAGGCCAGGAGAAAGAAAGGAAAGAAAGGGGTACATAGTTACCAGATGTTGCAAAAATATCAACACCAGGTAAATGGAAGAAAAAAAGGAAAATAAACCCTGAGTTGTTAAATTTTCAAGGGGGCATACGTTTTTGGAATACATTAATTCATTCAACCTTGACTGGCTGGAGAGGTGGAAGTTCCGTTCCAAACACTTTATCCCAGAAGCGGTTGCTGACGCCAAAGCCATTTTCATAATCAGCGAAATGGTGTTGGAGATGGTATTTCTTGAGTTCTTTATAGTAGTATGGGAGACTGTTTAACGAAACAAGAAGAGACTATGTAAGTTCATGTACTTGGAACATATACAAGATGAGAAGGCGCAGGATGAGAGTTCATACTTGCGATGATGAAGGAAATAGTGTGTCATATCGTAGCAGACATATCCAAATATTCCGCCCGAGTAAACTGTTACGGCGGCGTACCAGTTGTAGAAAAATACGACTTTTGCGAGATAGTAGAAGGGGATTGCGAGAACGATGAATAGAGATGGGGGCATGACCAGACGGTACTTGTCCATTGGGAGGTAGTGGTGGATGCCATGCAAGAGGAAATGTAGACATAGGCCAACGCGGTTATCTGGGAGGTATCTATTTGCATTCAGGTTAGCAATCTATAGTAAACAGAGGGTGTATGATGCGGGTACCAAAAAGGATTTCTAAAAAAAAAAAAATGGAGTGGCATACTTATCGATGTGAAAGACAAAGCGATGTAGACTGTACTCAGCCAGGGTCCAAAGGAACAAACCCAGGAGCCAGTATGCGGAGGCTATAATGAAATTCTGCAAGCCGCAAAAGCCCACAACCGTCCCGTAGGCCACTGGCGGGAACCAAACAGTTGGAATCACCCACCACGCAGTCTTCGTCAAAGGCTCCAGAAAATTGCCAAATAGGGGAGCTGATTCGCCGCCTTTGTAATGTCTTGGACGGTGGACCTGCTTCAGGTAAAATTCTTTGGAGAAACCACCATTCCACAACTGTCCGAATAGCGGTCGGTTTAGATCGAGGAACTTATGTGTCCGATAATCTGCAGTCAGGTCGGTTTCGACAGAAAGATCCTCCTCGCCTGACATCCCCGTAGAGCTGTAGACTGGCTTGGTTCCATTTGGTAACCCGTTTGCATTTGAAGCGTGCGCAGCACCATTGCCGTTCATGTTGGATGAGGCTGGAGTGCAATCTAAAAATCCAACATGATACTCTTCCAGAATCTCATATGCGGCCTCAGAGTGGTCGTGGGAGGAGATATCATGCATGATTTCGGAAACATCTTGGCCGGCATAGTTCAGTATCAATTCGCCTCCGCCAGGGTGATCGTTAAGAAAAGAGGTCACGTCGTAGACCTTTGAGCCCCGTGTCACGTAGCACGATTTCTCCGTTGTATGCGATTTGAGTTCGGCGGGGGAGAAAACTGGCAAGGTTCTGCCCAGCATAGTAATGATTGATAAATATGAATAAAAGGGAAAGAAATTTAAAATGATATGGGGAGAGGGTTAATAACCCGCGTTAAACCATCTAAAACCAGCTCACTACTCAGGGGAATGTTCTAGTGTCCAGAGGGGTTGTAAAGAAATTGATCACACAATTAGGGATATGGCGAGATACCGCGCGTAAGACTGAAATGAAGGAGGGTGGCAGAATCGAAGAATTGGAGATTGGAGATGGAAGATGAATGTGGTGCGTAGTGTTTACAGAGTAAAAGGGCAAGATGCTCAAGGAGTTGATTATTTGTTCAACGGCTCAAAAAGTCAATCCAAACTCTGGAAAAAACGAAGTTCCCGGATGGGCTGAGGGCACGGGGCTTGGCAACGGTTCCTGACAAAGCAATTACATAACTAACTAGCGGAATCCACAAATCCACAAATTCACTAACCCAAAAATTCCAAACATTCCAGCTGGAACAATACAAACGAGCGACGGATTCACGGTCGACATTGGATTGGTTATCTGGAGGGAAATAAAACAACTGGGTAGTTACAGCTCATTCATTGTATTTTATAACAGCTTGGTTCCTGAAATTTCCTTCCAATTCCCAAATCCCCAATGGTCACATGCTGATTCAGGTACCACCAACGTTAAACATACCACCTTAGGCTCTTTTGACAGCTGGACTGTAAGGTAAATAATCAAATACAGCAAGCTAAAGTTACCTGTTTATCGAATTTGAAGCAAAATTACAAGTGCTCACATGCTCGGCCAGACTCCAAACTTCATGTCAGGCATGTTGCTGCGGAAGGCTTCTTAGGGCAGGACAGCTCAAGAGGATTCTCCTGAGCGGATTCTTGTCACAGGAAAGGGCTTTCTAAGCAAATACTTTTCGGTGGCCAAACTTCACCATATCCAACAGCTGCGGAAATTCCCTGTGTTCTAGTATCATGAGTTCAACAGCGTAAATATGACGGTTGAATAGGGAATTCTATCATTTTTGACAGCCTTACTACGAGTATCTCCAGACGTGCTAAAGACTCATCGTACAGAAGTGATTCCTGCTCTTGAGACAATTGCAGAATGAGTTGGAGGTAACAGCTATTCAAAACTCCTTCAGTGCATCACATCAGCAAGCCGCTGCTCCCTATAAGCATTTGTTGCAATTTACAACCGTTTCTCAACATGCTGCTTATGATGAAAGCAGTCCAATCTCTTCTCCCATCTCTGTCAGTGATGGATCACGACAGCACACCTCCCGCGATTTAGTCACTATTGAAGAAGAGGATTCAATCGCTTTTCCATTTTCTCTCAACAATGGACCACTTCAGCAACCCTGCAGTTCTTTAGAAGACAAGAATACAGTTCCCGATTGCTCACTGCTATCTTCTGCACCTCCGCAGACAACTCAACCTCCTCCATGTCGGCTTCAACAGCTCCTGGATAAGATACAAGAAAATCTCGAGGATATTGTCAAGTTTTACAATCAATGGGAACTCAATAGACAACAGGCAGGAGGGACAAGGTTAGATGGTGTGTCCAACAATGCCCCATCGCCCAAGGGAGGGTTGGGGGGGGGACGGGAACTTCACATACTATGTACAACATGTTCGCTGGCTCATGACAATCAAACAGCCTACAAAGCGCTTAAGCGTGGAATTAGACAGCTGATGGCTGAGGAGAAGTGTGGGTTCCCTGGAATAGAAGCGGCAATACCGTTTACGTATCATTACTTTGATACTCTCTCTTATAATGAACTTCACGAATTTGCCTGCCTACTTGGAAAGGAAACGGGCATACTCGTTACCCTCAGACTGGCTTCGTCCTGGGTTGAAATGGGCCAATCAATATACAATGGTGAGATCGACTAACAATTCACATGGAATCCCATTATTTTTACTTTTCCCGTAGGATACAGGAAGAACAAAGGACTTCACCCAGAATCAGAATCGTCTTGACCAGGAACTAAGCACCCACAATGGGCTGCAACAAAAGGCCGTATCCTTCCGGACATTAGACCACAGTTCCCAAATGGGACCATCTCTGAAATGCCTGTTGACACGCGAAAACCGGAAACCCGAGAGCTCATCAGCGCACAGCAACTATTCCCCGGAAACTTCTTCAATGGAGCCTCAAAACTCAGCAGTCCTATATGCCTCAGAGCGGAGTCTCCCTCTGGACCTTGCAGATATCATAGATCCGATAGACTTTGCAAATTCATTGACATTTGCATATTCCCCCCAGAATTCAACTCTTCTACCATACCCTGATAGCGCATCACTAGAAACAGGTGCACGACCTTCAGTTTGTTATGCAAACTCGAATGCTCCATACATGTCATTCCAAACAACATACGCAAGTAAACTAATATGCGACCCATGCAAAAACCATCACACATCGGATAATCAACCAGTCGAACTCTTGAAATGGGGGTAAACAGAAGAAGATTTTTTTTTTTTCCCCGCCTTGCTGGTTGCTGAACCCAGTCGCTCAGCAGTTTTGTCCTGGGTTTCCAGTCGGTGAGGTAGCTAAGCTTCCTCTTTTGGTACGGGGCTGTCTAGCTGGTCGGCTTCCGGTATTAAAACAATCAAAAGATCCAAATTTGCAATGAACGTTTGAGTAGTTGAGTATCGCATGTATTCTCCAGGTTGAATGAAGGTGTTCGAGATGGTAAGGACCCCTGATAATGGGAAAAGAATATGATCAAAACCGCTGTGTTTAGGTATTGACCCATACCCAGCTACTGAGAACAGAGAATGTGTACAGTCCTACAATAGTTAGCCCTGTCCTTTTTGTGTAGTAGAGGTTCTCCTACCTCTTTCCAAAGGCCCATCTTTTCAAGAAAGGGCTGGAGTTTGTCAAAACGGTCGTTGTCTGTACATACACTCGCATATAATGTAACTTGCCTCATTTCTGAGGTTGGCATCCAATCTGCCAACGCTTCCAACTCTGCTTTGGCATCGTCGCTCATTGAAAATGGAGGCATTTTTAAAGCGAACCTGTTTGCGCCACCATGAAAGTCGGCTTTCGAGATGATAAGGGGGTCGTAGAAAGAAAGCTTTTGCTTCATCATTCATCATTATCCTTGAGAGCGCAACTATATGGTGATAACCCCTCTTTCCCTGCTTGGTTAGAATCAGATCCCCACGTGATCCTTACGAGGGAATCTTCCCCCCTCAATCCTCCCTGTCTCCTCTGGGCCATTATCGCTTGTTCTCTCAAGCCTACTGCATCTACTCCGTCCTGAGTAGTTGGTTAACTAACTAGTTACGGAGCGAAGGACTGCGCACGTAAAAAGAATCCTTGGGTTCCGAAATCTGCATGTTTTCCTTGCCCCATCCATATCTTATCTGGTTATAATCAATGTTAATCCCGAGAACCACGGCTGGCTATGGCCACGACAACGAGCCATGCATGCCCTCTTACAGGAGCGGAGAAACAGGAACAATCGACCAGTAGTTTTGTCAGGTCTGGTGGTCTGGTGGAGGGGTCCCGTTGTAGCCATCAGTGTGATCTGGGCTGCACAAAGAGAAGCTTGCAAGGCAAACAGAGCACGGCGTTTCCGTAATGCATATTTTCAGCGGACTTCCGATGCCAGGCGAAATGAAATGTCCGTCCCTCTCAGAAGGAAGTCAGCACTGGTGAGAAGCCGGCAGTACGTAGAGGTTGCCTAAGTTCAGGATACTTGTTTTGCCGTTATAGTGCTGCATCAACGTCATTCAATTGATTTCGAATTCCCTTGAGACCTGAGCATATAGTTAGGCACCTAATTGCCTGTTCCGAAACTCAAAGGCTGACTGTAAAACCTCTTCGTTGGGCGCCATGATGGGTGGTTGAAGTTGGGCACTGATGTTGCAAGAGGGAGGTTGGTTGGATTACATTATGAAGTTTTCGTGGCTAATTAAGTGATTCACTAGTTGTTAGTTAACTAGTTAGTTAGTTATAGTTAGTTACGCGATAACTAACTAGTTAATTGTCAATATTCCTCGCGCGAAATCATGTGATGCGCTAATCAGGTGCCCGATGCTTACATTAGACTGTAACTCTTCTACGGTACTCTACTCCTACTCTACATCCTCATGGTCCAACACCATCGTCACAAACATTCCCTAGAGGGATTCCTCCTCTCTAGCGTCAGAGGAGAGATATCTACTGATGAGTTCCTTGATTATTTCTTTAACGTACGTTTACGGCAGCGTCGCTCTGGAAGAAGAACGCAGACCTAGCTCTGGATTTCATCAACCATTCATTCACTTACTCTAGGGATTTCTCATCGTGGAATTTGAAGCGAGGAGGAGAAGCTGTGATTGTCATTGATAAATTTGCTGAATACATGATTGATAATGTTTTCATGCCATGTCAGTTGACTGGTGTTTCCATTCTCCTTTCTATTCTCCTGTCTTTCTTGGGAAGTTGTGGATTGTAGTTAATCTAAGGTATGAATTCTAAAGTTAATTTCTGTCATGTAGTTTTGAGCCTCCTCCGCGGAAACTGGGACGAGAAACCGTTGTGTGTCGGAAGTTACGACAAGAATGCCTTTTCCGCGACCATCACCACTGTGTAGTGTCGCGAAAGTTTGATAAAGCCGAAGTCAGGAAACGGCTTAACACTAATAAGGATAGCACAGATGATGACCGGAAACCTTTGAAGGATCTAAATAAGCGATGAATTTGATACGTAGAAGTGGCCCACACAATCCCTCACTTTCTCACGTCCATCTCTCCTGAAGACTCTCAATTAGTATGTTATCCCCCCTTAGTAACGGATAGTTGTTATACTTCTCAAATATTGTTCATTAAAGTGAGCTGAAACAGGTGGCACATCACATTCTAAAAATATTTGATCCGGACGTTATCTATCTTATCGAAGTCCAAGATATTGATAGCTCAGAAAATGGGTTGGACACTAACACAAAAGGACCATCGGCTTTTCAGAAAATTTGAGATATATTTCGAGCCCACTGAAAATAAGTATGAATATAAAATTATAACACAACTGAAGAGAGGCCCTCCCTGCACGACTAATTGCTCCCAGACGTTGACCAGCTTTACCTGAGCTCTGAAGATAATATTGATCCACCCTCACCTCAGCTCCTTGCAGTTCACTGGGCTGTTGCATGCATTCTGAAACTGAGCGGTGCGGGTGAATACATAGAAAACATACGTCAAAGAATTGGAAGATCCTTGCGTGGAGGCAGATGGATGAACAAATTTAGAACGCCTCCTAAACTGGGGGCCTAAGGGGTTGGCCGAACCTCATTCGCTCAGAAATAGTGGGCACATTGATAGTTATATTTGCAATTTGGCTCTTCAATTCGTCCGGTCTTCTTTTCCTGTTTGCCAGAATTTGTATTTCGGCAGTTGTTAAACCGGCGAAGCAAGAGAAAGTCATCCGCCGCCGATGACACTGCAGAAATAACTTTGCTAGGTCCCAAAAAGCGACGAATAGGACAAAAAAAAAATGATTCTATCAATCCTACTATTCTTCGGTTCCTGTCTTACAAAAGGAAGTCTCACTGTGGAATGGGTTGCCTACAATGGTTTTTCACGCGACCACCATGCTATTCCATGGCAACAAATGATGATGAATCTGGCCACGTTTTCCAAGTGACTGGCAATATTCAAAATGGAACCTTTTTCGAGGATAACACCGGCAAGAAGCTAAAGGAGTCGGCGAGTTATCTAAACAAGATCCTCGTTAGAAAGGTGTCAGCAGCAAAACTTCTCTCTCGTGTCAAGGGATCTGTGAAGCAAATTCTCCCACCAAGAGGCACCTCGAGGGTCCTCGGCGGCTCTATCCCCAAGAGCCAATTAGGCACTGTCAAAAATGGACGGCCGAAGCCATTGAGGCGTTAGTTAATGCACGTGTCCTCGAGAAATAAGACACCGATAGAGTTAAATGTTCGTGTGAATCGTCCTCCTCATGTTTTTGGGAAGAACTAGCGAGGGCAAAAATGTTGAGCTTCATCTAAATGATATAATGTATAAGGGTCATTGACAGGAAACCACATTTGATAATTACAACGCCAATCATTGTGTTACGGCACTTCTGTTGACAATAACAACGAGCATCTGATTACTCACGATAAAGCAAATCCTCCATCTTGTTGCTCTTCTTCAGAATCTGATGGGCCTCATTGGCATTAACACTCATGTCCTCCTGAACCGACATCTCCAGCAGTTCAGGAATCAAGACCTCCTGGGCATACACAACAATATCATACTTTGAAACAACACTATCAATGCCAGCCAAGCAAGTCTATGGCCCTTTGAAATGAGACACAACATTCGCTGTGCTGAGGAAAGAGTCAGTGAAGATGTTCCTTGATGAATTCGCAGGAATGAGAGAGACAGCACTTACAGAATCTCATGGCCTCTAAGGTAATAGTAGTCGGTTCTGTGCAGGACATTTCAAAAGAGAATCTTCCTATCGTGTTTCTGCACTTTTTTTTGCAACACATTCTTGTAGCAGAAGCAGTATTTGATATAAAAGTGAAGAAATCGTGAAGTCAAAATCACTTGCGTTGTGTACTTTTCCTTTGATGATTCTCACAGAACTACTAACTATTCTCGAGATAGAGAGTTTCCAGATATAATACGTCTATCATCCTCAAGTCATCAAGTTGGCCTTTCTTTCATCAACAATCAATTATATCTTGTATATATATATTCCATTCCAAAATTCTCCTTCTAGATGTTTTGCTCCTTGATTGCAGGCGAATACTTTTTTGAACGACCAAACCTTCTCTTCCTTGGGTGTACATAAAGACAGTACCGTACATATATTCGGTACGGTACAGAGTCCTGTTTCCACTTCCACAGAACCGACGGGCAGCCAGGGGGAGCACAGATCTGCATCCTATCCTGCCCGCAAGGATGTCATGTCTTTGTCCTATGGAGGAATATCGAGAAGTAAAACCTGTCAATAGAAATCCGCAAACGGGGTCATGGGGTTTCATTTTGGTGGGCTTCCCTATTGCTCTCCGTCCCAGTTGACGGGAATAACTGCCACTGAGGAGACGAGCATATGCAAGTAGCCGGTTGGTCGTAGTAACAACAACATAAAAAGAACATCAACAACAGCGATTACGACAACAATGCTGAAGTAAATCAATAATACATATGCATACTGCTGCTTCTCATTGTGACGGCCGGGCTGGTTGGAAGTGTACCCACCTATTTTTGTCCTGTGCATTTCGTTTACATACGTTCATTCGTATTCCCGTATTCCAGCGGCAAAAGGGCCGTTTGAAAGAAAATACAAGTTCTTGTTCACGCTCCGAAGTAGGAATTGTATTTACCTGCCCAGCTGTCAAGTTTCCGATTCTGCTTCAGGGTTGAACGCCCCAGGTCCCGCTTGGTCCGCGAAACCCGCCCGAACGGATTTGGCTTTCATTCTATGCACGCCACGCTGTTGAATATTGTCAATTGCTGGCCTGTCCGGTAGCCACCGATCACTCGCCACGGTGCACCGCATCATTTGGAAATTGGAAAGGAAAAAATATCAAATTAAAATATAAAAGGTGACAATAATGTTGAAGAGTTTTGAAAAAATCCCCTCTTGAGTCGAATGCCAAGTGAAATTTTGGAAGTTGATGAACTGCCTTTCTTATAATGCAGGCTTGCCACCGTTATGGACAAACCTTGGGTTTGAGGGAGGAAGTCAGCTGTCGAGTCTGCACTCTGCATCTGCTGCATGATGATATCTGGCAAAGACTCGGACAAGATGCTAGCTATCCGAACAACGGAGGTTCGGATAATTTGAAATCCCGTTGCAGAGAAAAAAAAGAAAGAAATCAACCGGTTGAAATAAAACATCTATTCCCGCTTTTCGTGCACGGCACATTAATGAGCACAACTCGTCAAAACTGGGCTCGAGCTTTTTTCAGGATCCTCTCAATCCGTAATTGAATCCTGTTCATGCTGCTTGGCGTGAAATTAGATCTCCAATCTCTGTTGGCAGGCTGGCACTGAGCGAATGGCAGCATCACGATTCAACCAGCCACAACGGGGTCTCGGCTCTGAGCGTCTTGTGGGGAGAAGGGCTGATTTTAGCCGAAGAAATAAGGTCTGGAGCACAGGAGAATATCTTGCCCATTAACATCCAGCCAGCCAGCGGCTGCCCCCGCAGGCTGCTAACACTGTTAGCTGTCCGGAGTAACAGCCCGAAGTCACCAGCACCAACGACATCTCCCGTGTTATCGATAACGAGTGAACTAGTTAATGCCACCAAAGTCCAGCTAAAGGCTTGGGAGACATTGCACGTAGGCCTGACTCGAATCGCGGGGCCAATTAATTAATCGAGTGACACTGCAGATCTGCGATTGATAACTGCTCGGTCCAGCTACGCAGAGATCGATGCAGGATGCAGGCAGATTGGACTTTCTGCAGCCCACTTGGAACTTGGAAGGCTGCTTCATGTACCAAGCAGCATTAAAGGTGGGGAAGAGGCAAGTCGGGGGTCAGTTGCAAAAAACAAAAGAAACAAAAAACACTTTGCCAACTTGCAATGACAAACAAGAAGGATGTGGACACAAGGTAGCTAGAGGTTGAGGCGCCACATCCGCAACAATAATAAGAAGAATGCAGCATATCTCATTGCTGTCTCCTCTCCGGAGACCCAGAGTCTACTAGAGGGGCAGGTGTTTATGCATCCTTCATCAAGGTTCCTCCAAGCCCTGTAATTATTAATATCTTCAGCAGGATGTGATGAGCTGCATCCCACACTAGCTGTGGCACCGCGTCTATGCTTCAAGGCTGGCCTAGGAACAGCCCTCAAGTCTCACTGAGAGGGCTGACCAAGTGGCCCCCTGCATCGAATTACTTTTAGTCCTGGAGAGGGGGATGATCCTGGGTGGAAAGCTCCGAGAGCCAACCAGTGGCAATCGATCAATCAAACCTATTGAGGGTTTTTGTTTAATAATTCTCATGGCTGTGGATGTTAACATGCCACCTTTTATCATCTTTTTGTTTTCAGTGCCATTATTACTGATAAATCGACGGACTGCTGCAACTTCACTTTCTCTTCGTTAGTCCCTTGATTTAGGTTCATGTTTTGTTTTTCTTGTGGTCTCATCCGAGTTGGCTAAATACGCACCAGCAGCCCCCCAAAAAGGAGCAAGGTTGTGGAAGACAAAAACTCGGGGTTAATCTCCCACTGCCAACAAAGGGAGCATTTGAAACTTAAATGGCCTCTGATGATTGTTAAGTGCCCACTTATTATACTATTAACTGGCCAGATGTTCTGAGCTGGGATCCTTCGTCGATCCAGAGAGCTTATCCTTTCTTGCACTTAGCGATTGATAATACACTAAGATCTGAGCTCCGAAGGCAGACGATCAAGACACTTTGGGCGCAAACATCTTGAGAAGTACAGAGCACAGAAGCACGAGGTTCTCCATTATTATTTCAATCAAGTGTCCGTGAATCTTAAAAAGCTGTGAAAATAACTACCCAAAGTCCTGACGACGGTTGGCCGGAAGGCGAAACCCTTCCTATAATCACTCACCCCCTCCTTCACGCCATCCTTATTCTCATCATCCAGTACACAGCATGGATCCGCTATCGCGGAATGCTTCCAGCAACACTATCACTACATATCTACGGCTCCTTCGAAAGTCCAAAACTTCCCTACCCTACGGACAGCTCATATGCGTTTCCGCTTCTCCTAATATTAGCACTATGACTGCGTTGCTGCGATTGGTTTATGCTGTTGGCCCATTCATCGCCGTACTTCAGGTACACGCGGATATTATTGATGACTGGTCACAGAAAGCTGCGCGGAAGTTGTCGTTCTTGGCTCGGAAATATGGATTCTTGATTTGGGAAGGGGGCCGGGTGTTAAATGTTTCAAAGCGCTCGGGGAAACATCAGAGTATGACCCGTGAGCAGATTAACCGGGATGTTGACTTGGCTCGGAAACGGTATACAAAGGGTGTCGTCAGTGTGGCTGCTTGGGCGGGAATGGTTAGCTCTTGGGTTATCGGGCCAGAGGAACAAGGGAAAGGTGGTGATCGGCTGGTTCCTACCTTGAGATACGCTGCGAGGGAAACGGTGGCGGTGTTGACAAAATCCGTCTGCACCGAAATCAGTGGGGGGAACGAGCAGCGGGATATGGATGACGACGGACACTCTAACAGCACTGCTGGCGATGACAAAAATGACGAGGAGATTAACAATGGTGCTACACTCGGGGATAGTTTATTTTTCCCTGCTCCGCGGAAGGGATCTGTTATATCCCTGACTCAAACGATCACCCAACACACTGAGCCTTCTATCCCTGAATTATCTCCGACAGGAGAAAATCTGTATTCGGATGACGAGGCATATTCAGATGGCGACGACATACCCACATCTCCTACAACCTACCCTCCTCCACCTCTCCTAACGCGAGGTCTGGTGCTTTGTCTTCCCGCGGTAGACGACCCTGCATTCAGCCATGAATATAGGCAATATAGTGTAGCAACGGCAAAAGCGCATAGCGATTTCGTTGTCGGCTTTGTCAGCGGCGAGTCCTGGATTGACGTCTCCCAGACCGGAACCATCATCAGTCCCCACACGGGTTCGCATGACGCGGGTAGTGATGGAGAGCACGAAACAAATGGAAAAAGCAACGAAGAATTAGCCTACGTCCTTTTCGCCCCACTTGAAAGCGACCATATCCTATTTCCCGGACTGGACAACATGTCCCCTCCCCCAATGGATGACATAGCAGATTCCCTTGCAGAAAGTGTCCAGGTGTACCTTAATGTAAACGACGGTTCCTCATCACCTCGATCATCACATTTCCCCTTATCTCCCCGCCAAGCAGCAACTTCAGCTGTGCAAAACCAGCAAATACACACGCTGCACCAACTTATCGCCCGTGCGATATCTGTCAGGGACGTAAAGGCCAGGGCGAACCATGCACAACCAGACTTTCAGCAGGAGTCGATACAAAATGACTTTGAACTGTTATGCATCCCTGTTATTTCGATGAATGCTTGATGATATTCTGTTTTCGGGTTTCTTACACATTTTCTCCCGTCGCACTGTTTGTATCTACCGTACCTACTACCTACTACCTTCTACCTTCTATCTCCTTTTTCTCCCGCGTACCTTACCCAACCAATATACCCGACCCATTAATCAGCAATTGCATCCTATTCATTTGATAATCATGCCAAATTGTCCATTTGCTCTTTTAGTAACTATTCATTCACTTGTTTTCTTTTGTCATGGCATTTTTATGAGTATGCGATCATGATATATGATTAAAAAACACAGGAGGATGGCGATTTCCTATTCCTTATTGCCCCCAAAGTCTCAATTTCATGATTTAAATAAAATCAGCAATCGACAGCTTTTAATTCAAGTAATATTATGGACCTTTGCTTTCTGGAAATGCGGCGTACTGTAAGAACTATGCTGTGGCCTTGGCTTCCTACACACACGTGATGCTGTCCACACGGACCCCGGCCGGGTGAACCTCTTTAACCACGTTACCCGTCTTAACTACATCTCACATTTTGCAATTTTCTCTTTGATAACATGCGCGAGAACCTGTTTCCATAAACCAGTTATCCTATTCTAAAGCAGGTCATGATAAATAAGATGTATAGGCAATGATGCAAACCATCTGCATTCCTCTCTTGGAATAGCTCCGTCGCAGGAGTTGAATTCCACCTTTTTAAGGTTCCTTCTCGGTTCATTGACATCTTAGAGGTGCGGAGCAAATACGCCTTTATATAGTTAACAAACCTTGATAGTTAGTGCGAAGTCACACTGACAGCGCTACAATGGAAGACAACTTCCCTCCCCTTCCCAACGCTACAGGTCTACAAAACTTGATGGGCGGAGGAGGACAAGGGGCAACCCCACCTCAGAAAGCAGCAGAGCTACAACCCACCACGGATGCCAGAGAAATAAGAAAGAAAAATATGCCCTGACAGTGATGTCGTCTTAGGGCATCCTCGTCTCTTTTTGCAGATGCGTGAGCCTGAAAAGTATGCCATGGCAGTCTTGCCACCACGTTGAAGGAAGCAAGCATGTATTTCGGAGTCATCCTGGATCCTGATAAGTTTCGGGTAAGCAGAGAGTGTTTTGAAAGAGAAAGCCCAATTGGACTTAAAACAGAGATGGCGAACTGTCCATGGACGATGTTACGACGCTGGCGGAGCTGCCGATAATTAGCGTCAAGTTTTCTTCGCTTGCCGGCACTTTTGATGAGGGTGATTTAATTGAGAGACCTTTCTGACTATGTTATATTTTGATAGCGCAGCAATGCCAGAATGCGACTATAAAAAATTGTTCTAGAAGCAACTTGCGAAGAAGTCGATTTTATTCATATGCGAACTTGATCATATTGCCAGACAGCGTGGGGTTCAGCCGTTAACGGGAGCTCTTTATAACCCCGTTTGGGTCAAATCAGAATATCCAGCAGAGGGGTGCTAAGCAAGGCGCTAGATCACATCCAGCTTGCCGGATGGAGGATGGCGAGCCCGTACGCCAAACGACATATCTCGCCTGGTTTCTTGAAGAAAACCATGCCGTCATTAAGTTAGTTATTGGCGGTTCCAAGGGAATGGGTATATGGGTGTGTTGGCACTGACAGGGCCGCTATGGCTGCACCTTCCGGGAGGTGTCGAAGGTATACTATCATCCTTCTTGTATCCCTTGTCTTTTGAATAATGAAAAATGAATTCTTCACCCTTTGCTTCTTGGATGTGAAATCCTGGCAAACTCACATACGTTACAAATATGCAAATACTAGAGGAACTCCGTTTCCACCACCAATGCATCCTCGACACCATTACATATTTTTCAATTCTATTTTATCCGTGCCTACAGCTCCATTCCCTCAGATCTCACCAAAAAAAAATGGCCGGGGGTTTTACCACTTTTACACTACCAGCACCGCCAGCACCGCCGCCACCACCACCACCACCACCACCACCACCACAAGCTACAACAAGACTCCAATTCCGTCGAATGTACCAGAACTCGCCCGCCTGCGATTCCTTCCACTTAGGTGAAATTATCCGCTTTTTCACCACATGAACAAAAACCTTACATTTAGAATCCACGTTGTCATCTCTCACCTCCGACTCATTCATGAATGAAACTTGATTGCAGCAGCAGTGTGAAGATGTTCAAACACATATCAGATCTGATCATTAAGAGAATTAATGACTTTGTCATCTGCATGAAGCTTGACTCTGATATTGAGTCACCAGACAGAATATCAGATGAGATCCTTATGTTCCTTCGTTATATATGGTATAAAATAAAGTGACAACCCGATTTGGCATGTTAATTCAGGTCAAGCAAAATGTGGCCGTAAATCACTCGTTTATCAGAAAATAAAGGCATTTAGAATAATACCAACTAGTTACCAAAGACGATAAAATAGGTAAACTAAGATATCTTAAATTACATAAATCCATCAACACTTTCACACCAGTCAGTATAAAATGGAGATACAGAAGCGAATCAGAGGGGGGAAGAAAGACATGCTGACATCAGAAGATGGGCTATCTCGGAGTAGCAAGGAAGTGAAAACCGAAAGAAAAAAAACTAATCGCTCATCAGACATTCAACACGGTTAGTAGCCGAATGCAATGCTAAAACTAAACGATAAAAAGAAAAGAGGTCGAGATTCCGATGGGAAAAAAGCAGGGGGGGGTTTGTGTGATAGAAAGATGAAGCAGGGCGATGTTTGGCAAAGAAAAGAAAAAAAGAGAAATTGTAACGGGGATGAAAAGTAAAAAGATTAATGGAGCTATTACGCATATGGTCCACAAGTCCCAGTAGTGTCCTATCCCACTCAGCTCAAGTCATGATGATACCGATATGAACCCAAACCGACGAAAATCGGAAACAGGCTTCAGAAGGGTACATATAGATCTGGGGCGAAGGCCATAGTCATGCAAGGTATCAAAGGATCATCATTTTTTCCCCGAAATACGCAGCATCAATGCCGAGATTTGCATCCACATCCAGGAAACAGGAGGGACATAAAAAAATAAAAATTCATTGAGGGAAGCATCGTCATCATACTTCGCCACCTACAGCAGATGCACCACGGCCCGGGTAATCTTTCAATTGGTGCCACCGGATGCAGCCTTGAGCCGTGTTCTGAATTTGAATCCATTCAGGGGACAGAAGTCGAGTTCGTGATCCAATAAATCCAGGTCTTAATGACCTTCCTTGGTATCCGGATATTCAAGCTTCAGTTTGGGCGGACATGGCCCTGACGTGAAGGACTCTAAACCGGAATCAGGAATAAAGAGAAGCATGTCCAAGTCCCGTGGTACTGAACAAAATGAATAGGTGAGTTTGTCCGGGGATATGATAAAAAAGCGTGGGTTCAATAGCTGGGAGGCAACAGAATGGAAGGAGGGGAAAAGGGGATATACACGCTGAGAACTGGTATGTTAGTCCATTTTACCTTGGAAAATTGCGTAACGTTCGATGGAAGCTTAGTTAGTTCGACCTAATTGTGTTAGTGGGGGAAATATAGGTCAAGGGTCATCACTACTGGTTAGTGTCTTCATAGATTCCCATTGGATATGGCGAGGGTGGCGAGATAAATCTTGGAGGGTTGAGTATTGTGTTGAAATTTAACAAAAATAAACAGAAAATATGTTACTCCGATCGCTGCCGCTTGAGATCTGGTGTGGAACCCATGACATCATTCATGCCAGAATCTATGAAAGACCGTTTTGTCGACTTAGGACTGGCAGGTGCAGACAAATCGTCCGGATCAGGAGCTTCAGTATCTAGATAATTCGTGGTTAAAGACTCATCGAAATATGCCGCCATTGGTCCACCAGTAGCGTGATTTTGATCCCACACAGAACTCGGCTTCCTTCCACGGACTGTTTGGGTGTCATCCGGGTAAGCGAAGGGCTCGTGATTCGCTCCGTCCAAAGGAGAGCCGTTCGTAGAGTCAATAGCAGGGATCGCCGTGTAGGTTTCCGCCACGGGGCTCTTAAAAAGATCTTCATCAATTTCGAAAATATCATGGGTTGATTCCGGGGTTTTTTGTCTTTCCCCAGTGTAAGATTCGCTCGTCAGAGGGGGGGTGGGTTGCTCTCCAACGTTCGAAAGGAGTGCGCCTGTCCCATTTTCGGTACCTGATATACCGTCCTCGGGTTTGAAAATTTCACATTCATCCACATCTTCGCCATCATGGTCAACAGGGGGTTCCTCTTCTCGCACGGTCTCACTGGTTCTTAAATCGATTTCTATGTGCGCATCGTTATTGGTTTCTGCTTGGATATGATTTTCGGGCTCCTCTCTATTATCCAGAGAAATGGTATGGCTTTCTGCGTGGTCTTCTTCAGTTTCCAAATCAGCACCGTCTTGGTATTCTTGTTCAACATTTGCCTCTGTTGTGAGCCCCGCCTCCAGTTGCGGTGGCGCATGGTTGAGGGCATATTCATCTACATAGTCTTCAGACTGTTGATCAGTTGATTCGTCTTTTGAAAGGTCTACAGTTGGTATTTTCATAGGTTTTTCTGCTGTAGGGCTCTCATAACCAGTGCTGTCCTGGGGTTCTTCGGCGATATCGCCATGTTCGTTTCCTAAATCGTCTTCTATCAGCTTGTTAGCAACAATCCAGTTAATAGTGAAGTAAACATGCACATACCTTCATATACTTCTACTTCTACTTCCACCCCCTCATCCTCACCTTCAACTGATTGACTATCATCGTATTCTTCAGCATTATGGGGCAACCCCGCATTATCATGGCCCTCAGCTTCGCTTGGCAGGTCGCCGTGAATTATTTGGTCGTTGTCATTTCTAGCAGCATGGGGCTTGGGCTCCTCCGGTCTTGGCAAATCCTGGTTCGTGGATTGAATCAATGAATTTTCGCCTGTCGAATC
Source organism: Paracoccidioides lutzii (assembly GCF_000150705.2). Taxonomy (NCBI): domain Eukaryota; kingdom Fungi; phylum Ascomycota; class Eurotiomycetes; order Onygenales; family Ajellomycetaceae; genus Paracoccidioides; species Paracoccidioides lutzii. The sequence continues at coordinate 192,036 of NW_015440960.1, read as the reverse complement.
AGGCGGCAAAATTTTCGCTTGCGTATCGGCAGCAACTTCTTTCTCTTCTTCGGGAGGTTCTGAATGGTCAGAATGCAGCTCAACTAGAGAGCTTGCATCTTCAGACATCAAATGGTTTTGTTCATGCTCTTCTCCATGCTCTACGCCTTCGGCACTGTCTATATCGTAATCTTCCCATGTGAGGTAGGATAATCCCTTTCCCTCGTGGGCTGCTGCTACAAGGCGAGAATAGTCAGACGTAAAATTGGATCTTAAAGAGAGAGTTAGATATAGAGGTTCAGGTTCGTTAATGCCATCATTAGCGCAAAGATCGAGGTACACTTGAATAATCTGAATTAAAGATGGGGTGGTTCTACCGGCGGAGTACTGAATATGAATGTTAGTAAGGTCAAATATTGGAGCAAGAAAGGGAGGGGTAATTCATACCTCAGGTAAATGCAGCCCGAGACTCTCGATATCGACGATTAGTTCTTCATCTTTGCTAACATGCTCACCTAGCACTTGACGACAGGCTTCCACTAGCTCCCCGATAGGAGCATAGGCCAAACCCTCATCCCGCAGGAAAAAGGTATCTGAGAGATCACCTTCTTCTGGCGGAAACAATGAAACTTCGCTATCATGGTATATCACTTTGACCGGATGGAGGGCTCCACTTCTATCCAAATGGCCCGTTCCGCCATCCCCAACATAGTCCTCAGGTTTCACAAAATGATAGGTCTCAGTAGTATCCGACAATTTCTCCTGATCCAAAGGCGACTGATATCGCCTTCGATGTTCAGGCTCTTGGTGCTCATGTTCTGAAGATCCAGGTCCTTGAGGTTCAAGCTCATCTTCCCCATGACCCCCTTCATCTTCTAAAGCGGGCTGAGCCTCACTGTCACCATGTCCATGGCCTTCTTCAACGTTTAAGGGTTTAGCACTCTCCGGAGCATGTGGGATTATGTTATCCTCTTCCATTGCAAACTTATCAATTTCTGGTTGGCCAATACTGGTGCCTTTCTGAACCATAACCTCCTCCTCAGCCACTGATGCTCGTCTAGAAATTTCGGTTTCGACAGGTTCTGAGTTTGACGAGATTTTAGGGGCTGGAGGTTGTTGTTGGTTATCAGGAATTTTAACTTCCCTTTCTATTTCTTCTTCTCTGACTTCTACCTCCCTTTCCACCTGTTTTCCCTCATCCGCAGTAGGTACGTTCGTCTCTTCAAAGCCAGTATCCGGGATCGGGGCATCAATATCTTCTTCATAGCCATCTTCCATCTCTGCTTCGTAGTCGTTCGGGTTATGATAGGCGGAATCCTCCTCATACTGATAGTAGCCTTCTTGGTGGCAGTTGTGATATCCGTGACCTGATATGCCACCATCTATATATTGACCATCCGCCATATCCGCATCGTAGGTTGCATCGTCTCCAGCAGCAGGGTGGTCTGAAGCAGTGGCGGACGCATCATCCACAATCACATCTTCATCGTGTTCAGGAAGGCGGTCATGAGCAAGGTCAAGGTCGATTTCGATATCGTCGATATTCCCCTGTTCCTCATCTGAGGTAACCTCCATACTATCATCAAAAACAACGGGCTCCATGGCTGCTTGCTGGCTAACTCGTTCAAGGAGTTATTCGTCTTCTGTTTGTCAAATCACGTCACAAGTGAAACATAGCGAAAAATAGACTATTCTTTGCTTGTATAGTATCACATGGAATAAGAATGTCCTAAAGCTCGCTGGCACTCATTTGCGGGATGTTCGCTGGCGGTTGTGATACGAAGGGGTTGGTTAGGCCGTTCTGGGGAATCAATCAGTGTTACAGGGGAGGTGGCCAAAGAAAAGACAGTAGATTAGAATAAATAGGCCCAATAACTTGACGATGGCAATATCCCGTAAAGCCCAACAAGAGCGTTGAGTGCAGGAGTGCAGTGTGATGTGATGTTTTTGTAGATTGTCACGTTGTCTGGTCGTTGAGGTTGTCTCTATTTTTTTCTCCTTAAGCGAGACTTGAGAGAAGAGCCGCCTGGTGCACGGACCACCTTCCATTACGAGCCAACAATCCTCTTAAATGATAGGAGAGTTAGGCCAATTCCATCACGACCACTACGAAGAACATCCCAACCACAATTACCCTCAAAACCTCTCTCGTTTCCATTCTAGCTTCTTCCTATATGTCCCACATCCTAAAGCCATGGTGGGTTTGATTTGAGAAAGTGACGAACACATTAGTCCCTACGTATACTGACTCCCGCAAAACTCGCAATGCAGGTTATCCTCGCAGCATCGATATGTACACGGGGGGGCAAAGCGGTGCTCTCCCGCCAGTTTCGGGAAATTTCTCGGTCTCGGATAGAAGCGTTGTTGGCATCATTTCCAAAGCTGGCAGACTCCGGCACGCAGCACACCATCGTCGAACAGGACAACGTCCGATTCGTATACCAGCCATTGGACGAGCTATACATTGTCCTTATCACAAACAAACAGTCCAATATCCTCCAAGACATAGACAGCTTGCATATCTTTGCCCAAGTTGTTACCAGCATTTGTAAGAGTCTCGACGAACGGGAGATATTACGCAATTCGTTCGAGCTGTTGAGCGCCTTTGATGAACTTGTTACGTTGGGCTACCGGGAAAACCTGTCTTTGTCACAAATAAAAACTTTCCTTGAGATGGAAAGTCACGAGGAGAGAGTCCAGGAGATTATTGAGAGGGTAAGTGTCCCTCTCCACCTTTCCCTCTCTATATATACATTCAGGTGTAATCGATGTTGTGGCGCGTGTTTCATTCTCTAATCTGCGTCTACAGAACAAGGAACTCGAAGCCACCGAGGAGCGAAAACGGAAGGCGAAGCAATTGGAACTGCAGCGCAAAGAGGCCGCCCGGAGTGGTCGTGGCGTGACTCCACGTGCTCCATCATACCCGGTCTATACTCCGCCAACCCGGCCTACACCAACTGAAGCAATTAACTCTTACGAGGCGGAGAAAAAGAAGACGTTCGGCAAGTAAGTTTAACAACCATGTCTCCACATTTGTTAGGTTTACTGCCCCGACTAATGAGGTATAGGCCCATGGCTCTACGAGGCAAGGGAATGCAGCTCGGAAAGAAATCTAAAGCCACCGATATGTACGAGAAGGTTCGAGGGGATTTGGGCCCTGAATCTGAAGAAATCCCCTTGGTTTCTACCGCTACGGCACCCGCCCATTCAGATGCCGTTGCGCAGTCTCGCGCCTCCGTGTCCGCTGACCGCGAGCCCATCCACGTTACGGTGGCTGAAACTATTTCCGCCAAACTCTCCCGCGATGGCGCAGTGAAGTCATACGAGATCAAGGGCGATCTCCAGCTGCGCATCACCGATGACACATTTGCCAAAGTAAAGCTTGGCTTAACAGCCAACCCTACGCATGGGGCCGTCTTCCGCACCCACCCTAATGTCGACAGAGCTCTATTTACCAATTCCAAAACCATTCAACTGCGGGATACTTCCAAGAGCTTCCCTCATAACATCTCCATTGGCGTTCTTCGATGGCGTGTCACGGGCACAGACAGCCCAGACGTCCTCCCGATCACATTTACCGTCTGGGTTAATCGGGGGGCTCAATCGAGCACGGTCACCATCGAGTACGAGCTGAACGGGTCAGACCCCTTGCGAGACGTCGTTGTCGCCATTCCCTTCGGCACCGTTGAGCCCACAGTGACGAATTTCGATGCCATTTACGAAGTGACTGGGGACAGCTTGGACTGGAATATTGGCACAGTTGACGAATCGAATCCATCGGGTAGCTTTGAGTTTGAGTCAGAGGACCCAAATAGTGACGAGAATGAGTTTTTCCCGATGAGCGTGAGGTTCCAGAAGGCGACGCCCTTTGTGGATGTTGATGTGCAGACTGTGTCGTTGTTGGAGATGGATGGGCAGACGGTGAATTTCTCTAAGGACTTCAAAACTATTGCGGATGGATATGTGGTTGAGTAAATTTGACGCTGACATGTTTTTCACTCCTTGATGTTTATGTTGTTCTGTCTTAGATAATTTTTTTTGTTTGTTTTTCCTTTGGTCACCCCTTCTCTTTGCTGTGCTGTCTGTTCGATTTCTTCCTGTGGGCTACATAAGGTCGTATTCTATTTAACCAATTCTTGTTTTTCTCTCTTCCCCTCTGCGGTTCCTCATTGCTTAGTTTTGGCACCTTTCTAGGGAAGGGAACGGAAGAATAAAATGAAATTGAGGTGATATCTTTAATCATTCTTCGCGCTTAATTCTCTCATTACGGTCTGGTATGCTCACATCCGCCCTGAAGCGGACTATCCTCCTCTGGGAAAAGACTGGTTGTGGACCCCACGCTTCAAACACCTAACCTCCAACACACCTTTCAAACGACCGTCAACACTTCATTGGAGGAATGAGCCGGTTCAGAACACACCCTTCATCGCCAGAGTCTAAACTGTAAGAACAGTGAGATTTGACATACCTGACATTTTTTGATTTGATGCAGCACTTACAATGTGGAACCCGTCTCCTCTTTGACATTTCAGAGGCTGTTATTTCCAGGTTTACTTGAGCCTGTCAACGAAAATATGACTCAAACATCTGGTTCTGTGAATGTCCTTGAGGGATGAGAGGAGGTCAGCTTCATGCTACTTCATATAACAATATGCATCCACATCAGTGCTATCATATAAGTGAATATATATATATATATATATATATATAACTTAATAAAACATATAGTAAAATTAAAATTTATATAATTAAATAAAATATATTACTAATTGTCATAGTTTTTTAATTTTTTAAAAAAACATAAAAGTTATATTTAATAAAATATAAAAAATAAAAATTTTAAAAAGTTTTATTTAAAAAATATATTAATAAAAATATAAAATAATAATAATAAATATAGTATAAAAAATTTTATACTTATATAATATAAATCTTTAAAAAGTAAAACTTCTTATTTATATAAATAAATTTATATAATATTTAATTACAAAAATTTATTATTATTATAATAAATATACTGTGAAATACAGTCTAGTACTTTTTCATAAAATAAGAAAATTGAATTAATTATAAAAATCATATAAAAATAAAAACTATGAAAATAAATGCAAAATTTTATATGAATCAGATTCAAAGAAGTACTAATTCATATGAAAAATTTTAATTATGAAAGATTATCACTCAGATGTTAATCCGTTACAATTATAATTTTAATAAAGCTTTAAAATTAACAAATTAAATCATTAAATGATTTTTATTTTATTTTATTAAATTATAAAAGTAATATATTTATAAATTAGAACTATTAAAATTATTAAAACTAATAAATTTATTTTTTTAAAAAAAAGATTCAAATTATAATATAGTAATTAAATATTAAAATATTCATTTAAATAACTATAATAAAAGTTTTTTTATTAAGTTTAAATTTTATTTATTACTCTAAAAGAATTTATATAAATTAAAGCTGAAATTATTAAATATCTTTAAACTAATTAGTTGTTTAGAAGGGTTTTAAAAAGTTAAAAAATATATATAAGAATAAAGAAAATCTCTTGCACTTCTAAATATTATAACTCACTATTTGTTAACTGATCAAATTATGAAATTTATAAAGTTATAAAGTTAATAAGAAAGTTAATTTAACAAAGTTCTATTATATAAATCTGTCAATTCAGTAACTAACTAGTCAGTAGTTGACAAGTTTAAATACTATAATTCTATATTTTATTTGTGTCAGTTACTTAATTCAGGTACCATCTCAGTTTTTGAACTAAATATTGATTTTTAATACGGTCTACCCCTATCTAATAGATTCATATTTTTTAATTATATTCAAATATTATAATATTTTGTTGAGAAATCTGTGGAATTGTAGGTTAGTCAGCTGAGAAGAGCGGTGCGTTTTATTTAGTCAATCACGTTAGTTATGACGCGGCCCTGCTAGCCTCCAGCCGGGCTTGGCGCCGCTTTGGTTGAAACATCCACCCTGGCCTCTAATAAATATATCAAACACTCTTGAGTCTCCCGTGCTTCACCCACAACCACACTGGAACCCAGCAACCCCTCCCAGCTTCAACAACGGTCCCAGTAACGCCCGCTGAGGACACCTTTGTCACATATCCCCCTTCCGTCCCGCCCGCGCAAGTGTCTGGCTCTGCCGGGTTGCGGCCTCCTCCCTGCCTGTCCATAACTTCAAGAACAATTTCCATCAAGAGACTTCCGTCCCCCACGGGCCCATGATCCGTCCTCTCGTGCGCAGCTATATGGCCTCCTTCACCAACCATCTTCTCTTAAACCCTCTCCTGTTCTCTTCTCGAAAATCTATTGCTGGGACTTGTTAACCATTGGCCCTCGGAACGACCATTTCGCGCCATCCCCTGCTGATACCTTACGATCCCTCATCTGGATTTCCCTCCCTTTACGGAGAAATCTGCCGCTCGTTTCAGTATCACGATCACGATTTTCCATCACAAAAGAGGGTGAAAAGAACAGTACTATATATACAATCCATTGCGTATAAGGCAAGACGCCCCGCACCTGATCGAACTAAAACGTTGCAATCCTGCAGAAAGTTGCTGGCTCGATTTCTGTACGGCCTGGGGATAAATTGGAAGGAATAATTTGATTTTCGATAGAGAGGACATATATCACTTCTACATTTGCACGCCAAAGCGGTAGCCACCGTGGATTTGTGTGGCGTTGTTTATCCGGCGTTGTCATTGAGATCTGGCGTTATCATTGAGGTTCTCGAAGTGGCGGGAGCGACTTGCTCCAGGTTTATTTCATTATGGTTTCAGACAAGTCAGTCTCTCCCACTATCCGTCCGGGTTCTTCATTGTTCGTTGTTCGTTGTTGGGCGGTATGAGGGTCGCGAGACTGACATGGTTATTGTGTGAATGAGATAGATATATCGGATTGGCGCTTGCTATAATGTCAACTACGGCTATTGGTAAGATATCTCTATTAATGATACCTGCCTATGACTGTGATCGATCTTATACTTACTATGCCTCCTTTATAGGCAGTAGTTTCGTAATAACAAAGAAGGTCCGTTCCGTTAAGTTATTTCCCTCTAGCTCATTCTGACGCAATTTGCTATCAAATTCTTTCGCTCTTGACCTAACATCTATATGTTGTAGGGCTTAATGGATGCGTCAAATAGGCACGGCTTTGAGGGCGATGGATTTTCGTATTTAAAGAGCCCAATATGGTGGGGAGGAATAATAACATGTACGGAGTCTACGGGCCCTTTAATCATCAGATCTTCAACTCCAAGCAGCGTCGTGCTGACATCTAGGATTAGTAATTCTCGGGGAAATTGCGAACTTCGCCGCATATGCGTTTGCGCCAGCGATATTAGTGACGCCCCTGGGGGCACTTAGCGTTCTTATAGGGTAAGAAGCTGATTATCGGTGACCGAGCAACTGAAGGCTTTCGTACTAATCACTGCACAGGGCTGTTCTAGGCGCATATTTTCTTGGGGAGCGCCTGGGGGTTCTTGGAAAGCTGGGCTGTGCATTGGCACTGCTTGGTTCTATCATTATCGTTCTCCATGCGCCTCCAGATGAAGAAATTGAAACAGTGGACGAGATCTTGGGATATGCCATTCAACCCGGTAAGTTCCTTTTAAGCAAAAAATCGAGTACGCTATGAAGCTAAACATTTTCACAGGCTTTCTTCTTTATTGTCTAGCAGTTGCTATATTTTCTACCGTTATGATATACAGAGTGGCTCCGAAATACGGGAAGAAAAACCCACTAATATACATCTCGATTTGCTCGACAGTTGGCTCAGTCTCAGTTATGGCTGTCAAAGCATTTGGGATTGCGTTGAAGCTCACTCTAGCTGGACATAACCAGTTTACCCACCCTTCTACCTACGCCTTTGCTATTGTTGTTGTATGCTGTATTTTGACACAGATGAACTATTTCAACAAGGCTCTTAGCCAATTTTCGACCTCAATGTAAGTTAGGAATCATTTGCTATGTACCGTTTTGTCTCCATTTGCTGACCATACATGGCAGAGTCAATCCCCTATATTACGTCACTTTTACAACCGCAACCCTCTGTGCCTCCTTCGTCCTATTCCACGGTTTCAACACCACTGACCGTGTCAACACCATATCCCTTCTCTGTGGATTCCTAGTGATATTCTCTGGAGTCTATCTCCTAAACTTATCTAGAACGGACCCCGATGGTCAACGACTAGCTGGAAAAACTGATGAGGAAGACGGTGTCCCGACCGATGGAATTGCCTCTATTCAAACCCGCCGTTCATTACACAATCGAAGAAGCATCGACTGGCGACCACGCAGTTCTTCTAGCCTTGACTATTACGGAGGCCCCAGTGACCGGCAAGGACTGATGCATTCCTACGATGTCGAAACGGGTGCATTCGGTCTCCAAAATCTTAGAGAAGAGAGCAATCACGGTGATCAAGAGGACTCGACACCAAAACGAAACGGCTCAGCGCACCCTGCGGACTCCCCAAAGGATTCCGGAGTTTGAAGGGAGAAACATTCTTCCCTTGCCATCCCCATCTTCCGGTCCTTTGTTTGTCTTCGGTCAACCTATTCCCCTTCAGTTTCTCAGCACTCTATTTCGTTAAGATATAAGACGTCCCAATTTTTTTTTTCGTTCGAATTTATAATGGTTGCTCCATGATATGATGGAAAATGATCACGAAAATAACTGTTTAAGATCTCTCCCTCGTCTCTTCTCTCCCTATTTCCCCACCTTATCTTATCATGGTCACTGGTCGGACCAGATTCGAAAATGCAATCAAAGCAATTTTAAAGCAAGCACATGAACAACATTTATAATGCTGGCTATTTTGCTCTACTCCTCATCCTCTTCTTCTCCCTTTTATATCTTCTCTCGCTATATTATGTTGACTTTGGGTGGACACTTTTGATCGAATCAGGTTAGGTTAAGGTTAGGCTAGGTGTATATAACGAATTTTCCCCTAACTGATTGTTTTGGCCTTATATCCCATGTATTTGTAGGAAAAAAATGGAGTTTTTTGGGGGGTTGTGATATATATTTTTTCCCACTTATATTATCTTTTCCTATCAATATGGATTGGGTTGTTTGATATCCCCCCACCCCCCGGGCTTTCCCCCCTTTCTTCCTTTTGCCCTCCGATGCTTCATGGACATTTTGTGATTTGCACTCACCAGTTTCCGTTTCCGTTTCTTGGATTGAGAGGAATGAAAGCCAGTAACTACTACATACATCCTTCGAAAAGAACCCCAAAGAATTTATGTACATACATGAATGAATGCAAATAACCGACAAATGACCCAGGGGGTAGTCATTTTCTTCCTTTTTCCTCGTGTATTTGGTTTCTCTCCTTTCCTCCCTCTCCGATATCTTCCAACCTGTGTTCGAGAATTTTATATATCTGGTTTCTATTTCTTCTTTATTTCCCCCAACATGCATTTCTCCGCCTGATAGAGTAAAAGCAAGGCATCTTCCTTCACCAAACTCATATATATTTACCTGTACCCTGACCTAACCCCAAATCTCTCACCTTGCATATCTAGACCGGCCAGCAGAGCAATCTTTCCCCATTTTATGTAAATTGCAGTTATAACATCACAGTATGTGTGGATATCTTAATACACATTGTATATATGCATTCATTGATATTATTTTCTCCCTATCTTGTGAGTTCGATTCAATTGGATGCTAGTTTTCCCATTTTCTCCATATCAGACATCTTCAATCAGCTATGCGTAGAATCATGTCCATCGCAGACCATCTCTCACTTCGTACAAATTTCTTCATCATTGGCTGCCGCCTACGCCTTTGGGAGTTGTTTAGATTTCCCTTCTAATAACAGCAACAGTTTGCTGATGGAAAAGTCTTCAGTTACATGACGCATTTTATATATATATCTGAGATCTCCGTTCTACAACGGTTTAGTCTACGATACTATAGGCGTCCTGACAGTCACCAAAACGATTTGGCAGCCCCTCCAACGGAATAAGGTTTGTTGATACCGTTGGTTTTTGTGCAAAGTTTAAACGAAAAAGCTAGAGTAAGATTTGGTTGGCGATTAACTACTATTGTGGGTTGAGATTTAAGTTCCTGAGATTAACTAAGTTTTTTGCAGTTAAATATGAACCATGGATCATGAGGAACTCAAACGATCGACTTCTCGCAGGAACGGCTTAGACAAGTTATGATGGTATATCTTTTAGCTGATAACATGACGTTTATACGTGAGTATCTCAAATATTAATCACTTGTTAAAACGGCCAGCGACCATGTACCACTGATGGCGGATGTGGGGTTTTAGCTTTTTGATCTGCTACTCCAGTGGCTCTTGCACGGCTGTTGGGAATAAGGTCCGTTATGTCCTCAGATTATACATGAAGTAAGCTACCAAGCGTAACTACCATTTAGTAGGCAAGAGTAGTAGCTGTCCTGGCCTTCGGGCTATTCAGTCCCATGTTTGTGTTCCGCAAACGAAACGTTGTGTTGACCAGTTGTAAAGGCCTGAGCCCCGTGAGAGGCGACGGCCGTAAAAGCTAAATTGCTTACTTTGTCTTTTTCCTGCTTTAAAAAGTCCGATCCTCTAAAGGGAGTTGAATGGTACGGGTTGTTGAATTTTATCTTTTGCTCCTCGTTGGTATATATATATTTCCCCAGAGGCAAATTGTTGTTTTTCGAAAGTGAATGACTTCAATCCCATACGACCGAGAATCAAGCTTTACCTTGGTTGATCATCTTAAGGAGCGAAGAAGGATACTTACTATCTATGTATGCTTGGGAGGCCGAGCTGATGCCCTAGTACTTGAGCATTCAAAGCGGTCTAGTAATTTCAACGAATCAGCCGGGCTAGCTCAATCGGTAGAGCGTGCGGCTCTTATTAGTTTAGACATCGGAATATTCAAATATCTCGTCTAGTTGATCAACCGCAAGGCTGCGGGTTCGACCCCCGCGTTCGGCTTTCCTTTTTGCTCTTTTTTGTTCTGTTGGTGTATCCGTTTTTCCCTGGTGAAACCTGCAAACCAAGCGGCAAAAACTATCATGATGCCAAGCACTAAGACGACTTGGTGAGGGAGCAGTTCAGACCGACAATGGATGGATGGACTCAGTCCTGTAAGGACAACCAACCTCCGTTCGGTGCGACTGAAAAAGAATATGAATTAATAAGCCAAGGCTGAATAATGCAGAAAAGGGTTTTTTCTTTTTCTTTTTTTTTTTTTTTTTTTTAACAACACCGATGAAGACCAAATGTCACCTGGGATAGGGATCACCTCAGGAAGCAAAGGTAAAAACGAAGCCCCGTGCTTCAAAGCTTGGATAGAGCCTCTTATTCGGCCGAGATCCGTTTGGCAGTGGTCCTCTTTCTTGCACAGACTGATATCAGTAAAAAGGGACGAAGTATGGTTAGCATGTACGGCGGAGATAGCTGTTCTCACAGTTGGTGTCTGAGAGAACTCGTGGGCACATCTGAACGAGGGACATTTCAAGAGATGGATAAGATCTAGACGTGTATTTTTCCGCGTTGACTGTCCAAGATTTGCTGTGCCTTTTTTACCCCTTAAAGGTCCCCGGCTATGTCAGCTGTCTAACCTGACCCTACTGGATCCAACCACCAACCTTGGTCGTTGGGGGTATTTTCAGGAGACTTGCACACTCCGGTTCTGGTCTGGTTCACCCACGGCTCAGGCAATAACAGCAACGGCTCAGGTCCAAAGACACAAATGAAAAATGCTCATATTGAGATTCCAATAGAACTACCTGCATGATGACTGCCTGTGCCCGGACAGAGCGATTGCTCAGGGTGGGGGCAATCCATCACAGAAAATTGATTTACATGCCCCTCGGCCAAAGGGCGTGATAGGGAATTTTGCGTTAAAAGCATCACTATTTTCCAATAACTAGTTCCTATCATTTTGACTATCACACAACCCCCATTGAGCTGGCATTCTGGCAGAGCACATCAGATGTTGAAACAGGGTTAAATTAATGAGACGGTGTTTGAGAGGGGGTTGCACGGTCCACGGCCCTGCAAATCTTCTCATTCCCTCACGGGTATGATTTCGTTCTTTTCAATTTCCTAACTCATTCACTTCAACGCATAATTATGCCACCAGTTCGCAATAAAAACACATGAAGCTCTATAGAAATAGAGGAAAGATCTGAGAATATCTACACTATAGCAATCCCTTAATTCATGAAGCTGCATGCATTTTTGGACGCTCTCCATTCAACTCTGACTTAAAATGTGCAACAATGATGCAGAGAAACTTAATGTCCCAAAGCAGTTAGCCTTGCGAGTCTGCCTTGCCTCAAAATAGAAACCGAGCCGCAACTTAAACTCTAATAAGGTTTCCTAGCGCCGCGATTTCCCTTGTTTTAGCACGGGGTTATACGCAACATCTCATGCGGAGTATGTGGTGAATTAATACACCGCCATGCAGGAATTTAAACTGCAGTTTGGTTTAGCAGGTTATCCATGGATAAAAAGGGCGAACCTAGACCCGATGTTCCGAACCCCCCCAATGCCAATATTATTCCTAGTTGTCAAATGTGGGATATTTGTCCATTCTCGTCGTGGTTCTTTGTCATTGTGCACACGCCACCTCGGATCTTCACTACGCTAAGTCCAATCCCAACTACAGTTCTAGTCTACTTGGATGGTGATATCTCGTATCCGGTACCAAACCCACTAACTTTGACAGCAGCAAGTAATTTTTCATCCCGAAGCAGGCGTCCCTAGCCGCACTCCGTCTCTACTGGGCTCCAGAGTCCCCACAAACAGACCTTGGTCAGATCGACTACCATAGCCACACCAAGGTTTGATCGCCTGGTGGGATCGCCCCGTACCTTAACCAACATCCCAGGATACTTTTTGTCAGCCTGTGGAAAATTTCAGTAAGACTTGGTGTATGTTTGTGCCTGGAACTAGACCACATGCTGTGGTCGGAAGCCGGTGCCAATCATTTCTCTGACCCTTCTGATTCCGTCATTTGTTGCCAAAAGGCTGTTGTTTGGCCAGCCTTGCGAATCGTTTTACTATGCATGTGCCAAGTCAGTTTATTTTACAGCCTTTCCTTCTCGTTGTCACGAGAGGGGAAATTGAAACCCAGCCCTCCATCTTTCGAAGTTCCTTGGCAGCTTAGAATCAGTTCTATGGCAAACGCGCAGAATGTATCCGATGGGCACCCTGTAATTTTCTCAACCTGGAAATTTGAAATTAAGCTAACACATGTGTGTGCATCCCATAAATAAATTGCTTCCTCTCAAAAGCCAAATGCCAGCGTCCTAGCACGGTGCTTAATGAATCCATGGTTTATTCCACGTGGTCGACCCGAGCAAGGTTTGTCGCTCAAAAGTTGAAATGCCACTTGCTGGGGGCTGATCTACAACCTGAAACTTAAAGAAAATAAAGCCTGTTATTATATGCATGTGAGTATAAGATTAGAGTTTCGTTTCAGAAGTTGCTGCGCATTTATCCCTTTGCGCATAGTCACCCCCACGAAACTGTGACCAAACCTTCCCGCCAAACAGAATATCCAAAAATTAATGTATGAGAAGAGCGTAATTCTGTCATGGGAGAAAGTAAGAAATACGACCCCTAGTATGGCCACTCTCTAAAATTTTGAGATGGAAGTAAGAAATTGATAGATACAATACTTTAATAGACTTTATATGAAGGAGATGATATTTCTGTAGTATTATTATTCTGTTCTGTCTCATGTAATAGATGGAAAACACATAAAAGCAGGGAACTATATGCCCAAAAATTTTCAGCGAAACGGTAGATTGATAGGGGAGGTCGGGAGAAATAGAAGATACAAAATAATTAACATAATCAAGTCGTAGTTTCTGCCTTCATGCTCCTAATCCAGGAGAGAACTGAAAAAAATGGGGAATAGAAACAAGCGAAATAAGATTCCAGTCATTCGTTTCCGCTGTCGCTGAATTATGTTTCCAACAATATCAAACAATGCGAGTATAGAGGAAGGAGTAAGATTCTACATCAAATAAACTGTTCCTCCAAAGAAAAAGGAGGTATTTGTAAAGGCGAACGCCCTTATGGTACGTTTGCCTAGAGAGCCATCATGCATGGAGAGAATTTCCACATACTACACCATCCCATTGCTATCATTCCACGTTCACCTCGCGAGACTCAAATTTATCGGGACAAAAGAGATGTCATCTTCGCGATTTGATGATAGGGATGATAAAAGAACGTTGGTTTGTATGTACGATATTATTATCGGAATATCGGGAATCGAGAAACTAATGAATTCTAGTAGGGTTTCGAGTAAGAGCTGCGGCGTGATGCGGATAGGTCCCTGCATTTTCATCAAAGATGAAAATAAAGAAAGACTCAGCCGCATATTTCTTGCAATGTTTGTGTGAGAGTATGTGGGTGTGTGAAGATGTTTTTCAAGGTGATTCTTAGCTTTGAGTGTCTGTGTATGCGTGGAAAGTTGGAACGAATGCATTGAGTGCAATGTGTGGATATGGATCAAGTCCAGCAGAGTTCGGGATTGACCAACCCTCCTGAGATGCCGAGTGTGGAAGACTCGTTATAATCTGACCCCAAAACTGGTGATCCCTTTATTAAATTTCCCAAGTACGCAGGGTTGAAAATTGAGGAGTGAGTTTGAGGACTGTGCTTGTAATCCCCTCCCAGCCGATCGTCTGCGTGGTCAGAATGTAGCGTGGGAGATGTGCTGTAGACCTGGGATTGCCGTCGGGATGTAATTATTGTTGGTATCTGGTATGGAGAAGCAACGATCGCTGGAGTTAGAGGAGAGTGGAGGGGAGATGTCGTATAAGCAGAGTAGCCGGAGCCACTGGATGGAGAGGTAGATGGGAGATGCAGATTGGGCAGTTCGTGGTATGGATTGTGCGAGCTAGGAGAGTAGGCATCTAAGGAACTCCTCGGGGGCCACTGGAGACGGCCGCGGTATTCGGCAACAATCTCGCATGGTAACTCCATCAGGCTCAGAGCCAACTGGACTTCTGGAGCAAAGGGTTGAGATGCTTTCCTCGCATGCAGGATTCTACGAATGTCTTCGATTGGAAGGACTGACATGGTGCCAAGATATGAGCCCCCGATTTCAGGGAAAATTGGCTCCAGGGCCAAAGCCACCCCAAAAAATTGAGAGAGCACTGCAAGCGCACCAAGATCCGTTTCTCCGCCTCTCAGCATCGTGGGGGGAAGCCAAAAGAGCCACGTTCGTAGTGGCTGAAGCCTCTCAAAAGCAGTATCCGGCGATTGCACTGGCAAATCATCGCGCAACCGCTGAACGAAGTGTAATAAATCAGTAACTCTTTCATAGTGTTCCTGATTGTGGGAGAGTCGCTGGTGAATGTTTAACAGAGTACCCAAAATCCGGTCCAGTCTCAAAAGGTCTTCGTCTTGGAACTGATCCATTGCTCCTGGATACGTTGGTGTTCTCGCACTTCGAAAAGCTCGCTGGTTATCCATAAATCGAGCTAATTCCGACTCTTCCTTCCACCACGGTTGCATTGAGTTAAGTACCTATAGGTAGTGTTAGACTTGTCAATTAAAGAATCAAGCAAAAAAAAAAAAAAAAAAACCCTCTTACAGTTGAGACGCCCTGCTGCAACGAAGCCCAGCTCCTCCTGTGAAGAAATTCTCGTTAGTGGAAATTCCGACCCAGTCAAAAAAGGACAACACCTGCCATTCTTTAGCTTGCCATGACAGAAGCATCGATGCTGCTAAGATGGCATCAGAGTTTTCCTGAGAGAAGCTACCGATAGCTTCATGGAGGCCCTTTAAAGCAATGCCCCGATGATGATACGCAAGGTTTTCCGTTTCAGGATTTTGGGTCATCCAGGCGAGGTGAAAGGCAGATAGAGCGAGAATCGCACTCATGACAAACTCGTTCGACAACGCGATAGCCAAAAAGCTGCAAGTCAAGTATGTTAGCATTATACACGTTATCAAGTGGGAAAGTAAATGTCAAACTTACATGGGCATTTTCTGCGCCCAAACTGTGCAGTTACTGTATCCTCGCCGATGTAGGTCGATTGAAAGTCCAGCAATGTGGTGAATAAGGCGCAAATCAGTCCGCGAAAACTTGAACCAGTATGCCCTAGAGCTGAGTTGCAGTTCGGGAAAAGGGGGATTTCCAGTCTTCAGCCATTCATCGATTTCGATATCAATCTCTGGAGACATGAGAAGATCCGGTCCAACTCTCTGTGCCGGTGCTTGATCTCGGACTATAACATTGTCCATGTAATCGCAGCGACAATTGTGTTTGGTGCAATTTCGACTGGACAAGCGATATTAGTTTGAGATGCCATATTCACTGCTAATTAATCTACCAGTTTACAGGGGTATGCGTACCATTGAGGAGTTGTTTCGTCACATCGAATATGTCGTCTTTTACAAGTCTTGCAGCCCTTTCTAGACTTTGTATGGCTCTTGCGAGGAGGTCCACCTCCAGGTCCAGCCATTTTGAAAAAACTTAGGTTGATGCTTTGGGTTTAGAGAGTTGATGTTGGAGCAAGAAAACTTTGAGCACAAGGCACACGATCATATAGAAAATGAAGCACAGTACAAATAACAAAATAAAAATAGAATTTCACTTCGTATATTATCCCACGAAGAAGTTCGCGAAAAAGGATGATCAGCAGGAACGGGAAACGTTTCCGAGCTTCGAGGGAAAGTTGAAGTAATATAACTTTCTTCTTTCCTGCACGACAACACGAGGTGCGAAAACCCCGGTCAAGTCACGCCCAGAAGTCGGCAACGTGGGTTAAAAGCAAGGTGCCAAGGAGCTTCGCCCAATCGAAGTAAATAAATTGGAGGAGAGTGACAGGCAGCGGATATGTGGGGTTACGAGGTGTTGGGAGGGAGAAGGAGGCGCTATCACGATATGCTGCAGATGAAATAGGCACAGCGACCTTAGATAGTTTTGGGCAAAAGAGAACGAGACCAAAAACATACGGTACAACGTTGTTTAAACTTGGAGACAAAACGAGGTGTTTCGATCAAGTTAAAAGAAAACGGAAGGAGAAGATATAATAAATAGGAAGAGGTTAACAAGGGTTGGGGCAAAAGAATTGGCTTCCGCAACAAACGTTCAAACAAAAAAAAGTTAAGTCAGCCCCCAGTCAGGGACACAGAGAAAACACAATCAATGCAATAATCGATGGGCGTTGCCTTCACACTTCTTAATGATCGTCGATGATCAAATCGAACTCTAGGGTGCTCAGCTGCATAAAAAGTGAGTTGGCTGGTTCCAAACTGGGATCCCATGGGGGCTCAGTCTGGGACATTGCCAGAGTGGGTATTTTTGCCGCATTATTATGATTCCAGGAAATGGGCTGGGCAAGGAGTGACATGCAAAGTTTGTATTTTGATGTAGTGGCTTCCGATGTAATTTTCTTTTTGCAGATGTCTCCATCAGCCTATCCTGGCCTTGCGGTTGCCAGTTGGATGGATCAAGCGGGGCTAGTGGGAACCGTCGTTGGAGCCGCCACGAGCTTGTTGAAAGGACGCCATGTTTCCCATGCGGGCTTCGTCTGGCGACTCGATACAACATACAGCCACACATCTTGGGCCATGGCATGCCTTGTGTTGGGCCGTTTCGCTCCCGCATGTGAAGTTCGTTCTAGCGGCCAGGCGGACTCATTTCCACCTGATTCTTGTGCTGCGAAAATATCTCCTCCCTGTCGATCGGAGGTAGCACAAAATCTACATCCCCCCTCCCTCAGACGACCGCTGACATCTGGCGGCCATTATGCCCTCACTGGGTTGACGGGTTTTACAGCCTCCCCACCATTTGCACCAGCGTGGTGTATCATGCA
This sequence comes from Paracoccidioides lutzii, assembly GCF_000150705.2. Classification (NCBI taxonomy): domain Eukaryota; kingdom Fungi; phylum Ascomycota; class Eurotiomycetes; order Onygenales; family Ajellomycetaceae; genus Paracoccidioides; species Paracoccidioides lutzii. The sequence goes on along the minus strand of NW_015440960.1, from coordinate 174,240 downwards.
GAGGTGCTCTGGATGACATGGTTGGACCAACTATGTTGAAGCCCCGATGAAAGTTAAATCTTGGTATCAAAAAAAATGTTATTAATAAGGTTGTTATTATTATTGATGGTTCGTGGGCTGGAATGACTTGTTTCAAGGTGGTGCATCGTCTCTCTTGCAAAATCAAGCCTGCAAGGGGCATCGGCACAAATGTGGAGGAGTTCCGACCCTGATGCCAAGTATTGAGGCGGAGGCCGCTTGTTCCCGATCTCTCTCGTCTTGGTCTCAAACAACCGAAGTGGTCATAGTTGAGTTTTGCTTTTTCTCATTTCCTGTTGCTTCATCTTTCTCTCCTTATTTTCCCACTCTTGCATTGGGAAAAGTACCGTGTGGCTGAAGACTAGTAATGACGCGAAAATTTAGGCTCCAAAACTTCATTCTTTACCAACGGGGGAAAAGACAATGTATCCAAGAGTGCTGCACATACATACAAAATTACAGCCAACCAATCCCTTTGACCAATTTCGCAGCGACCAAATTATCTGGAGAGCAAAATTACTAGTCAGCTTTGTCTTTGGTGGACTCAAGAATTCAATAATGATTTGTCAGAGCAGATCCAGCCGCAATATCAACAGCTCCAAGTCAGTTGCGCTTTATACAGTCTGCAGACTGGCTTGTCATACATTCATATTTGGAGTGTGAAGTACAGCATGGACTCGGACTTGCTTGAGACAAAAGAATGGGTTTTGTTTATGTTAATACTCCGTAGTGCATCCATCAATCACGTAAAGATATGTTCCATGAATAATAGCAACGCCCAGGTGTTGACCTAGGATGGCACAACACACATCATTTTGTATGGATTGCGTGTATAGTACAGAGAACACGCACCGTCACCCTCTGAAGAGTCCGACAAGTACCTAGGAGCTCTTGAAATACCATCACAATACGTAGTGGAAGTTTTATGCTCACCCTATTTTGCCTGAAAACACTCTCACTTTTAAGAAACATGTACCCGAACCCCGGAAACCTCCACAATTCCTGAATGTATTTATCATATATTATACCGTCGCATCCAGAATCTCATCCGGCAAAGTCGGCGGCAAATGTTGAAACAGGCATTTAATTTCGGGGTCTCCTGGGCTCCTTGGAGCCTTGCGACGGCTAAATTTGTCAGCATGGAGATAGATTTCGCACTAGTCTCAAGCGGGATAAGACTGAAAAGGTTAAAAATCATAAATAAGCCTCACAGAGCCCGCAAACCTCTGAATATAATTATCTGATCTGATCTGATCTCAGTCAACTATCTGTCTTGATTATGACTGTGGATATGTCGCGGAAATTTAGGTGTATTGGTCGGAATTTGACTTTGCCCAGCCTGTGCCCAGCTTGAAATGAACAGAAAACCTCCTCCCAAGGTTAAACAATGATCAGGGCTCTGGTTGAGGCTGGTTGAATCACGAGCAAAATCAGAACAGTTACATACAAAACCAGAACATGAAACGGTTGACTTTAAATTATAAGCCTATGGTGGAATCCGTCGATCTCGGTGTTCTTGTTGTGAGACATCCGTAGGGCTCTCCAACTGTATTGAATGTGAGTTTGGCTAACACCACAGCTACCAACGGTTTTCACCAGAGCCTGGTTTATCTGCTCGGTGGAATCAAAAAGACTTCACAATTTTAAAAATCAGAAGTTTGTTGCATTGGGGGAAAATGACTCTGCCAGGGTTGTTGGCTGTGTCAATATCTTTGATATCCTTATATTGTGATTGGATCGGACCCTCTCTCTGTTTTATTTTAGTCCCCTGAGAGAGTCCTCCAGGCCGGTTATTCTTGGTCCATTGTTCAATCCCACCCGATTGAAGGACGGAAGCTCGGATCTAACGGTGGGCATGAGTAGATCCTAAATAACCCGAATCACCACGGATTCTATGGATTCATTCATCCGCCCAGACGACGAAAGCAAAAACAACGCAAGCAAAGCTTTTAAAATAATTGATGAGCTGTTGGAAAGCCAGATACACAAGGTCTTACTGTGAAGCTGCAAAAAAGGACTAAAGTTCAACCGAATGTCATCAGTTGGATCAGGGGTTGTTGACCTTAGTGGTCCGATGAATCATGAAATGGGGTCGCTTGGAAGATGCCAGTGCAGGATTGGAGGAACTATTTTAATTGCATGGTAAGGTTGACTGTCAGGCTCAACCTTGTGACACGTTCCAGCACCGATGCGGAAGCGAGAACTCAAAAAGCAAAATTTATCAAACAAAGCAAAGAAACTTTGGATCTGCAGGCATCTTGAATCAAAAGGTTTGATATAGCCTATCAGATCCCAGAGAATGAATCAAATCCCTGCAACTTGTCAAACCCAATCTGGAAATCGATTTTCACACTTTTGCCTAAGTGGGGTGAAAAAATCCCAGTCAGACGGACGGGAAAGTCTTGGGTCAAGCCAAAGGTCAACCGCGCTTCTGGACAATTCAGTAACTAATAATTAATAATAATAATAATAATAATAATAATAATAATAATAATAATAATAAGGGGGCGTGGCGTCTAGCTGGGGTTCGCAGTGGAGCTCATTCCAAGGGTTGAGTCAGGTTATCAGTCTCTAGCGCAGACGACTTGAGTGTCATTCTCCTCCCCGACGATAGTTTGAACCCGTCACCAGTCATATTGCAGAAGGAAGCGATTTTCTGCAAGTTTCCCCCCGATATTATGTATTTGACCATTCTTATTTTGGGAAGATGCTAAGTTGCAAAGTTACCCCGAGTAAATTACGTACCGGTAACCAATATTCGGCTATTTGGGTTACTGAGGACAGCATCCTCCACCAGTTCCATTTGAGAGAAGAGCTGGGGACTTCGGCCTTTTACCATTCGTCAACAAAACGGCAATGCTTGGCCCCGCGGAGGCTTGATGTCTGCTGAAGCTGGGAAAACTCCCGATATCACAAATCTACCTTGGTAGATGAGCCGACGAGATGTTGCGCGACTTACGAACCAGTTCACGCACCTATGATTGTCGCAATTCGTAGTGAGGTTCCGAGGGGATAGTTAACCGGTATATGACGCATATATTTTACCCAAAAAGAAGAAAAAAGAAAGAAAAAAAGAAGAAAAAAGAACATTACATTCAAACAGCGATTCACCAAAGAGGAGGCGGGAATAAAATGATGCCGATCTATCCTTTGGGTTCGCACCTTACTTCCCTTGAAGCTTTCCAATGCCTCATATAGGACGGCAGGATGTGTACGGAACAACCTCTGAGCCTTGGGGAAGATAACAATTTTTCAAAACTGATGGCGCATTATTTCTTCAATATGCACGCCCTTTGGCCGACAGCTGCCATCTTATCAGGGGAAATAATATCGCGTCCTTGGGTTACAGCGAGATCTGAGACCAACAGCACAAAATCACCAAACTCCCTCTTCCATTGGCCGAACGCCGTACAAACAAAAACATGTGGACAAACTATGGACCTACCTGGCCTTTGCAAGGTGCATCATCACGTGGAAAAGCAGCTCTCAACCTTGGAATGGCCATTGATCATGGTGGGATCGGGACCTAATCTGTTTTTCTTTTTGACACATTCATCCTCTTACTTCTCTGGAAAAGAGATATAAAGGTTTTGTCCTATCTTGAAGCTGAAGGAAAACTGTGACTTTGGGTTGTTTACATACATACTAACAGCCATTGTCAAACTTGAAGCTATTCAAGGCGGCCACCAAAGCAAACAACCCATGCAAAGTTCATTAAATCATCATAGTCCAGATGAAACAGCATGCAGATTGGCCAAAAGAAGCTTTGGGGTGTTGATAAAATCCTACTTTTAGAACCTCAAATGGCGATGTTATGGCGGGGCTCAGAGCTGCTTAACATCAACCCTCTCGTTTTGCTTTCGCCTCGGCTGGAATTCCATGTCAGCGCGCTTACCTTCAAAGGGAAATTCGTATTGGAGTGCGGATGGCGCAGTTAACCTTAAATTGACCAGGCTCTTGAAATCGTTTAGCGCCTTTGATCCTCTCCTGATATCAGTTTTGATTCTCGATCGATTGAAGAATACCCCTGATTGGTTGCTTTCTTCTGGCCCAAAGAAGCCCCGAAATGGTCATGGATTAGGACGGATTTAAGCTCAATGAAGCACCATCCCATCACAAACACAGCCCTTGGTTCAGCGGCAAGATGCGGACACTTTAGCCGTTCACACAATTACTGCGCTGGAATTCATTTTTTACAGTGGTCATTTGCATTATATTGACGTTTTTCTTGTTCTCTTCTCTATTCACACATAATCTTGAACTAAGGTTCCAACAACGTTCACTTCGGCTGCTGTCCGTACAGTGTACACTATTATTCGGGGAATGTGAAACTCCAGGAGTTCCTCGGCACGGCGGTGCAAATACACAAACGCGCTCCTGGAGATCCCTTTTGTGGAAGTTCTAGCGTTCATCCTTCACCGGTACCATGAATTATTTTATAATGGTTTTTTTTTTTTTTTTGGGACTAACAACAATGAACCAAGCAATTTCCTCTTTTGGCAGGTTCTGCGCCTCCAGAGTGCTATATTCAAGTTTAATTTTGGAATCACCGTGGGCTGAATGAATATCAAGATTGAAATCATTACCGCCTATCCACATGAAATTTCAGAGTTCTTGCTACCGACAGGAATGTATGTACCTAGGTGGAATACCCACCTAGTAGGTAAGTAGGAATACCACCTCAGCAATCTACTTACCTTTCTTGGTTGCTGAGTGACAGTCACATTATTAATCAGACGGGTTGGTAACTAACTAGATGCAACGGAACGGACTTTGCTGAATAATTTGCCAATAGCATTGAAACTAAAACAGCGAGTTCGAGAGTGACTCACAAACAGCAAAGATGTGCATGATTTTTCGGCCTCGGTATCCTTCATCTTCCCGCGTCCCAAGCCGCTCCGTCCGCGCCTGGCCCCAGCAGTCTACATCTAATATGGAGATGGACAGCCAAAAACATTTGCAACATTTCATATGCGACAGCGATGGCATGACGTCTATTCCAAGAATAAAATAGCTTTGATTGTCCATCAACAGCACATGCAGAACACAACCAATCACCAATGGGTTCTGGAGTAATTTAACTCGATGAATGGCTTGACGGGAGGTAGTGGCTTACAAGTATATGGACAGTACTTCATCTAGCCCATAATAACTGCTATCAATTATTTTGTCTTGGTCATGTTCAATTTCCCCCTTCCGCTTCCCCCCTGGAGTCGAACAAGGCTTCTCTATCAGGGATCTTTTCATTTACTTCGTCCAGGAGGCCATCTTTGGGACAACATGTTATGACAACCTGAAACAGATATGCATGCCAAAAGTGGTGTTGTCAGAGGCAGTGTTAAGAAGAACGTGGCGCGGTACAGGCCTTCCCCGCATGGAAAGAAACAGTATAATTCTTGAAACAATAATCTGGCACCAACGACGATGCTAAATGCCTCGAAGGAGTCAAGCAGTGCCTCCCTACGACGCCTAGCCAAATATGGATATTGTTTCACACCTTTAACACAAAAATAGCATCAACCGAATGCAGATGATCCAGCTTTATGCAAATTGTGAGCTTGCAAACAATTTCGCAAAACATAATTAAAAAAAAAAAAAAAAGAAAGAAAAAAAAAAGAAAGAGAGAGAGAGAGAGAGAGAGAGTGTGTGTGTGTGTGTGTGTGAGAGCAGAAATGCAGGGACACCAGCCTTCCCGAATACGATCAACCGCTGTCTTCAGAGCAGGAGGAGAGCATGAGGAGAACCCAGCTAATCAGGTTTGATGGAGTAATAATCCTTGCAGTTCGCTTCGAGAGTGGGGTTGAAACAAGTTTCTCGAATAAAAAAAATTCTGGAGAATTTATTGGTTTTTCGAAGTGTATTGTACCGCGAAAACGTGAAAGCATTTTCATAGTCAAAAGATCCCCTTCCTTCAGCTGCGTCTAATTCAAAACAGGGTACACAAAAGACTGCTCTTTTCTCATGATACCGATCAACATCACCACCAACCGTGTTTCGAAAGGCAAGTTCCTCATTCGGCTACGTTCCACAAAGGAACATTCCAGTGGGCCAGGCTGGCACGCTTTTTGCAACATAGATCTGGGAGCCATCCCAGGGAGCCATGTGGACCGCAGAATGATCCCTGGATCCCGTTACTTTCAATGTTGCACAGGAAAACAAACCTCTGATAGCAGATCACACGAAAGAATCGCTATCTGGCTCCCCTTCCAAAGAATAACATTGGACTTACTGCGCCTCCTCTATTTCTGTCCTCTAGTAATTGAAATTTTTTCTATTATCTTTTCCTCTTTCCGTTAAAGGCCGACGAAATCCGGGCAGTGTGCATAACGTTACCCTCATTCTGGTGGCGTGCGGCTGAGTTAAGACGATCTCTATGGGGATCTTGATCGATATGCATTCATTCTCTGGAACCAATGGTCTTTGGCCAAAACAAGGCTCCCGGTTAGAATGCTACCGGGCGGGAGTACCACGGGATGCACGAACATCTTCAAATATGACCCAAACGGCCTGACAACCAACCAGATACCGTTGGGTTGTCGCTAAATGTTGGGAAGTTCGTCGCATGAACAGCCAGCCGGGCTACTCTGATCTCTGTGCGGATTTGTCGCTTTGTTCGCGTGGGATAAGCCCGATAGCCACAACGACCTCATATTTATCATCATAGTGTCGCTAGAATACTATTCTACTCTCGAGACAAAATGATGCTTGACCGGCAGCTTACTCCAGATTTAACAAGTTGTTAGCAAATCTTTTTATTCGGACGGGAAAACATGGGGCCTCATTTGTGAAGTTCTCTGTTAGTGAAGCTCTCTGGAGGTCCATCGATATTTGCGATTCGACACAAAATTATATTTAGAGTGGAGGGTTTCCAAAATGGTATTCAGTTGAAAAGCGAACCAAGTCTAACTGCCCACGCGAAAACCCACCAACTGACCAGGAGAAATAAGGGTCACCAGTAAGAATCAATACCGACACAGACGTTGTCGGGATCAATGCAGCCGCAATAACTCTTGTGTTTCGGTACCCAAAAAGGGTTCCCCGGATCCATTGGTTGTCATCCTAGTCTGTTTTGGCAATGTCGTTATTATCCGATCGTTTCCCTTTTTACCTTGCGTGAAGGGAGAGTGACGGTATCTCTTTGGCAGTGCAGTTCTACTCGTGAGCGACCCATAGTATATCCTGGAGGGGGGAAGGGGGGGGGGGGGATGTTTCTTTCTATGCACTACGGCTAATCGGGAAAATAGAGGAGTCTACCAGGTTCAACGTTTGGGATGTTTTGACTCTGGTTGTTCTCGCGGAGAAATTGACCCAATAAGTTGTGGTATCCATTGAAAATATACTGTTATGCATTCTCCCTGGGAACAATCTAGTCCCCCACTTGGAAACAAATGAACCCAACTCCCCCACGCCTTGGCGTCTCTTACCAGCGCATGGATGTGCTTCTTAAGTATTATACATGTATATACACTTGCATTCCAGGGCGGCCTATGACGCAGGTTCATCCAATTTGGACCGTAACTTCATGATAATGAGATGATATAAATCACGCCCATAGGTGGCAAGGTTTTTCAGGTAAATTGTCATTGTGACCATTGAATGGTGGGAAGTATTGAAATCAACACAGCGCTGCCGCCATTGGACGGGATGGAACAGACGGACGGAATGCGGTGGGGAAGTATGGTCGTTGGAGTATCAACGTTAACGTCAAAGGGTACTCACGGATTAAATATCAATTCCGGTTAGCACGGAGGCAAAAGGAAAAGCAAGGATGGAAGTTGACACAAACCTGTTTGCGACTTTGCGAATCATTCTTGGATACGTCGTCGGTCCTTTGCTAGAGAGTACGTTTTGCCTTAGAGAAATCTTGAGAGTAGTATAGTTTGGGAGCGAGCTGTTGGGCCGAAGCTTCACCCACCAAAAAAACTAAAAACTAAAAAAATAAATATAAAATAAAAAGTAAAAGGATTAATTCTTTCAACAGAAAGGGTTAGCAACAACAAAAAAGCGGCTGGATGATACTGCAACGGGGTAAGGATTAAAAAATGTCGACACAGGCAGGATTCGAACCTACGAGCCCGAAGGCATGAGATGTCGAAGATGAAACTGCAATCGGGTGACCACAGCAAGTTCAAGTCTCACGTATTAACCACTCTACCACTGTGCCGTGGCTGTTGATAGGCCAGCACTAAATAAGATAGTTTATGGTGCCTCGGGCCGCCCAAAGCGCAAGGTCAAAAGATTTCACAACCCACAACCAAAAATCTGTCAAAAATTGCCCTTCTTTTGATTCTTAACTCCCAAAACTTCATCGTAACTAATTACTCCAGTCAACTTCATTACCACTTCGTCAAGGGTTTCTTCTGTGGTCACTGTTCTTGCAATGCCAGCAGCGGCTGCGTAGGTCGCATTATTTAGCCAGTACCATACATAAATTGAGATTTTTCCCCTACATTTTCTGTTTGGGCCGATGATGCGTCATGATGAACGCTCCCTCACAGCCAAATATTGTTTGATTCGAGGCTAACTGCACTCTAGGAATATTGAGAGGTTGTACTTCTAAGAACGGGGGCAACGCGCCGCCACGGCTCGAGCAGTTATCGGACATCCCACGGACCACGGACCTCCCCCCGATGTATTCCGGGTGACAGACATACAGTATGCATAGTTGGGTGATTTGTTTGAGCGATAGTGGTTTGAAGTTTTGTGGCACTGCTTCAAACCGGTGCTTAACTACCTATCTTTTCCCAGGGTTGTTTAATCAGAGAATTTGATTTAACTATTTAAGTGCCCTAATAAGCGAACGACGCAAATCGCAATGGGAATCAAAGTCTCCCTTGTCAGGTTCATGTCAAACCAAAAAAAAAAAAAAAAAGAAACAAAACAAAATAGAAAATACAAAGTGAAAGAGAAAGGAAAACAAATGAGAACAAAAAGGAGAGATAATAGGAGAGAGAAGCAGGGCTCAAAACAATTCGCTCCGAGCGAAGAGTCGACTGAATCCCAGGCATTTAGTTACAACATCACGAGAAATACATCTCCAATTTGTGAGCGTTTTGTGACAGAAAATAATCTCACAAGCTCGTAAAACTCGGATGTTGCCCATATTCTTGGCTTCATGATCCATCTCTTTCATACCATCCTTATCATAAGGGTCACTGAGACGGTTCCGCTAGTCAGCCACGTTAAAGAAATCTCCCCTGCGTCTTTTTTCTTCCATTTTTTTCTTTTTTAATTTTTCCATTTCATTTCATTTCATTTCTCTCTGTCTCCCTTCTTCAATTTTCAGTTTTGCATCCATGTATGCGGATAACATATATGTTGGCTCAATTATCGATCAGGATCGGCCTTCACCGAGCCAATGGTGGCCAGTTGCGACCATTCGGCCGCTACTCGGCTACGATGCAGGGGAACCAATGCTCAGCAGAGTCAGCAATCGACAAAACAGCTCGTGCAAGCAAATCGGAAAAGAGAATGGACAGAGCCGCTCTGCCATATTAAAACAGAGATAACCAGAAATGGGGTGAATCCCCGCCGCAGCAACAACGACTTCGTCCGGCGTTCGGTGATGTTTAGGTGAGTGAGCAAGGCAACCTTCAACGTAAAATAAATTTCCACAAAACAAAAGATGTATTTGCTTGCTTTCCAATAAACATGCAATGCACTGACTTCGCTTGCTGTTTATCTATGAGATGGGGCAGCTGAATTTAACATGCTTGTTAGTTCGAGGCTTTGCTCGCTGGGGGGTCTTCCCCCGGTCACAAGCACTAATTAAACATCATTTCTATCGATGGCGCTATCCAGGGCTCTGAAAAGATATGGTAAGAGACAGAAGAAGGGATTCACAACACAAAAGATATACATACCTATATTATGCATACTCCGTCCACTTGTTCCATGTTCGTATTAGCCGTCCCTCGCGTCCGCAGTCCTTGTCCCGGCTGCAGAAACGAGCCTTTGAATTCTTCGCGATAAACGAAGCCAGAGCAGAAGCTGAACTCTTAGCAACTCACTGCCACAAACCGGATAACTAACATATCAGCAAAAGTGGCATCACAAGACACGTCAGATTTTGTCTCTTAACCTTCATTCAATCTGTGTTACGGCAGAGAAATATCAACTCTGTCATTAACGGGCAGAGCGGAAAGGAGGTGACTGGCGAAACCATCATCCTAGACCCACGGAAACCGATGCAGGTCATTACTTCTCCTGGCGTGCATCAGCAGGGGCAAAAGATGTCTCAGGAAAGACAAGAAATTATTGAGGACTGGAATTATGCATCTGCTCCGCTTTTTAGTTCTATTTTCCCACGTGTGTGGTTTCTGTACAACAATCCATGGATGCAGCAGACCCCAATCCATGTGCATGCACAACGACCCAGTTGCATACATAACAGCAGTGCAATACAGAGACACCGATTGATTGTTTCACAGGCTTGAAACAAAAAGTCGAGGTCTCTCGCTTGTTTTTTCCTTTCTGAGTCTCTCTTTCTAATTTTATTTGCTTTCTGTGCATGCCTTCAATTTTTTTTTTTTTTTTTGATTGATTGTACAATGGCCATTATCGTCGCAGACCGGAGCGCTCTCAATTTCCGAGAGGGAGGGGAGCTCGCTGATCGATTTCGCGATCGAAATTAACTGAAGGTGGGCTGGGGCCAAAGGCAAGAATGGAAATAAAGCCCTAGTCCAGTATGCATGCTAATTTTACTCAAAAGATACTTCGCTGGTGGTGCAGTCAGAGGCCTTAACTCTGCACCTCACCCCATATTTACTATTGAATATCTACACCGAATACCTGATAAGATAACAAGAGGTGTTCCAGCGGGGGAAAAGCTAGGTGCTCCATTAGATAACGGATATTCCTCCATTTATTGGAGGTAAATGGGATACGGAGGCGGATTCCTGAGCGGGCCGCACGAACGAGGCATCTGGAATTTCCTGATCTAGAGATTTTTTTTTAATGAGGCTATATGGTGGGCTTCTGGGTTTCGCAGATATGAAATGCTTCCGTCTACCTATCTAAAAATAAACAATTGCTGATGGAGATGAAGGTACAGGACCGGGCTGAAATCAAGAAACATAGGGAAATAATTACGGAACTCTGCTGCCTAATTTGACCTCTCGTCAACATCACCAGGACAAAGGAAAAGGAAATATAGTCAAGTGGTAAATATCAAATATAATCAATGACAAAGGGACGGTCGATGCTAGGACAGCAGCAGAAAAAGATAATCCCTATTGGCTCTTCTCAAGTGCCCACATATCGGTGCCTTCCGCACGGATATGAAAACTGGATGCACAGGAACAATGTTGGAGAATATGCGGTGGGAAGGTTGTAAGTGTAAGACGTAAGAGGATAGGTATGTATATAAAACTAAACAATGTATACACGTTATCGCGATAGAAAAGAATGAGGTAGGGAAATCGAAAATCCCTTGGATGAAGTAGAATCATTCAAAACATAGGGGAAAAATATGGTTAAGAATGTAGCCAACTGGCTTGCGAAGAAATAAGAAAACTGAGAAAAATGCAGCTTAAACAAGTATCTTCAAACAGGAATGGATCTTTTAGCCGATGGGAGGATAGATAATCGCATTCACCTCTTCCTCAATCTATCCTATCCACGACTTTTCTCGCAACACCTGTTCTGGTGCCCTTTAACCAGGCTCTTCGCTGCACATTCGCGAATATTAGGGATAAACCTTAATATTTACTTCTCCCTCCTCGCTTTTCCAGCTGGTCAAACATAAGGCTCTAATTTCCCAGCTATTTTGCTCGTATCTAGCTGGATCTTTCCCGCACCTCTGCAGTTGCCAAAATATGCCAATAAAAAGCTTTAATTTGGCTTTCCAGATCTTTCGGTTATGATATGCGTTGTTCTTTCACGCCATAAATAAATGCGGAGGCGAAACAAAACATCAAACGAATAGATGTATTATTTTGCCACTTCTCCAAGTGTCTTCAGAAAACAAAACGAAAATACGACAGATCTTAGGAACGGAGACATGGTTACAGCTGTAGGTCAAGAGAGCATGGAGCCCAGTAAAACAGGGAAGAAGGTACCAATGCCAAACGAAGTAAAAAAATAAACGAAAATACCCTCAAACGTACGCATTTGGAAATAGAGTATATAGAGCTTTAAAAGTTGTTTTGGCAGCATTCCTTTAGAATGTGTTGGATGAAAACGAAACATTTAAATATTATCATACCATTCATTGCCATCAGGCGGTTTCTTGTGTATATGGGGTAATTTATTATCTCTTAACACATTATAAACATAAAATAAACAAAACTGCGTTTCGTATCAGACTTGGTATGCTGTTTGGAGTTTTCTAGAAACGGCCGGGGGAAGTGATGCCATAAAGGCGTTGAAGTCCGGAATCAAATCTTTATATCCTTGGAGGACCTATATGTGGAAACGTGTCAGACATAGAAACATAGAAATGCAATAATAGTCTAAAAAACTGAAACATGCGAGTCATTTGAGGAGTTCTTTACCTGTTGGAAAGATTGCTGCAAATCATGGAAGTGCGGCTGATTCAACGATTTATGCGGGAATATCGCGATAGCATGGAAATAATCCGAAAGACAACTTTCCATAGCTTTTGGATTTTGCCGGACGATTTGATTGAACCCAAAAAATGAGCTTGCCTTCTCACGCGTAAAGTCTATCTTCGCCATTGACCGGAGGAACATATCCGCGAATTCTCCTAAATGGGGAGCAAGCTGCTCGGGGCATCCGATCCCCAACCGGCCCAGTGCCATTGCGGCGTTCTCATTGACAGAATCGGGGACTTCTTCGTTGCTCACGATTGTAGTGAGTGCCTGGTAGAGATTTTCTAGGAATGGAGCCATGCCGGCTTTACTGGCAGCCGCAATTTCGCCACTAGCCCAGCAAGCATTGTTGATCACACGGAGAGCATTCTCTGACTCATCGTCTCTTATTGAGTTAAGATCAAGCTGTTTGATTAGAATGGGAACTATGGTATGGAGGACGGGTTCGACCGTAGGGAAAATATTGATAGCACAATCTCCAAGGAGGGCATAGGATGATATCCGCACTTCCCAATTGGAATCTTCCAGGCAGAAGCAAAGGAGCTCGAAGAGCGGTGGTTGCGATGTTCTCACAAGTTCTGAACTTTTCTGGGGTTCGATGGCCTGTATGATAGCACCAAGCATGTCTAGGCTTGTTACTAGAAAATCCTTATCTGGCTCATCGCCAGTGTTGTTATTAATGGCAGTGAGGTAATCCTGGATATTGGTGTATAAGATTTTAATACACCTGGTGAATATTGGAGGTGCAAACGGCGAGAAAGCATCGCCGTATGCGGCGGCAACGTAACCCAAGCATTCCAAAAGAGGGAAAAGCTCTCTCGACTGATCGGATAATTTGTTCCATCGTTTGATAAGTGCAGGCATGAGAATTTCCACCAATTCAGGTTTTGCCAGTTCAGACATTACATTTTCAGCTAAGGTTTGGACACAGTCGTAGAGCACGTACATGTTTCGATCTTTGTATTTCTCAAAACACAGAACGAATTGTCGTAATATCGGCTGGCAATAGGGCAGAAGGTTCATGTCCGATTTCATTTCTAGGCTTGTAAATGCCGATGCAGCTGCCTCCTGGACCTTCTTATTGTTGTCCAACATCCTGTGCAAAATTCCCTCCATCATCGGTTCGAAATAGACTGCCTTCTCAGCCTCAGGGAGGTGAGCAGCCCACTCTGAATATCTCCCCAGGCACCAGCAAGTAATTTTCCTGACGATTGGTTCGGGGTCAGAGAGGAGTGATATAAGGTAAGGGATGAGTTCTGGTAAATGAGGCGTAACGGTATCCATGCAACCATCTGCTATAGCCCCTAACGCTAGAACAGCTGCTTCTCGATTTGTCCACTGGGTATGCCGTAGGTTGTCCTTTAGATATGGCAGTATTATTTCGAAAACAGGCTGGTGATAAACGTTAGCAAAGACATCTAGTGCAGCGGCTGAGCATTTTCGTAATGTCCACTCTGCTTCAGGGTCATCGTCTCCAAACTCGTCATAATCATCTGCTATCTCTCCCTCGCTTAAATCATCATCGCCACCGACTCCTTCATTGGCAGGAGCATCACCGTTAGCTTTGCCGTCACCGCCGGCAGACTGTAACCGAGAACCTTTAGATTTGGCAAACTGAGGCTTCAGATCTTCTATCTTGTCTTCAGTTTCGGCGTCATCCTCTTCTCCAGCTAAAAGTATCGCGTCGTCTTCATCATATATCATACTGCGAAGTAAAACCGGTATAATTTTACCTAGGTATGGAACTATGGGTTCTTGTAGTTTTTTCTGTTCCCCAACAGCGAGCCAGAATTCCGCTGCATCCAAAGCCAATTCCGGGTCTTCAGGGTCATGCTGCTGCAAGAGTACATACTCGACCAGGCCTGCCATATGAGGAACAAGTTTATCAGGGGCAATATCGACAAGTTGAACAAATGACTGGCATACTGTCCGCCGAACATCTGTATTCGGATCGCTGGCAAGCTGGAAGACGTGATTGAGAAATGTATCTAGAGAGCCGATTAAAACATCGGACCTTTGAGAGAGGAACATGTGAATGGTTGAGAGAGCTGTAGCGCGGATTTTCGGGCTAGGATTGGATGTGCATTGCAATAACCTAGGTATAATAATATTTAATGGGCGCTGACCCTGGAAATCTTTGTCCAGGAGCTTTTTATTATCCTCGCAGACCTTCGCAAGGGCTGACATGGCTGCCTCTTGGGTTAAAATTGGTACTGATCCCGAGGAATTGCAGACCAAAGATAGGAGTTCGTCCAGTAGATTTGGCCATGCTAGTAGACCGCCTCGCGCAACAATCTCCGCAATTATGGACCCGGCTGAATTTCGAATCTGGGGGGATGGATCCTGAAGGACTGCAAGTGCTGAGGATCGAATATACGCCAGACTCTCTGGCGCAACTGTTCCGTATGCAATCTTAAGTTTCGTTTTCAGATTCAACGAGGCTGCAACTCGAATGACATTATATGTTTCGGGGCTAAAACCAATCTGAGGAGGGGGTTGGGGGGTGCTGAAAAGGTATGTGAGATAATTTGCAAAGTCCGGGGACGTTGTGGCTTGCACCAGCATCTGCGAAACAATCGCCATTAGCTAGCTACACCTGAGAGGAGCGAAGGGAGGAGAACAAATCCCTTTTTGATGCGAAAGTTTTGAAACGATGGGGCAAGGGGGTACAAACGTACCTGCTCAGCATGTTTTCGGACAGAGCTATCAGATCCATTGAGTGAATCGTTTAAGAACCCAGCCAGTTGCCTCAATGGCTCGTCCTGCGGTTGCCATGCCATAGTGATAGAAATCCGTAGAGAAATGCCCACCACAGAACTTTATCTAGAGTGCGGAGAGCTCTAGGTGAAGAATAAATATATCACGAAAGAGGACGCCCAACGATCAGGTTCCCGGCGACGCGCCCGTATCGCCAGTCAAGAATAGTCCGAACAACAATGCGACTCCTTCCACTGGGTTTCCGGGGGATTTAAGTCTTCGCTGATAACGGATGGGGTGGACTTCTAACTGCAAGACGGTTTTAGCAGGATGGCGGGGTGAAATTAGGCTTATTATTGGAGATGGGATTGAAATCTGCAGGGGGTGACAAGGTCGATGCGGAGGCCAACCTGGTAGATCAAAGACTTGATTTGCTACATGAGAAGTGCCGCAGCCCAAGGGGGGGGGGGAAAAAAAGAGAAGGAAAAGAAAAGAAGAGAAGAGAAAAGAGGAACGAGAGCGCAGGCAGGGTTGTTTGGCAGCAGTGAAATTTTGCGCCAGGATGGATCGTTTGCGGTGGTTTGATAACACGGGGTTGGGTTTTGGCGGTGGCAGTCGTCCCAAAAAGGCATTAACCCGATAAGAGAGGGCGGTGGCGGGCAGCAGAACGCTTGGACACAGAAACAGCAACATCCAAACTTCCGATGGATTATTTTGAATATAACAGTACAACTTGTCCCTGTCTTGCCAGCAGCGGTGAAGAATTGACTACAACAATTCATGTTGTCCCAAGAGAAAACGTGGCCTACATGAAATGCGTTGATCCAGTTAATTTTTCTTTGTGTGTTTGGCCCTGCTTTTTGGTCGCTTCAGGTACCTATACATATGACTCAAATCATGTCCACCGACGCATATAAGCCACACACGATTTGGGGCTGTAGAGATGCCCCACCTATGACCTATCTCCCTACCCTTGAAATAAACCGGGCTGTCTTGGACATAAGAATATACGGGGCGGTTCGGACAGGAAAAGAAATGATCAAACAGTCCATTTTTCGAGGTCGATATCTTAAGATATGCATGGATTGGATCGGGCATCTCCGCTGGTTTCTGGTAAAATAGACGATTACCTCGCTGACGTTGCATAGGTTGCTGAAGAACCAATTCCGACAATCTCTGGGAATGGTTGGTCGTCATAGTTAGTTATCCAAGCGATTGTTAGCAGTACATATGTGCGCATCACACACTAGGAATTTTTGCAACTTTGGTCGAAATCAAGCGAGACGAATATCCACCTTCATCTCGTTTCCAGAAGCGATCTTCTCTATCTCACCAAGGATCAGGGGCCAAGGGGGTCTTGACTGGATTCTTTTTTGCTTCTAGAACATATCAAATACGTCAAAACCTTCCCGAATTAGGGCCCCCCGGGAAGCAAGCCGACAAGGCTCCGTTGATGATGCTCGCTAGATCCGAATCCCCTAGCATTAAAACCAGGAGGTTATGACTTTCATCGATTCTGTGCTGCTGGAACTCAACGTCTTCCTCTCTACGTTCAGTTTGGCTTTCGCTGATTTTCTCTTTGTGGGCTATATTCGGTTGGTTGTCAATCCCATCCCCGTGAATTCACATATGAATGCACTCCCATATGCCTTATGCAAATCTTACAAGAAATATTTCAAACGCTTCTCTCCTAGTGGTTCACCCTTAATAAATAAGGATTCCTTTTACCCTTGGATCTTTTACATATTAGTTTCGGTCCCCAATGACTGGCGCGACAAAGGCACCCTTGGCTCACGGTTGTCCGACGGAAACAGTCCGACTGTGTAGATTACTAATATTTCAAAAGGCGCAAGACAAAGGGGGTAACCTCTTCAGTTTGGTATTCAGCTCTATGTGAGAGGGAAGTGGATGGCTATTCCTCTCTTCCCCATGAAGTTGTGATAACCTGAACACAGGAAGTTCCCATTCACATTACTCTGCCGCAAGCAGAAGCAAGCATTTTGGATGATGAAAAGTATGAACAAATGATCATAGCCGATTCAACGGCCGTTCCCTCCTCCGCAGCGTATATGTCTAAAAAAGAACATTCGAACGCTTATCACCTGGGTATCTTCATACGTAATGCATGAATGCTGTTCATCAACAACACAATCAAGGGAAAGAACAAAAGGAGAATATTACAAGGTGACAATAAAGGGATTCACTAGCCATCTTATGACGAGAACAAAAAGGACTTCAAGCCCAAACCAACTTCTTTATATCAAATACCAAGTGTTCCAAATACCCCGTACGCTTCTTCGCATCAGTCAACGAAATAATCTCCACTTCTTCAACCATCGACCGCGTATCGATATCTCCAGGACCGCCGCTGGCGTCACTACCTGGCTCAAACGCACTCCGGAGCGCAGTGTGTTCAATCTCTTCACAGATCGCACGTGCTGAATCCCTTACTTCAAGCTGCACATTGCCAACTGCATTTCTGGTGGTCAGGTTGGTTTGCGGGAGGATTTTGAACGCCATGAAGCGTGAGGAAGGGTGTTTACTGCCTGGTTTGAATAGAGAGGAGATATCCCAGTCCGGGCCTGGTGTTGAGGTTGGGCTTCGGGCAGGTGCTGGAGTTACTGCCGCTGTTGATGTTGAGATTGGGGTTTTATCGGCAGACAGCTCGGCTGACGATGATTGCTGGGATTTCTGCTGGATGAGGCTTTGGAGGGAACGTGTATTTACGCGCAGAATACTTTCTGCGCCGGACTTATACGTGATCACCACGCCCACGTTGTGCTTTGGGTCCATCTGGACGTCGATAAGGGTTGAGGTGATGTAGGTGCCATAGTTGATACTGGTAATGGAACGAAGATCAATGCGCTCAAAGGAGGTTACTTTGTCCGTGTCCCAGTCGAAGCGACAGCAGTAGACTGCCGCATTTGTCAGTAAGAGGACGGACTGTTCGAATGGTAGTGAGCGTAAAGTGTTCGGCTGATTGGGGCTGGAAACCGTCCACCCTCCCACCAGTTCCTCGGAGTCATCGCTAATGACGATCTGGCAGCTGGTGTCGATGGCATGTTGCCGTACTTTCTCGATGGATATTCCAGGGTCTGTGGACATTAGGTTCATCTCAAACTCATCGAAAACACGCGTTGTGACGATCCCGAGCAGGTAATCAATGCAAGATTGTGAGAAGTAATCATTGACTATATTGTTAAAGTAGCGTGACAGGGTTAACCCTAGGTCATTGAGCGCACCGCGAACATCTCGTTTCCTCGTTCTCGTGTAGTCGCCTTTCAGAGCAGCAGTTGAGGAGTACTGTTTGGATATTGCATCTCCATTATCGGCCCACAGAACATTGAACCACTGCGTAGATGTGCTGGTTCGCAGGTCGATAGAGTAACCCTCGTTTTCAAGCTGCTTCTCCAATGCTTGTTGGGCAAACGCACACTGAGTAACACCCGTGCGATCTAAACAGTCCATACAATTTGTCCTAACGATGCCAGCCTGACTTTTCAAAGTCGTGTGGTTTTGTATGACAGTACTGCCAAATCGATCTAGTGTTCCCGAAATGGAATCGACTAGGCGCTGGACGTTTTCAAATTTCATTCCACGGCACTCTGTGTGGAAGTCAAACCATGTGAACCCGATTCTGGGTGAGTCCGGATTGTCTCGTTTGTTATAAGTGTCCATGAAACGTTCGTACGTCTCTCCAATATTGGCCTCGACGCCATATTTGTCTAGTAGACATACGGCCTGAATTTCGCCATACCGCCTGCTAAGGTCGTGTAAATGCCTTTCAAAGGATTCTTGATTTGTTTCAGTGGAGTAGTGAAGAACAGGTATTGGCTTGAAATAATACGGAGATTGGGAGAAGTATAGCGGAATCGACCCGCGAACTTGCAGTAGAGAGTACACCTTGTCACAAGGATTCCACGATGGCCTAGACAATATTTGTTCTGTCTGAACAAAATTTGCTACATTGCCTTCGTCGTCTACTCCTCTTCGAAGATATCGAAGTCCTGGACGCTTAACTGACCGACGCGAAATCAAAGTGAGAAGAAACTTGTCATTTTCTTCTTCATTATCTGCTCTGGCTGCTTTAGGTGGATTCCGAAGAGTCTTGGATTCCCCTTCTAGAGGGACGGCAGCATCCGGAGCATCTGGAGCTTTTGCAGACTTCTTAACGGTAAATTCCTGTTGTCCCACGAACCCCTGAATCAGGGGAAGAACGAATGAATAATGTCCACTGTCAATGAAAGGGGTCATCAAGTTTCGATTCCAGAAATACTATAGCAAAAATCAATAAGAGTCGATAAACAGTGGAAAAGTAGCAAGGCTTCATACCATGGGGTCCGCTATTCTATGGAGGGGTACTGGGGACCTTTGAGGATCCGGGACCCCAAACTTTCTTGTGATGTCGCAATCGTAAGAAAAATAAAAATTTCGTGAACTGAACAGCATCTCCGTATAGCGCATAAACTTTGGCATTAGCTCGTAGGTTGCTGTTCCTGTTACCGGAGCATCAATTTCCTGCGGGGCAGAAGAGGCTTTCTGCCCGTTAGACGAGAGGTCATCGAGCTCCAAGATATCATTTTTGTTGTCCCCGCTCTTTCTTCCTTTAAACGAACCCACAGCGGCGGGGTCAATCATCCCTTCGAAGCCCACATCTTGAGACGGTCTATTCTCCCTTGGCCACTCATTCTTGGAAAACCAGCGGGACGCGAACCCGCCGTACAGACCTCGTTTCTTTATAACATCTTCAGCAATAGTGCTTCCACTCCTGGCGTTATGGTTTAGCGGAGGGAGTATTTCTTGCTCTGGGGATTCTGGAACCTCTACGTCACGGTCTTCGCTGCTACGACCAATGGAGAGATTTGTTTCGCTCCCTGATGATAAAGCGCCAATATCATCTTGTTTGTGGGTGGAGATATGGGTTTGGGCTTTCTTAATTGCTTTAGCTGCCTCCGCCTGAGACGAAAGTGGAAGGATAGCTACGCCTGTAATGACAAAAATAGGCTTCCCTAGGATCTGAGCTACCTGTTCGCACTGAGTGATGGATATTAGGAACGAGAACGAGGCGAGGGAGAGTAGGCCTAGGAACGGGAAAAAAGACGGTTAAATAAAATCACCAACAATCGATTCAATGCGGGATAGAATCGGGAGCTCACCAACAACGCCATGCGATTCTAGACAAGCGTCATCGGTGCTTGAGGGGGTTGGCGGGGAGTATATACGGCGAGTTTTGTATTCGATTTGCAGAGCGGAGGATCGATTGTTTCCAGGAGTACGCTGGTGAGAGTTTGCGTCGGGTTGAAGGATAAGCCCGTCCACAGCAGCAAAAATCAACAGCTTCCTCGCCAGTCGCGGCATTTTCTTGTCTCACTGCCAGGAAGGCCTGCGTTCTGGAACTTCTTCACTACATTGAGGTTTCCAAAGTTTCCATCAGTGTATTTAATTGTGAAGCCCGCTTTGAAGCCCGCTGAAGTAACCCTCTTCCAACTTATGTCACCGTGGTCACCCACTCGGCTTGAACTTCTGCCGAGTTCTGCTGATCATGCTATTTCGCTAAATAAATGGACTTTAAACTAAATTATAGGTAAGTATTTATATGATTTATTTTGGCTCTATTTGCAATAGTTAATATATACATCACTTTTATGAAAATATTTATTACAATACTGAGATATCTGTATCAGGGTAGCTAACTATAACAACGGGTGATTTGGGGGGTTAAAACTCCCCTCAGTAGGTTGTGTTAAATGTTAAGGTCATCATCCTCTTTAGCAGTCTAACCATCAACCCCTAATTAACTGACATTTAGAAATACTCATCTCGTCTCCAGCCACTCAAGAAATCCGAGAATTAACTATTCAAAAACTAGAGCCAGTTCACCAACAATGCTTTGGAAGGCCGCTCTCTTTGACCAAGGGTTTTTGAAACGGAGGACGGACCTTTCAATCTTGCTAGGCGTGATTCGAATTTACATTTTAGACCGTCTTGCTAGGAGCAGTAATATTTAATCAAACTTAAGACTACAAATTTCCAAAATCTTGCAAATGGTCTGATTCCTGCATTTGAAACTCCTCCGACGACTTCCGTCTGGTATACATTTCATTCAGGGTCGTTGTCGAACAGCGAAATAAAACTGAGCAATTCCAACAAATCAGCTGTTGCATCGTTGATAAAACTACAGCAATCCGTCCCACCCACAAATACAATCCAAAACGTATACCACTGGAGATGGTTCCCCCCGTCACGCCAGATGTCCCTGGACTGTTGCCTCAGACGTACGGCTGAAGTCCTATAAAGTGTGGTCCAAACACTGGGAAATCATCCTGAACCGAGTATATGTCTGGCAGCCGCAATAGGTTGTCGTGGTCAAGACTGGTTAGATGAAATATGTCTTCTGCCAGGGGCGATTTGTAGGGGAGAAGAAGGATAACAAACTGCGACACACCGAAGTTGAGCAAGGCATGATGAGTAGGGGGTCAACACCAGTTGTAGATTGGATGCGCACAGATGCTTCATCATCTCTTCCCCATGTTGTTCGTGATAGCTTCGCAGGAGGCTAGTATTTGTTCCGAATCGCGAAAGAAGAATTCTGCATTTCCGGCTCAGAACGTAGCCACAATTTCTTGTGTCAACTATACAAACGAAAGAAAGATATAGCAGTTGGGGGATAGTCTGTCTTCTCGGTTTTGTGCCTTTGCGAAAATCGGAATGTTGTTGAAATTGCCCAAGTTGAAACCCGCTTAGTTGTTAAACCCGCAAACAGCATGTTTGCCAGACATGCAAACTGAGCATTGACATCATCCTCATCATCCTCAACATCAAATAAACATCGAACCTGGGAGAACCGCAGCAAGAAGCAGCGCCAGGAAATATATATATACACATAGATCCCAAGCCCCTTTCTTGGATCGCACCGGTATAACCTACGGGATACCCAACAAGCAGTGGATTGACCGGGAAACCTCAATCACGGGGGAGCTTACTACGAATTATTACAGAAACCCGCAGCTGCAAGCATGGCGGACGAAGGTGGCTGGAGTACTATCGAGTCGGACGAGGTTTGTCTCTTCCGCTCCCTTACTTGGACCGGATCTGCTTCAATTGCTGTTGTGTCCAGAATCTCCACGATATATACTTAGCTATTAACCTGAGCATCTATGCTTTTAAAAACATGACTGAACGCACTGCTGAACTGCTGAACACAGGGTGTTTTCACCTCGTTGATAGAGAGCCTTGGGGTCAAGGATGTCCAATTCGAAGAGCTTATATCTCTCGATGCAGACACCATCCGGTCGTTAAGGTATAGTGCTCGCTCCTACCTATTAGACCCACCGCCAGAGGCAATCTGAACAATATACTAAATTCTCCCACCCCACAGCCCCGTATACGGCGTAATCTTCCTCTTCAAATGGGTTAGCGGCCAATCCCGCAACTCGGCTACGCCGCAAGACGGCACCTACGACCGTGACGCAACCGATGACGGCCTCTTCTTTGCAGCTCAAACTATCCAGAACGCCTGTGGCACGCAGGCCGTCCTATCCGTAATTCTCAACCAAGATTCCACGACCCAATCCTCACAAATGGGTATCGATATCGGGCCCGAGCTCCGCGATTTCAAGGACTTCACGACAGGATTCCCACCAGAGCTACGCGGGGAGGCTCTTAGCAATTCCACACGGATTCGCAACTCGCACAATGCCTTTGCGCGCGCTTCGCCGTTCGTCGACGAGACGTCCCGCCCATCTCTCTCCGAGGAGGATGCTGAGCTATACCATTTCATAGCATATACTCCATTTAAAGGTGTCTTGTATGAATTGGATGGATTGCAACCTTTCCCCATTAGCCATGGGCCGTGTGAGGAAGGGTCGTTTCCAGAAAAGGTTATTGAGGTGTTGCAGAGGAGGATTGCCAGGTACCCTGAGGGGGAGATTCGGTTTAATCTGATGGCAGTAGTGAAGGATCTTAGGGTGCGGGCGCAGGAGATAGGGGATGTAGAGATGTTGGAGAGGCAGAAGAGGAAAAGGAGGGCGTGGGCAAGCGAAAATGCGTTGAGGAGGTGTAATTTTATCGGGTTTATTGGGGAGGTGGCTAAGGGTGTTGTCGGGATGAAGATTAAAGAGGGGGAGGAGGCCTACGAGAAATGGGTTGAGGGCGCAAAGAAAGAGACACAGCGGAGGTTGGAATTGAGGAGGGCGAGAGGGGTGAGTGGGGGGGATCTGGAGTAGCGACGGAGGAAATTTTACGAACAACTAGGCGGGGTTAGTTAGCATGCTTTTATCCTTTGCCGGTTATGGTATAAATTCTCTTAATATGGCCATTTCTTTCGGGTATTTTCATTATGATTCCCCAGTTCGCTTTTGAAAGATCATCCATCAATGAGAATTCCAGGCAACTTATTCTGCGATGCGTCATCCTGCACCCAATTTCACAATCTGTTTCCTCCAATTGCATCTCATTCTTCTACTAGCCGGATCTTCAAATACAAGAACTTCTGTGCATGTGCTCCGTATGTATCGTCCATACGATATAATAGCCCATCAAGCAAAACGCAGGTGGATCGACAAATCAATCAACGACATAATCAGTCTCCAATGGTCAATTTAGCAAGCGCAATACCAAATACTCGTACCAAACTCTGCGGAAATCCACGGTATCGTAGCCAAAAAAAAAAAATAATAAAAAAACCACCATGCAGATTAAACAGGGAAAATTTTTAATAAAGAACGACCTTGGAACAAAAAAGGCAACCCACTTCCTGCTATGAGTGAAAGAAAGGTTAAGCTCTAAATATATTTTATTAAAACAGAAAACTCCAGAAACACCAGCAATGATGCAGGCAAAAGGACCAAACACGAACACAAATGAACAACGGAAACGATGGCGTATTTGAGCGCCCTAGTGCAATTTTCGAAGCAAATGCAGGCGGTGGATTCACCCGGGCTAGGGTGATAGCCGTAATTCTGTTGAAACTGTCACTTCCCACCAGCATTCGTAACCGTCCTCAAAACCCCAATTTCCATGCTTTCAAGTATGCAACTTTCAATACCCAATTACATGTCCCTTGATACGCTCGGCCATGTCAGTAGGCAACTCGCTCTCTTTTATAAGACCTAGCGACAACATATCCGCCCAGAAGAAGAGAGCCCGATCCTGTGCGTAAGCTAGGTAATCAAATTCTCCCGTGTGTTCGTCGGCTATCTCACTGAGGTGGTCGCTTCCGTCGTTTGATTCCGCGGTGCTTGTTTCCTCCATTTCGGCCATTGTTTCGGGCGCCTGTTTCTCTGTCGTTGTTGAAGCAGCAGAGGCGGAAGCTGCTGCTGCGAGAGCTTCTTCCATCCCAGTGATTTTGGCCTGGACGATCCCCCACGCCACCCACTGCGCAGAATTCGCCGCACGCCAGAGTAAGGTTTCGCGGAGGAGACTACGTATTTCTAGATCAAGAGCTTGATCGGCTCGATCGTTAACCTGTCGCGAAGATGGTTGGATAGGCGAATCCTGACTGTCAAGCATAAAGGGAGACAAGCGGGGGCTGTTGGAATGTGTAGCATAGACTGGAGTCCCCACAGCGCTCGATGAGGTACTTGTATCCGGAACTGAAGTGGGTGCGGACTGGGTATCACGTCTTTCCGTCGATTGTATGATGTGTGGTCGATGATTGAGATATGCTCTAACGAATCGTTCCTGCTCTTCAGGGGTGGGGTACCACTTTGTATTGCATGCCCATGGCCGGTCTGGATCGTGGTAGTTATAGCACCATTCCGTCTAGCGTAGTTATTTAGCTGACGAAAAATTACTGCTGACAGTGAAACCTATCAATGGAGGAATCAACTTACAAAGTGGTTGCAGAACTCCAGACCGCGAGTGTTGGCTGACGCATACTCAAAGTCGATGACTACAAGCTGCTTATGCTCGTTCGGAGGTAGCAGAAGAGGAGATTCTCCGCTTGGCTCAAGGCGGAGAAGGTTGCCATATTGCGTCTAGTAGAATATCAGTGTTTGCGACTCGCGAGAAACCATTGGTAAGACATAGACAGACAGTACTTACGTCATTGTGAGCAAATATAAGCTGTTGATTAATTGCAGCTGCTCCGCCGTAGAAATTTACCAGCCACTTCCGATAAGCGTCAACTGCCATCCGGAACTTTGGCCATGGCAAACCGCACACAAAGCCTTGTCGCCGCCAGCACTCTGTTTCAGACTTGGACTGATTATGCGAAGACATAATTTCGCGATCCAACCACGATGCCACCTGTTTGCATCTCTCAACCCATTTATCCCAGTTCTTCCATATAGACGGACCCCCCTCTATCTCTTCGGGCAACAGTTCAATGCCATCATGCAGCTCCCGCATTCGTTTGGCAATTTGTTTAGAGGTCTCCGGGTTTCGAATGTCCTTTGGCGTGAGAGTTCTGGCATGAAAATACTGTTCGAAACGGCCATTGTTAAACGACCCCAGTACACGGGGTCCGATATTCCGTTTTGCCAGACGCCGCAGAATTTGGAGTTCATTCTTTCGATCAATCAAATGTTCCACTTGCGGCCCGTAGATGCGCAATAAGAGTTGCCTGGTAAGTAGTGTTAACTCATGTAATGGACCCCGGACTTCTGAATGGCATAAACTTACGGAGGAGGACGCTTAGGCGCAAGTGAAGAAGTACTAGGTGAGTTTTGCGGTGGAGAGACAACATATACGGCATTTGTTAGTGCTCCACTAAGGCGAACAACCTCAATATTACGAGAGTCTTCGATAGGGACTCGTCTCCAGCCCCTTAAGCCCAGCGTATGCGTCAGGCGTACGATTTCATATTTGAATCTTATCCAATGTTCTTTGTCCTTAGAAGCGGGTTTATTTAAGCCCTGGTTCCCGAAATCACTGTCCGCTTCACCTCCGCCGTATAAAAGAGTTTTGGAGTTGTCAAGGGCAACATTAGCATTGGGCACAGCTTGATCAGCATCCGAGTAATTAGAATCGGATATAGAACCCCGCCTTAGGCTTCTTGTACTAGTTCGACGCCTGAGAGAGATTGACGATCTCTTCCGGCGGATTACAGTACTTGGAATACCTTCCTTCCCACTAACCGGATATTGTGCTAAAATCTGCTCTAGTTTTTCCAAAGCCAATGTTCCATCCGAGCATTGGGAATCACTTCTCTGCCGAGTTGCCGCATGGGTAGCGTCTCCAGAGGCCATAGCCGGCACGGGGGATTCTGTGGCACCAGTCTTCTTCATCCTCCGCACTGAAGACTTGGCTTTCTCTTGTTGCAACCAGTCACGGACTTGTGCGAGCAAAGTTAGCTGAGCATGGGAGCTTTCCTCAACATTGCGACCCTGCATTTCGGGGTCACTCTCATCTTGAATGACTGATTCAAATTTGAAGCTCTGGATTTGAGTGCTTAGCGAGCCCAGTGAAGCCATAGAAGGGGGAGAAGAGTGGGGCGCTGGCCGTGCTGTTACTCTCCTTCCTGTGCTAGCACGATGTTGCTTGATTGGCCGACTTTCCACGCCAGGTCGACCAGGCAAGTCTCCAGTCGTTGGTTGACATTGTGGGCTAGTGGTATCTGTCCTTGGGCCCATATTTCCTGCCGTTTTCTGTTAGTAAATCTATGTTATAGAAGTATTGGTTTGATTTCGGGTAAAAGCACTCGCAACTGAAGAGATGCATATATGATGAAAGAGGATAGTTCAGAAATGTGTATATGACGCCAAAGTACTAAACCATGATATATTTAGTTCTCCTATTCTCTTGTAGAATTCAGAGAGTCCAACCAAAAGGAACGCACATTCCGACCCACCAGGAGTCGGGGCCGGCCTCAAGTCATCAAACTCAACAGGTTTCATTTTACAGAAGGGTAGTACAAAAAAAAAATGCAACAATACAAGTCTTCTCAAACAGATAAAAAAAAATAACCAACTCCTGTACTCAAATACTAAAACAAACCACCCAACCGCATAGAACACTGCAGCAAAATTAGAATCCAACTTACTAGAAACGCCATTTTGCGGTTCCACGGGTTCTTTGGAACCGACGGAGGTATTAACGACCACGTCCTCCATATTGGAGGGCATTATCACAGCAAGCTGCTTTTCGACGGGTGTGATGGGTGAACCTCAGCCTAGTGCATAGGGATGAAAAAGGTAGAAGAGCAGAAAAGAAAATAAAGGCATCAAATCTGCTTATATTCTAGAGGGAATAGCGGCGTAGGATTCGTTTCTACCCCCCCACCCTTTTTTTTCCAGTTTCGTTCTAGGATTCACTCTGTGTATGGATGAGCTCATTTGCCCATTTGCATGGAGAGATGGAGCGAACGAAACTGTAATATCAGTGAGGGCATGTTGGGGAAGAGGCGGCGGTAACGTTATTGTGGTCTCTATCGAAATCAAACAGGGAACTTCCGATGGCAATGATTGATGCGCCCATAGAGAGAACCGGATGACTTGACATGCGATGGCAGCTGTCGGAGAGCGAGATGAAAATGTAGAGAGAGCTCAGGTCCAAGTTATATACATATGTTCTATAATGCACGAGAGTGGTACCTGAGCAGAGGCATCACCATCAACAAAAAGAAGAAATAACAATATTTTTTTTTTTGCCCCCGAGGTTCGAAGTGTGCAGTCCCGGTCTAGCCAAACACAGAAGCGATCATCACCTGATGCTGACTCAGCAGAGCATATCGCTACCCTTTTTCATAACAGATCAACTAACAACAAAAATATTTTGTATTTGGAACGGTTGAAAATGGATGAAAGACAATTAACCAGTTTTTTCTCAATGTTGATATAAAAGATAAATAAATAAGTAAATGATGATGTATGCTAACTGGGTTAGGGGGAAAACATGCTTTGCAAACCCCTGGTAATTAAGCTTTTACCTACATTTCCCGCCTCAACTTTTTTTCAATCTTCGGATGGAGCTTAGCTCAACCTCAGCACGGGAGCATCCCAGGCAGGTCTGGCGTACTCGCCCATGACCCGACCCACTCAGTCCTCCAAGAATCAACATCGGAGAATATTCTAGGTCTTCCCTGCTCCGCCTTTACGAGATTGCCCTGCAGCAAGCTCCCGCATCCATGGATCTTGTGCATCTACACGGGAGAGCTAAGCTTGCTCATTCACCCCGCAGCAGAATTAGGCTAAGGAACAAATGCAGATAGGTAAAAGCCTCTTATTAACAATTATCAATTTCTCCCCATCGAACACCAGATACTATTTAGCCAATTTAATGAAAGGAATTAATAAAGACCAAGCTTCATGCAAACAGACGGACGCAATAAAAGAATACAATATGCAATATAAAACAACGGGGCCAGGAAAGAGAAAAACACAAAACAAGATACAGAAAGGATAACACCCTCTCCAGTCACAACGATATTCCTCCTATAGGCTATGGCACCATTACCAAACAATCCGCAGCATGCTCGATAGGCCACGTCCCAATCGAGCGCGGTAGATAATACCACCAACGCGGCAGACACCCTGCCGTATCAGACGGGTTCAGCGCCTTTACATACTCCCAGTGTTCCGGATAAACACCACCCCTTTGCCAGTTGACAAGACAAGTCACTCGCCACTCGCGGTGTGCGGCAATTTCGACTTCAGCACGGGTAGCATTTCCAGCTACCACTTGGTAGAGGTTCGGATTATTGCCACCAATAGGCATGCCAGCTTGAGGGACCGGGCTTATGATGATATTCCGGGGATGGAGGTTGCCATACGTCATAACCATGTTGTGATCTTCCCGAAGATGGCCTTTGAGTTGCGTACTCCATGCATTTCTTTGGGGAAGGTGACTAGTGACAAATTTATTGAAGTCCACCTCGTTATAAAGAGGTTGCAATGCGAGATATGTGTACCCTCGCGAATCCCTGCAGCGACGTGGAGAACCGCCGCCAAGAGTGGCTTGGCGTTGTGAGAACGGACGGGGAGGCTCGACAGATCTGAGGGCCCTGAAAATTCCTTCTAGTTGATCCCTGATTGAGACCTTCTGCTCATGGTCAAGCCGGCTCCAGAGGTCACCTAGTGTATATCCGGTACAATAATTCGACATGAATAGGAAACCCCACTCCATGTTCATATCCACTGCCCTGAGACTACCGTGGATTTTCGGCAGTGGAACTTGGGGAGCATTTGCCGCGATATATCGCAGCATCTCAATGTCATCGAGCATATCATACTGGCCAATTTTCACAACAAACATGTCGCTAAGGTTCACCAATATCGTTCGGTCCTCCACGCCAAAAAGTTTCCCCTCTGCAATCGCCGCATTTAATCCCTCGATAATGTCACTCAATGGGAGATTTCTTTGCCGTTGCTTCTCAGAGGTCAGGTACGTTCTAGCGAGAACCTTCAAGTCCGGGCTCAAATATCCCATTTGCACAGCGTTTGGCAGAATCCAGTGTTTGTCCAGATGCACATTATTCGGCAACTGTATTCTACGGCGATCAGGAAGGCCGAGCGCTCCAGAGGCCGAGAAGATGGTGGCCAGCCTCGCAACAGCAGAGTCTGCAATCATCCCCACGTCCATGGGACGGACTTGGGGATCTCTGAGCAGATCATTCAAAAGAACATGAATCATCTGGTGTATGCGGATCATAGTGAAATGCGGAATATACCGTACCCTGTGGTCAGTATTATTGTTTCCCTCTCGGTTTTCGTCATTCTGGTTCGTTGCTATTAGTGGGTTGGGTATTACCGGTGGCGGCAGAGGTGCTATCCCTAGTGAAGTTGATTGTTGCGCAGCATTAGGTACCAACTGTACATTCGATCGCGACTGTGGACGTGATCTCGGATGTGACGGGGATGCAACGGGTTGGGATACAGACTGATTTCCTGGCTCCAGGGCTGCAGGGTGTCGACGGGTTCGACGGGTTCGACGGGGCTGGGCAACAGGCTGAATTGTTAGCCCAGGGGGTCGACGGGGTTGACGAGATCGGGGGGGTTGTGGAGGTTCCCTATAGGGAATTGGCGGAGGAGGCGCCATTATTTCTACTATATAATTCGCTAGAATATAAACGCGATGGAACAGAAAGCTAAGAGCGTCATCCGCGGTTAACACAACGTCCCTCCTCCATCAAATCCCAAATCCCGCTTCAACGGTTGATACATACCTAACAAAAGCATGAAATCCAATTAACCAAAGAAACACCCCCCAACCCGAAACCTGGAACAACGAAACACGAAACCAAAATCTGAAAGAGAATGTCCTAGAACAATATCCAAATCCAAACAATATCTTTCCCCCCAAACCCAAACCAAAAACAAAAATATAAAAATAAAATAAGAGGTCAAAAATTCACAAATTCAAAAATTCAAAAACTTCAAATCCCAGCCAACACCCACCGCCCAAAAACCCCAATCACACAATAAACAAGCAGCAAAATAACCACCCACACACAAACGAGCGAAAAGCAACGGTACACCCCGTTCCCGTTCAAGTGTCGATGAAGGCGCAAGATCCGGCTCGGGTACAGTTGGCGGAGCCGAAGCTGAAGCAGCGGACACCAGCAGCGGCGAGGACGAAACTTGCCTTGACGGAGCTGTAGTTGGTTACTGGTATCGGTATCTGTACCGGCAGCGGCATGGACATCGACTGCGCCATACTCTACGTCCATTTGGGCACATTTGGGGTGTCTTTTTCTGTCCTTTTTTGGCGTTGCGGGTGTGGTGGGTGGGATTGAGGTTGTTGTTGGGGGTGGGGTTATGCTGGCAACGAGTGTCCTTGGAGGGCTGGAGGCGGAAATGAAGGGGATTGAAAGGGGAAAGGGGGGGGATGGTGGGGTTTTATATGTAGTGCGTTTGGGTTGTGTTTGTGTATGTTGTGTGGGATTGGGAAGGTGCAGAACAATTGCATCCCGGGAGGAAGGAGACTTGTTCCGGGGGTGTGTGTATACGTGGAAGGAACGGAACAGACGATACCAGATCCACAAGGGGAAAGAGCTAAGTAAAATATAGGCATCCAACTTAGTATTACATTCTACAGACTACGGATCATTCATTTGACTTCCCCTTTTTTGTGCAAAAAAGGGTTAAAAAGCGAAGCAATCCTGTCAACAGGAAACGGTATCCATATCCATGTCATAAACCGTATCTCATCTCATGAAAATCTATATATCAATGCAATTATTGTCTCGGTAGACAAACAGAAAAGAGGCTCCTTCCAAGGCTCCTCTTCATTTTATTTTTTTTTTTTTTTCCCGGGCCCGAACACCTATTTCAAATCCAATGCAATGACCAAATTTCTTATGCGGCATAGGGTACAGAAAGCCAAGTTAACAAGAAATAGAGAATCCCGAAGAAAAGAAGGTGAACACCACACATGGAAAATAACTGGGAAATAATATGAAGAAGAAAAAAGAAAGAAAAATTAAGTAAAAAAGGGTGAAAGAAAATAAATATGAAAATCACTCGCCAAACGACATATGATGATGGATGCACGAAACAGCTCAACGTAAGAAGAATTAGAGGTCAAAAATAAAAATAAAATTAAAAATAAAAAATAAAAATAAAAAGAGGGGTTAATCAAAATCATGGCTTAAAATCCCAAATAACGAACAAATGTAGAGCGGAGGGGAGTGCTCGATTAATTGATTCGTTTAAGAAATACAACAAATACATAATGATCCCCATCACGACGCTGTAGCCCACCTAACAACCTCCAACGCGAGCATAACAAGCACAAGCGTTGACGGCAGAATCCACACAACATAGCTCTGAAACAACAACCGCGCCATCACCGGCATGTACACGTTATTCAGCTGGCATATCTGCGCCAGCTGCAGCGCGGACGGTGCCCCCGTTAGCAGGAAACAGACGACGATAAAGATCGGGTCATCCAGGATGCTCACTGGGATGTATTTGGCGGCCAGCGCGAGGAGCGGGGACATGAAGAGGGTTGGCAGGAGCATGCGGGAGAGGAGGGAAGCGATGATCAGGTTTCGCTCTTCCTTAGGGTGCTGGGGTTCATCGGGAAAGGAATCCAGATCACAGTCCAGCTTTGATGAGGCGGGTAAGGTGTTCCGTGCCAGGTTGGCGCCCAACACGACGAGGATGAGAGGCACAGCGACACCGCCGCTCTGCTCTACGGCGCGGGTTACGGAGTTGCTGAGAAAGGTGCCGCGGGTGAACAAGAGGCGTTGGAGGGAGGGGATAGAGGCGACGAGAATGGCGAAGAGCATGGCCCAGAGCGGTGGGTTCATGAAGTGCCATATGCCGATGAGGAAGCGCGTGAGGGCGTGGGAGAGGGTGCGGAGGAACTTTTGAAAGGGGAGAGGCAGGGAGTGAAACGCTCTTTGGGAGAGGGTTTTGGTGGTGTTATGGAGGTGGCAGAGGGCTGAGAGGAAGGGGGAGTCGAGTTTGTGGTGCCAGGGGTGCAATGGTTTGGGTTGAAGTTGGTGGAAGGGGAAGAGAGGCCGGCAAGGATCGGAATCGGAATTGAGTTGTTCGATTTCAACGTCTGAGTCGTCCATTGCGGCTGCTAGTTTTGAGTAGGAGTACTGTCGGGTGATGATGGGGGTTGCACCTCCAGACTCGAACTGCGTTACATCCCCCGAACTCGACGGTGCGCTGGACGTGGCTTGTCCATAATCATCATCACCACCATCACCACCACCACCATGAACGTCAACAACGTCACTCGTGTCGATAAGCGCTTGATCTGGTTCATCTGTATATATCTCCACCGTATTCACACGCTCCTCCTCGTCCCGATAGTACGTCTCTGGTGGCGCTAAAAGGACGCGATAACCCCAGCTCCAGCGCAGAAGCTGTCCCAGTTGCTGGAAGATGAGAAGGTAAAGGATACCGCGTGCGGCGACCTCATTGTCGTTATCGTTGGGGATGCGGTCCCAATGAAGGCCTTTGATAGTTTGGGAGAGGGAGAGGACAAGGGAGATGGGAAGGGAGTTGGAATTCCCGAAGACCTGTATAAGAGTTAGTATCTCCTTTTGAATTATGAAGTATATATTGATATTGGGCAGGCAGATGCATACCCCCATAGCAACAACGAAGTTTGACTGGCGCTTTTTGAAGCGGAAGACGCGGGAGACGATGACGGAACAAAGGTACGAGATTAAGGTTTGGATGACAAAAATGAAGGGGATGATGGCGAGGTCGGTAAGCTTGTCTGCGGTGAGTTGGGATGCGAGTTTCGTGAAGACTGTCTTTGTAATTAGCATGACATATATAAATAGATAGATCGATAGATAGATAGATAGATGCATGTATATGGATTGACGGATGGAAACCATGTGCAAGAGAACACATACCAAGACATGGGGTAAACAGAATAATATTGAGATTCGCAACGAATTTCTGGGCGTTAGCATCGAACATGCCCATGCGGGCGACGATGTATCCCGGCAGACTGACGCAGACCACCTCTAGGACAGCCTCGAAGACCAGCAAGGCCAAGTTTGGGAGAGGGGGTTGGGCGCCACGGGAGGTTGGAGATGGCGGCAGGGCAGCAGCAGCAGCAGCACCAGACACAAAGGGCGAGGAGGTATTATTATTGAAAGAGAGGGTGGCGGCATAGCTGCTGAGCGGGGTATTGGCGTTCAGAAAGGATTTTGGGAGGGTGAAAGACATTATGCAGCTGGTCGGAGGGGGAGATCGGGGGGAGGGAGGTAAAGATGGAGGTTGTGGAGAGAGAGTGTGTGAGAGAGTGAGAGTGAAATGTTGGGTGTGTGTCAGCAAGCAGTGGGAGCAGGCAGACAAACAGGGAAGGCAAGGGAGAGCAGGCCAACCCAACACCACGTCAACCCGCTCAGGCCGAGGACAGCGGGCGGGAGGCAGGGATAGGACGGCTATGTTTATATGTATGCAAGCCTGGATACGATGAAAGCGATGGTTGAAGAGAAAATAACAGACGACGAACGGGCAAAAGAAAGAGAAAGAGAGAAAGAAAAGGAAGACGAGAGAAAATAAGTAAGGTTCACTCCAATATGAGTAATCGTAGTTTGGGTGTGTTGCTCTGGCGAGCAGGTTTTCTTGGTTTCCCGGGAGGCCTTTTCAAGGGCTGTTTCAAGCTATAATGCAATTCCGTGGGAACTAAGTGTCGCCAGAGTGGGACAGGGAATCTTATATACCAGATGGCAACACACGGCGACAAGTTGGAGGAGAAGAGAGGAGGTAGGGAGATCTCTCCGCCATTGTTACGATCTGGATATTTATATCTGATATTGAGGGATTGGTTGACAGCCGGGACGGGCGTGGGCGGGGGGGGGAGCCAGAGCAACACGGGAGCGAATATTAGGCTGTGGTTGGCTGGAAGAACCCGGTTCGGGTGCCAGAATTTAAGGTTCCTTATTTACTACTTGAGTGGATAGATGCCTTGGGGCGGGTTCTTGGCAGGAGGCAACCACCACTTTACGGTTCCCTCCGTGGGTGGGGATACCCTCATACAAAGGATGAGTATATACATAAGTATATATATATATATATATATATATAGATAGATAGATAGATAGATAGATAGATAGATATAGATATAGGATATGAAGGGTCAACAGTTGTGAAGGTATTGTAAGAGATATTAGTTGCTGATCCCCTGCTTCAGTCTTCAGGATATTCCATTTAATTACCATTATTATTTTACAGCCGACAAAAGCTTTGAAGCTCATACCTCGGGAGGAGACAGATATACTCCCAACTGGGTATCCTATCTTGCCTTCAAGAGGGACACGGACGCGGACACGGACCAGGCGGGAGAGATCCAGGGACAGGCCAAAGAGAGGAGATGCGTGTATCTATAAAAATAGATACGCGCTTCCTTATTAATTGTTGCCTCTTTGTTTGCGTCTATCTTCAGTTCCAGCTCTCCGCCAAGTTTAGTTATTTGATCGACAGCTAGACTGGGAGCACTGACAGCGGCAGGGTTGGGGCTAAGACGACGCCCTACTGTACGTTCTTAAATGATAGCCTAATTATTTAAAGTTCTCAGGACGAATCCCTTGGCCTGGATAGGGCGATCTGGGAAATCTCATGGACGATACGTTAGACTTTCACCCGGAGGAATGATAGTACTATCTGTATGGGTGAGAGAATATTCTGCACATAATCAGGAAAAACAACAACGAAAAGGAGTTGGTCATCTCTAAAAAGCTGAATGAAGACAAAATTGATTTTGATGAGTAAAAGAGAGAAAGATTTTTTGTTTTAACTATCTCTCCCTGTCAGCAGCAGCTCATGCATTGAGTTTTGGTGCTCTTTCAAGGTTTTTTTGTAGCGGCTCAGCCAGCCGATAACAAGAACATTGACTCAGCGTACTTCATATGAAGAGAGAGAAAGAGAGAGAATGTTGCATTTTGATTTATTTTATTCAGTTAAATGTTGATTTTGATTTGCGATATTGAAAGACGAGGTGAGTTGCTTTTTACTTGCAGACTTCGTTGTTGACAATGATCGACTGGCAGAGTAGAATCAACATTTGTTTTCTCTCAACATCTTTGTCTGACGATATAGCTAAAAACATCCCAAAGAGATATTAAGTCAAAACTGCAACTAGACCATGTTCAGCAAATAGTTACCTAGAATGCTTCCTTTTTTTTTTTTAATAATGAACATTGTCTGGCATGAACGTAGATGTAAAAATAGGTAATGCATCTCTAAATTGTAACTAAAATCTTTAACTAGCCGTAGTGGCCTCGAATTTCAGCGACGATAACAATTTACATCACTGTTATTTAGCTGCCTAAAATCTTCTTTTAATTAAAAAATATTTTTTTCCAATATTGACCTGTAGGTTTCTCCATGTACTGCTCAACTTCGGGGAATGAATAACTATCGTATCCAAGGCGGTGTGGATATCTGATCATGTCCTCCGGGAGCCCACCAACATTTCTGGCAATTTCTACTTCGATAAACAGTTAACTACCAGAGATGTCTTCACTCATACGTAATCCTGCATGCCGCGTTGGCGATCAATTATGGAGCCCTTTTCTCGCTCTCTCTTCTTCTTTCTTCCCTCCTAAACTGCCAGGATTCTGACATCACCCGTTTCACTAACTTTGCAAACATCACATGGCAATCTGCGAATTATTTTATAATTCTTCTTATTATTTATATTACATATAACTTGTTTAGTTATTTTAATTATTATATTATTATTTCTAATTTATTCTTATTGGATAGATTTATTACTTAAACTAGGTAATTATTATACTGTTAGATATTTTAATTATGGATTTAAGAAGATAGTTATTATATTAATGTAATAAGTAAAAATTTCCAGCTTTAGACCAATATATAAATCAGTAATAACATGGTTATAATGAATAGTTAAATAAAATATTTAGATAAAGGATATAAATAACTTGATAAATTCCTATTAAGAAATCTTGTTAAATCTTGCTCTTCTAATTATTTTATTAATAATGTATATCTTGTTATTTAGTTAGTAAATATATAACAGAGCTAACTATATCACTTAACTATTAATAAGTAATTATTATAGTAATAATGTATAATTTCCTGTTCACTTCGACGCAATGCCTTGGCTTTTCTAACTAATTGGTGGGTACTCGGATAAAAAAAAAAAATCCCGCTGTCAATCTTCTTGGCTTGCGCGTTGGAAGTGGGGAAAGTTGGGCAGTTGGACGTATGTCAGGAGCTGTATATTGTTTAAGGCTTGTTTGCCTTCGGGCTCGGATATTGACAGTTGGTTCAAAACGGTTTATATTGCCGTTGAGGCGCGGAGTGAGGTTGCCAACAAACAAAACTTGTTTGTTCTCTTTGTAGTATCCACATATTATTCCCACCTCTGAGGAAGATATCAAGACATGGATAACTAACAGAACCTCCGTAGAAATGTCGTGTCGATTGATCTCATGTATTGCAGGTGTTATCTTTTTATCCGTTTCGTAGGAAGTTGAATTAAAATCAAAAAAGAAAGCAAGAGACAAGAGGAAGAACAGAACTTCTCTCTTACTCGGATTTTCACGAACAAGTCACGTGAGGAAGGCAAAGAAAACCTGGATCTCACCAAGTTTCCACGATGGAGATAAGGAAAACAAATAACCTTCAATAATTCCCACAAGTTACCATAATCTCTCCTCTTCTTTCAAATTCTAGATTCACAATA
Organism: Paracoccidioides lutzii; assembly: GCF_000150705.2. Classification (NCBI taxonomy): domain Eukaryota; kingdom Fungi; phylum Ascomycota; class Eurotiomycetes; order Onygenales; family Ajellomycetaceae; genus Paracoccidioides; species Paracoccidioides lutzii. The sequence continues at coordinate 136,903 of NW_015440960.1, read as the reverse complement.
AGCTGTACGGAACAACCACAGTAGCTTATTCTTTCAATGCTCTCAAGGGTACAATTTCCCCCGTTGAAGGTTCGCATTCCCACACTTTGGACGAATTACGAAAAGCACAAAGAATAAAAATAAGTCAATGTGAGCGGGCATCAAAACATCTGTTCGGGAAGTCGTACTATTCCTCCCCTAGCACCGCCACCCTGGGCGGGGGGGGTTAAGTCCTTGAACCACCATATCTTCCAACCTTCTTTTCTTCTTAGTTGCACACAAGTTAACTAACTTTTGGCTCCGGAGAAAAACGCCACAGACAAAGTTCAGCGTATCCGAACAAAACAAACTGTTGCGATTTCCCACTTCACTCGAAACGTTCGCAATCTTGGATATCTTGGCCCAAGGTTAGGCTCGACAGGCACGGGCCCCCAATCAAGCGTTCCCAACCAGGCCCATATTGGGTTCCAACCAAACTCTCTGCTGAAACCGCCATTCATTGTAGATAGCGTCGTATATATATATATATATATATATAAAAGAAATTCACAACACAACCCAAGAGATCGTATGCAAAATCAATCAACCATTATCCAGCCGGCAGCCTTGGTTTGGGGGTGTGTTGGGTCTTAAAACACTGAAATAATACATTGGAGGGCAGGGTCGGAATTCTTCTATGACAACTAAATGCTCGATTTTGTCGATGGAGTTTTATTTATAATATTTTTATCTTATTAGTTATTTTATAAATATATATATATTTTACAGGATTTACTTATCATCAAATGACACAACTAGGCAATGGTCTGAATGAACGGGCGTATGAGCGGATGCGAGCGGGATTACCGGAAGGCTAACTGACTAACTGGTTAAGTTATCAAATCGCATGATCAAGAAAATGCTGTGCTAGGTCGCCGGCCGGGTATTGCAAAAGTCCATGGGCCACTGGCTGGGAGGGGGGAGAGGAGATGAGTCAACTCGTTGTATTCTGCATGGAGAAGAGACTTGCTTCACTGCAATATGGAGTTGGAAGAGACTTGGAGACGCGTCCATTTTTATTTTATTTTATTTTCTATTTTATTATCATGATTTGAATTCCGACTTCCGAGACCGCTTTATTCGTCTTTGAGACAGAAGATATACGCGACTGAGTCATTGAGCTGAAATGAAATCAGTTTCTTTTGAGCTACTTTATCTCTCTGAATTTCAGCTAAACTAAGAACTGAAAAGCTGTGGATCATTCTGAAGATAGAGAATAATAATGCATTTTATACATTTGTTTTCAGCGAGCATTTTCAAGGTTGGTTGAAGTGACTGTTTTAAGATAAGATTTACTTAGGCTCACCAGTCAAAGTCTGCACAGGAGCTGAGTTAAGGTTTCAACTCTAATCTTAACTAGAAAAGCAAAAGAAGGAAGCTCTGCAGGAGAGGAGAAAGCGATTCAAAATTGGTTTCTTTTCTCTGCTCGGATAGGAATTGTACAGCCAGCTCGTCATTTTTTCTACTTTCTAAGCGTCATACAGGTTTTTTTCATGAGGGTATTATTTCAATGAAGCCAATTTAACTCTTCTGTTAGGGCTGAATCAGACGAAGGGTTCGATTGAGGGTTGAAACCACGCGGTGTGTGCAGCTTGCACATATATTCATCAGTAGAGTTTGCAGAATTTTCAATGTCAGGTTCTGATGAGAGGGCGAATGATGGAATATCAAATAAAATCAACGGTTCTTCATACAATAGGGGTAGTATTGGCGCGACTCTATCTTCACTCTGTTCAACTCCACCCCCTCCCCCCTATCAAAAATGTCGCCGATTTCCCGCTAGATTGCGCACATTGGGGCCATTCTCGCAGAAAGAACGACAAAACGCGTCCAAAATCCACTGCGTAACTACCTTCTTTTTGGGCGCTCTGGCTATAATACGGCGGTATGAGCGTATGTACCACCATAACAACGCCACCCTGCCTCTGTCCCCATGCAACATTCCGATCATACTGATTTTTCACCTCCACCCCATGCATGCTCCAACGCCCATCCAGTGCAGCAGATATGCCACGGACGTCCTCGGTGAGGATCTAACTGTCGATCATACCCGTATACGATCGGCTCTGCTGCAATGTGGCTGTGGAAGAGCCCAAGCGCACTGGGACTGCAGCCATCCAAGGGAAGCAAGCCGGTGGTGTGCCACAAACCAGCTTCTTACATAAGCCAGCTTCTGCCTGAGTTAACTAACTAGTTAGTTAACTAACCTAGTTAAGTAGTTTTTTCACTAACTGAATAGTGACCGAGAGTCCCTCCAAATAAACACTCGGTTAACTGGTTTCCAGCTCAGCCGTGACCCTAACGGCCCCAAGAAGTTAGTCAACCCGCTAACCAACCGAACCAACACCCAACCAGGCAGAGCTTGGCTGGTCAGTGAACTCCAGGGTGAAACCTGTGCTTCTCCTCTGCTACTCTCCTATTTTTTTTTATTTTTTTATTTTTGAATATTTTTATTTATTTATTATTTTTTTATTTTATTTATTTATCTTTTCCTTTCAGTTCGCGGATATATCGACAGGGCCCAGATTCCCCGTATTTCTTATGGACGCTGCGGTTCCTAGTCTCCACCACTCAGTCATTGATTGGTTGGGCCCTTGTTGTTGCACTGGCACCAACCAACTTAGTCCAAAAGGGGGCCCCGTTAAATTCTGCTGCCTTGAAGCCCGCATGCCACTACTCCCACCTCCCCGCTCCCAACCAAGGTGACCCAACTATCCACTCCTCTTTCTCTGGTTTGTTCCTAGTATCCACAGGGGCAGGAAAAAACAAGAAAACCTGAAAGGAGGACGAACGAAGAGAGAACCGAAAAAAAAAAAAAAAAAGAAAAAAAAAGAAAAGAAAAAGAAAGATAAAGAATTAAAAAGGAAAGACTATTGCTTCCTGTTGGGTTATTTTGCCTCCCGTCGTGCACATCTAACCGCGCCGTGCAAGCCACCACCCCCGCCGAACGACCCCCCTTGATCCTTGGCCGAAAACTTTTTTTTTCTTCACCCCTCCCGTCAATTCTTGCCGTGACTGGCCCGGTTTTGACAGCGGAGAACTTGGGTGCCAGATATTGCACGCTCTATCGACATCTATATATCCGTATGTAAAACTACCTGCCATCCCTCCGTCAGCCCTCCTTCTCGTCCCTTGATCTCCTCGCTCGTTTTCTGCATGCCCCCCGTGATAGATAGTGGCAAACGTGCTCTGCTGTGGCCGTGCGTCTTGTGCGGTTGTTAAGAACAAGTTCCCCAAACAGATTTCGCGAGTGAAAACATACATATATATATATATATATATAATAGGTTAGTAGAAGCCGGTGGGTCGTTTGGGTGAACTTCGTTCTCAAGCCTATATCTATGGTCACAACCAAACTGCTTACCCCCCTCCACGATTCGTCCGTAACAACCAACACCCTGCCTATTACGCTGGAAAGATGGATAGCCATGACTCACCGGATTCTACCGACGATGATCTCTCGGGACCCGTCCCCAATCTCCTGTCAACTTCTTCCCTTCCTTCGCTCGAGTCTCAGCTCCCAGCCCTGCATTCCGTCGGCGACAACCCCTCCCCAGCGATGCCCCGGTCGTCCACTCCGCTTGGCCACGTTAATGCAGCCCGAAAACCTCCCGTTCGTCCTCCCGGCGCCATCCCACGCTCGAGCGGTTTGAACCAGGACATCCAGGCGAAAATGAAGGCCTTTTCGCTCTCTAGACAAGGGGCTCCACCCGGGGCGAACCCGTACTTGAACAGCAATATGCCTGGAGGAAGTCCCATCGTTGGTTCTGCAATCCAGGGTATTACTCTGGTTGGTGGTCCGATACCGGGAGGCATGGCGAGACTGCCATCCCATTCCTCCCCTGTGTGGCCGGCGCATTCTCCCGGATCAAACCCCAATAGCCCGGTAATACAACAAAAAATGGGCGGTTTAGCTGCAAAGAGGGGGCTTAATCGTGGCATGAAGCTGTCTGACGCTACCGGACCTCATCCTGGGGCAGCCAACCTGGGGCAATTTGGAAGTTTTCCGGGTGCATCAGCTGTTTCACAAGACGCTAGAGGCCCTCCTGAGACCCTGTTCTCCAAATACTCAGACTTCGTTGACACGAAGGCAGGGACTTTAAATTTCCGCAACAAGGCTATTATCCACAGTGGCGGCATAGACTTTACCTCGGGGAGCAGCTTCAGCATCTCGTTAGATGAAGTTGACACCCTTGAGGAATTGGGCAAGGGCAACTACGGTACCGTCTACAAGGTTCGACACTGTCGTCCGCATATGCGAAGACCTGGCGTGGGATTACGTGGCACACTTACAAGACAGCAGTCGTCGTCTCAAACAACGACACCGCTCTTTAATGACGCAAAATGCAACACATCCAACGTCATCATGGCCATGAAGGAAATCCGCCTCGAACTAGACGAAGCAAAATTCACCGCCATTATTATGGAGTTGGACATCCTGCACCGTTGTGTATCACCGTTCATCATCGATTTCTACGGTGCATTTTTCCAGGAGGGCGCTGTGTACATTTGTGTGGAATACATGGACGGTGGGTCCGTTGAAAAAGTTTATGGCGACGGAATCCCCGAGAATATCCTCCGAAAAATCACTCTGTCCACGATCATGGGTTTGAAATCTTTGAAGGATGAACACAACATCATCCACCGCGACGTTAAACCGACTAATATCCTAATCAACACGCGTGGGCAGATCAAGATTTGTGATTTTGGCGTCAGTGGGAATCTGGTGGCTAGTATCGCGAAAACCAACATCGGCTGCCAGAGTTACATGGCTCCGGAGCGGATTTCTGGTGGTGGCGCCACTCCCGGTGGCGGAACATATAGTGTTCAGAGCGACATATGGAGCTTGGGTCTGACAGTGGTCGAATGCGCCATGGGCCGGTATCCCTACCCTCCCGAGACGTTCAACAATATTTTCAGCCAATTGAACGTAAGTATATTATTGCAAATTGAAATTCTCACAGCAGTGGCCCCAGTTATAAAATATATATATATATATTCACTTGAAAATACAAATGACTAACAATACATTCTTTTTTCTCCTTTTTGCAGGCCATCGTCCACGGCGACCCACCCAAACTGCCCGAAGAAGGCTACTCGGCCGAAGCCAAGGATTTCGTCCAAGGCTGTCTGAACAAAATCGCCGCGCTGAGACCCAGTTACGACCACCTCCTCCGCCACCCCTGGCTATCATCCCTGAGACAACCACCTAATTACCACCACCCACCCCGCCGCCACCGGACGACCGACGGAGACAGCGCCGATGGTGTCGGCATGGACATGGACATTGACATGGACATGGACATCGGCATCACCGCCAACGTCGACCCTTCCAAATGCACCTCGACACCCTTCGAAACGGCCGATGGGGAAGTTGCTGCGTGGGTCATTGATGCGCTGGATAGGCGTGCGCGGGGGGTCATGGGCAAGCTGGAGCGGCCGGCGCTGCATGCTGTGGCGCTCGATGCGGTTCCGGGGAGTCCGTTGCTGGAGCATTCGTCGGCGCCGTCGCGTAATTAATTACTCTAGGTGGATGGGATGGAGGGGATGTCTGATGGTTGAATTCATATGGATTGTGCGGGGTTAAAGGAATGGGCTAGTGGCTGGGGATTATGAGTACGAGTGAAGAATGGGATGGAATTGGGGTAGATGCTCGATTCGAAGGGGTTTATTCGCAGCGCAAGGGTGCAAGGAGAACGACACAATGGCGTAAGTGGGAGGGGGGTTGGGTTTTGTGGTGAGCAGCTCAGTAGATGGTGAAAACATTCCAAGCGAGAGAGAGAAAGGGGGAAGCATGAAACTGCGCTGGCGCGGGATGAATGAATGGACGAATTGTTTTCCTTTTTTTTTTCTTTTTTTTTTTTTTTCTTTTTCTTTTTCTTTTTCTTTTATATTAATTTTTCATTTTTCATTTTGTTCTTTTCAATCTTTCCTGAGGGATTTGGGATACTCCATGGAGCTAGCGATCGTGCATTTATCTACCGGCAACATCTTGGTGGCATTTTCTCATTCTCTTCCCCCTTTTTCTTTTTTCTTTTTTCTTTTTCTTTTTCTTTTCTTTTCTTTTTTTCTTATTTTTTTTTCTCGCCGCGTACTTTGTTGATGTCAGCCGGCGGACCGTTTTGGTCGCCCATGTTTAACACTTAGTATACGTATCTTTATAGGACTCATCCCAGGTAAAAGCCCTATAAATACTCGCTATCAATGTTAAGTTTCGGAGTCTTTTAAAAACATCTACTTGAGGTGAGTGTCTTCCATACTTAGTATGTCTCATTTGTCCCCAAATGATAATAATCTCTGCTCTCAAATTATTTCACACTTGTTTCTATTTTTATCGTTTCTGCTCCGCACAGGTAGTTTTTATACACCCAGACTTTCCGCCCTCTCGGAGCGCTGACAAAAAAGTTAATTGTTGACCTTGGCTTAGTCACCATTAATTAACTGACTACCTAACTACCCGCATTTTTCCCAGCTACTTTTTCGACTTCGTTGTGAAATTCTGATCCTTTCTCTCTCGAGATAATAAACTAATTTCGCCAATTGAGTATTTAAGAAAGCAAAAAAGTGACCAGGAATAGGAATTGAGCGGAGTCCAGAGTTGGTTGGCAACTGTCCTCTATTCTAGTGCTCCTGTACTCCATCCGCTGTATTTCCGCTGTATTGAAAATCTCACACCCACACAACCTAATCCTGCCCCACCATCTATCTAGACCTAATAGATGCTATTCCTATATCAAGGGAATGCCCCCTCTCCGCCCTTTTTCCAGACTCTATTCTTCTTCGTCTTGTCGTTGTTATTCTCTTCATCTCTCCAACGTTAGACCCATAAAGTTCCATACAACAGCAACAATCCCCTGCGCATTCTTACCCCTGGCTATCTCCGCCTGCAATCCTCCCAATCGCCGCCACCACCACCACCACCACCACCACCACCACCACCACCACCACCACCACCTCTCACAGTCGAAGCTGGCTACCACTGCCTCCAGTAGAAGTTCTATTCCGATCAATCTACGTCTTCATTCCCTCTCCGCACAGTTTTCCCTCTCGTCTCCCTCTTCCCGCTCTGCCGCATCCACCGATTTAGATTTATCCGTAACCATGGCTCCCATCGACGAAGTAAAGAAATATGACTACATCGTCATTGGCGGTGGCAGCGGAGGAAGCGGTGCTGCCAGGAGGGCATCGGGTTGGTACAAGGCCAAAACGCTCATTATCGAGAATGGACGGTCTGGTGGTTGCTGCGTTAATGTCGGGTGCGTATTTCCACATTATTATCTCGAGAACCAAAAAAGCAAAAACCAAAATCTGATATAACCCGTTCAACTCCACCATCCAGCTGCGTCCCCAAAAAGATGACCTGGAATTTCTCCTCCATCGCCGAAACACTCCGCGATGGCGTCCACTATGGCTACGACATCCCCCACAACCTGACCTTCGATTTCTCTGTCTTCAAACGCAAGCGTGACGCCGTCATCGAGCGCCTCAATGGCATCTACGAGCGCAACTGGAACCGCGAGGGCATCGACCTCATCCACGGCACCGCCCGCTTCACTGGCCAGAAGGAGGTTGAGGTCCAGTTGCAGGACGGCAGTGGGAGAAAAGTCCGCTACACGGCTCCGCACATCGTGATTGCGACGGGCAGTTACGCTCTTTTCCCCGATGATGTCCCCGGTGCACACCATGGCATTACCAGTGACGGGTTCTTTGATCTCGAGGTCCTTCCGCCCAAGATCGCTGTGGTTGGCGCGGGCTATATCGCTGTCGAGCTGGCTGGTGTACTCCAGTCCATTGGCGTTGAGACGCACATGTTTATCCGTGGAGATACACTGCTGCGCAGATTCGACCCAATGATTCAGGCCACCATAACCAAGCGGTATGAGGATATGGGCGTTACAATCCACAGGGGGTTCAATGGCTTTAAACAGGTGGAATTGATTAGTGATGGCAAGGGGTCGGATAGGAAATTGAAAATGACCCATGTTAATGGTGAGGTGTTCGAGGCTAATGAATTGCTGTGGGCTATTGGGAGAGCCCCTGCTGTGAAAGACTTGGGCCTCGAGGGAATTGGCGTCCAGCTTAAGAAATCTGGTCATATTGTTGTTGATGAGTTTCAGAACACCTCTGTCGGAGGTATTTATGCCCTAGGTGACGTGACGGGGCAAGCGGAGTTGACTCCTGGTACGTCAGGCCATACATATATTTACCAGCCATCATCGGTTCCCCCTTCCACCGTAAATTGTTACTTTCGAATGATGACACTAATATCCCGATGCAGTCGCCATTGCCGCCGGTCGGCATCTCGGAAACCGCCTCTTCGGGCCCCCAGAGCTCAAATCATCTAAGCTCTCCTACGGCAGCATCCCCACCGTTGTCTTCTCGCATCCCGAAGTTGGTGCAACGGGCCTCACAGAGCCTCAGGCCATCGAAAAGTACGGCAAGGAGAATATCAAGGTCTACCATACGAAATTCACCGCGATGTTCTACGATGTCATGCCCGCGGAGGAGAAGCAGAAGAACCCGACGGAGATGAAAATTGTCTGCGCAGGGCCCGATGAAAAGGTTGTTGGATTGCATATTTTGGGTCTCGGCGTGGGTGAGATGTTGCAGGGATTTGGGGTTGCGATCAAGATGGGGGCGACGAAGAAGGATTTCGACTCTTGCGTTGCTATTCATCCGACTAGCGCAGAGGAGCTGGTGAGTTTTACTTGACTCCATTTTTATTTTTATTTTTATTTTTAGTTTTTTATTATTTATTTTATTTATTTATTTTTTTTTTTTCCAGCTGTTGTTACTGACATCATTTTTTTCCGTTCAGGTTACGATGAGATAGATAGGAGGTCTCTATATGTTAAAATTTCTGTAGCTCTTGATATACTAGTGCGTTTATGTTTTAATATAAGTTGGTTCATTGAATAGAACCTACAATAAAACCTGCTGTATCATGCATGTCTTGGGTATCTCAATGCTTAACCCCCAAAATATTCCGTATGAACCAAAAGATCCCTCACTTCGCGCAACCAGCCTCTCAACCTCTCCCATCATCTCAGCTCAAGAAAAGGAAAATATAAATAAAATCACAACTTCACCGCCTTCGCCCTGGGCTTCACATCCACCGGCGTCCACCATGGGTAACACTCCGGCAAATCATCTTTCTTCGCAAAACTACCCTTAAAACTCGGCGCCCTTTTCTCCAAAAAGCTCTTCACCCCCTCCTCGTTATCCACCCCCCCAAACAACCCATAGATAACCTTAGAATCCAACAAATGCGCCTCCTCCGCACTCCCGGGCCCACGATACATCAACTCCCGCATCAACGAGATCGCCATCGTCGACGTATTCTTCGCAATCTCATCTGCCAGCTCTAGCGCACGCGCCACCGTGGCTTCACCTGTTGGCAACACTTCGGAGAACAAAGAGCCGAATAGGGGGTGTTCTGCTGGGTACGTGGCGCCTGTGGCGGTGAGGTGGAGCGCGCGGCTGTGTCCGATTAATCGCGGGAGGAAGAAGGAAGAGGCTGCTTCCATTACTAGGCCGCGGCGTGAGAAGACAAAGCCGACTTTTGAGCCGCGGGTTGCGAGGCGAATGGCTGCGGGTAGGGCCATGGTTATGCCGATGCCGACGGCGGGGCCGTTTAGGGCCATGATGGTTGGTTTGCGGCAGTTGTGGATGGCGAGGGTTACCCGGCCGCCGCTGGATGGGGAGGTTAGGTAGATTAGATTATTATTTTATTTTATTTTATTTTATTTTATTTATTTATTAATATATATATATATATATATATATATTTTCAGTTTTTTGGGGATGTAACGGGCGGGGCGGGGGAAGAATGTATGCTGACACAGAGGAGAAAATGCCAAAAGTCACATACCCATCCCTATGCTCTCCATCATCGCCCTCATTCCTCCTCTGCCCACCACCCGCCGTGCTCTTAGGGAATCCAATTTCCAAATCTGCACCAGCGCAAAACGCCCGCCCGGCTCCGGTCACGACGATAACCTTGACACGGTTATCGACATCTACTGTGTTGAAGAAGGATACCAATTCCTCCGCCATGGTGCCGGTGAAGGCATTGAGCTTATTGGGCCGGTTGAGGGTTAGGAGGAGGATTGGTGTGGGCTTCGCGGAGTTGGCGGGCACATGGTCGACCTTGATGTGCTGGGTTGGGAGGGCGGAGTAGGACGATGGTACTTGGATGGACATGGTGATGGAAAGGGGGGGTTGGAATAATAACCCTTTGGCTTTTGAGGAGTTAAAGAACTAGAGCAGCCTGTTAGCTTTTGGGATTTGTAAGTTTCTTTTATCTATTTTGCTTGCTTCTTCCTGGAGTTTGGTTGTTGTTGCATCAATTCTACCAGCACTGGAGAGACGATGTAGCTGCAGTGACATGTGTTGCGCTGCGATGATACGTGCTGAACAGACCAAACAAAGAAAAGAAAAGTTGCATGGTTGCATACCTTTGCGTATATGTCTGTACTGCATAGAGTATTATTCTGTGCAATAAGATCTGGTAACGATGATTGATCTATTTATTTACATACACTTGTGTACATATGTCGGTTGTCTCCGTAGCTGAAAAATGCAGGTTTGGCCTTACTAAGCGGGGCATAGCCGAGTGCCGCGTTCTGTGATTGGCTGCCGTGGGTGTCAGATGCGCCGAGGTACCGGGTAACAACTAGGGCACAGCCGGCAATGCCGAGAGTCTATATGGATGATGACAATACAAGATACTGACAGGTGAGGGTTAAAACATTCTATATGTAACATGATTAACTGCTGCCCGCTCTTGCGTACATTGGCAACGGAATATGATTATAGCCTCATTACGAAGTATGCCGCTCCAAGAAGAGCAAGATCTGCACCTATGCATTGAAGACGGCATTTAAAGTCCGGATGCCCCTATCTTTGTCTCCGACACCACCCCACTACAGCTGATCAACCTTCAAAAGACACAATCAAATAACCATCATAGGAAAGAAGGAATCATGCGCTATCTGTGATGTCCTCATCCGTTTGAGCTATTGCACCAGAACCCCTAGTCGTGACTCGTCGAACAGCATTCTGTTGGTAGAAAAAAAAAAAAAAATCAAAGGGCTAGACTGTACATGAGTGAGGATGGTGTTTGAGTTACAAAGGAGTCCATCGTGTTTCACCCTTGACAGATCAAGTGTTCCTCGTGCGAGAAGGTAGTGCCACAGTCCAGTCGAGTATGTTTGCTGACGAATTATGGTGAGTTCCTTATAGGATGTGCATTGGATTTGAATCCAGTCCTTTCTTGAAATGATCATATCACCAGTGAAATTTTCAGGAGCTCAGAACAGAGTCTCTGTATACTTCTAGGTTGTTGAATTCTAAAATGCTTCGTTTCGACGGATTCAGCAACGGTTGGAACCACCGACGGGGCTCTATATTGACATATACATTAGCGGATGGAATAAACATGACAGCTAGTCAGACATTCACTTTCTTGAATCATGAAGTCACTGTATCAGGGGATTGGAGTGAGGAGCTCAAAGTCAACTCCATGAGCGTCAAATATTGTTCTTATGTTTTTAACAGCACATATAAGCACAGGGAGTGGGAAATAGGCCTTTCCGTCGGCTCAGCCGTACTCAAACCACTCGCCGGCATGTCAGTACTTGAGTGGGTGACTATCAGCGAATCCGGGTTTTCGTATGTTTTTTGGACGTTGGTTCATGCTTTTTTCTTTCTTTTCCTTTTTCTGTATATCTCCGGCAGTGATTATATGCATCCTCCATGCTAAATTAGAAAAAGGAAAGTTCAAAATCTAAGAGTCCGGTCCGAGTGTGCGTTTCTCATCTACTGTTTAGTTAGAAACTTCTCGCAAAACAAGAAAACGCAAACTTACTAGATTGGAAATGCCTGCCAGGAACAGAGTTGTGCCAAAGAAAGTTTATCACCCACATCTTGATGGGGAGTAAGCATGGTAGCAGCCTTTCCAATGTTATACGGGGGAAAAAAGAGGAGAGTGTAGGAGGCGGGAAATGGGGTACGATTATGTCGAAAACCAGCGTGATGCTACAAGAAAGGATAATACAACCGATCACAGCCGCATACACCCTTGCAAGTCCAACTAAGAAGATTCGTAGTCCATATCCCAGTCCTTTTGCAGCTGCTTTAACTGAGAGACCAAAGAATTCACAACTATCACAACCAGTTGCTGCTGTTGATCCGCCCAGCTTATTTTCGACTGAATAGTAGTTTTTAAACTGCCGCCGATATTTACTGACGGTCTGCCACCCAATTTAGGGCTGAATGAGACAAATAGTGATTTCCCAAAGGTGCATTTGATATTTCGAATAAGAGTAGCAAACAAATCACCCCCTTCGCCTCCGGGATGGTGGGACCAACAACCAGAAGTTTCCTGGTCCCCGTTAAATTTCGAAATGATTTCTGCTATAGATTGCAGGCGAGATTGAAACGAGTTAAGGGTTTCGAGCATGTAATTTGCCTGGGTAAGCAGTTTGCTGACCGCAAGCTCAAATGCCGTTTCGGCTTGCCTATACTGAGCGTCTGAAATGCCAGATTTCACAACTGGTCGATTTAAACGCATATTCAATGCCTCCATAATGAGGTCGACAAGACTATTGGATTCATCGACGGTAGTAGTAATCAGTGACCTCTTTATCCTTGAAAGCTCTCGATCGATTTCATCTAAGGCAGATCCAGAGTGCCAATATAGAGAGCGGCTTGTTTCTTTGGCTTGGAGAACGGCAATCAAGGCATTATCGCATTCGAATTCTACCTCATGCTTCGATCCCATGTCGCCCGTCCATAAGCTACAGAGCTCAACAACTGCTAACTCGCATCCCTTGAGAAGGCCGGGAATTTGGGAAGCAGATACGCCTGAGTTGCTAAGTATTTGCCAAAGTCGAGCACGGGCGTCCATTAAGAGTTCCAGTTGGCGTGGAGTTCCTTCGGGAGTAAATGGCGCTGACTCTGAAGATGTTGCGGACTTTGTACCCTCTGTTACCCATGATAAGAATGTTACCCTAGCCAAATATACTGCAAAGGGTAGCAAGATGCCTATTAGCAGGTATTTGGTAGAAACCTTGGGCCGTCCTGAGTCGTCTGTGACGTGCGACGATCTTGAGAAAGCGTGATTGCGCTGCTTCTCCTGCTTTCCATGATCCCGAGGAGTGTCTATGGGAAACGGATTGATAGAACCCGCAGCCCCTGTATCCCGAGAGGTTGGGGGGTTGGATGTCAAAGGGGAAGGGTGGGAAACCACCCAAGAGCCATCAGGAGAATAGTCTTGGTGTATAGATGGCATAACGAGCTCCGGACCGGATAGTGATATCATGGATGCGTCCTGGAGGAATCCAGACTGAGGCATCAGGCTGCTGTCAATGGATAGAGAATTACCAGGCACCGTTGATGGGTTTGACGAAGGTAGATCTAGCCCAGAATAAAATTCATCGTCGCTATCGATACATGTCGACTGGTCCGCGTCTTCTGGAGACCAACTAGCCCATGATTCTCCGAGCAGTCGGGATGCCCTTGGTTGGCTTGAGGATGCCATCTTGTCAACTTGATGTTGGAGCGGAGAGAGAAACCGGCCAGCAAGACGTTCCAGGAGTTGTAAATTTATTTTTCAAGTGAATTCTGTAACAAGCAGCCCCACAAAATGCTGAGGAAGAGAGAACGTTGTTTGTTATTTATTCCCTTCAAGAAGCTGGTGTTTAAGACGAGTGTTGCCTGGAGGCAATAGGCGAGGTGTAAGGAAAGGGACTCTTTCATAGGTTGTTTTTTGAATCAACCACATATGGTTTAGATTAAAAATGGGGTCATGAGCAAGCATCTATTGTGTTGTTCATTTATGCAGGTAGAATTGCGTGCGCGCTGTTCGACTTCAGCAATGAGTTGATGATGAAGTTTAGGAGTTGGTGTTTGGGGGGGAAACAACGCGATGTCGCGATTTTAGCGTTTTAATAAAGAAAATAAAATCAGAAAATTAAAAAATAATTAATTAGAAAAATTAAAATAAGAAACTAATCCTAACCACCAAACTAATTGTTCATCGACAGCCAACAACCTTAACCCCCAACACACATGCGGCCGCCCAGCATCCTCACAGGGCGATGGCGCTGTCTTCCCATCTGGTCCGCGGCTAATACATCTCCTCAATCGAGACACAAACTCCATCATCCCGCAAACTTCGCTGTGAGAAGCTGCTCATGTACGGCGTCGCAGGCCACATTCTCCACCACCAATGATTATACACCTCACCATGATGCTTCCTCTCCACAGACCCCAACCCTTCGTCCCGCAGATCACAGAGTGGTCGGAACGGCGCAAGATCTCTTCACTACATCCGTTTACAGTCCTGGATCGCCTCTATTCCTCCCAAACGGCACACATATCCTCAACAAACTCACATCCTTCCTGCGAGCACAGTATGCACAGTACGGATTCCGCGAGGTCCTAACTCCAAGTATCTACAAAAAGTCGTTATGGGAGGTTTCGGGCCACTGGCAAAACTACAAGGATGACATGTACGAGGTCCGCGGGAGAGGAGCCTCCGGTGAGACGGCGGAGGGTGAGATTGGCGAGGACGAGTCGTATGGTCTTAAGCCCATGAATTGTCCCGGCCACTGCTTGCTCTTCAAGTCACAGAATCACTCTTATCGCGAGCTGCCGCTCCGGTATGCTGATTTTAGCCCTCTCCACCGCAACGAGATATCCGGATCGCTTAGTGGCCTTACCCGTGTCCGCCGGTTCCATCAAGATGACGGCCATATTTTCTGCCGCCCGCAGCAGATTGGCAGTGAGATCGAATCAGCTTTAAGATTTACTGATACTGTTATGAATACCTTTGGATTTAATAAATACAGACTCGTCCTTTCTACGCGGCCGGAAAGGGATTTCATTGGCAGCATTGAGCTCTGGGATAGTGCGGAGCGGCAGTTGCGGGATGCGCTGGAGAAAAATGGCCGATCATGGGAGTTGAATGAGGGGGATGGTGCTTTTTATGGACCCAAGATCGATATGCAGGTTCAAGATTCAGATGGCAAGTTCCACCAACTTTCCACCATCCAGCTGGATATGAACTTGCCACAGAGGTTTGAACTGGGGTATGCCGTTGCAGAGGGCGAGGAGGACTACAACCCCGCTACTCCGGGAAAGGCAATGCCTGTCCTGATCCACCGGGCGATTTTTGGCTCGCTTGAGAGATTCTTTGCCCTGTTAATTGAAAATTATAATGGTAGATGGCCATTCTGGCTATCGCCTCGCCAAGGAATCATCCTAACTGTGTCACAGGATGAAAAGCTTGTCCAAGCTGCAGAAGACGCAGCAACCAAGATTTCCGGCTACCCAGTTCACCGGAATGGAGAGCTAAACTCGAACTCAAACTCAACGGCACAGCCATTGAAACCGATATCACCTGCGCAGACAACGTTTCGTATCGACGTTGACACATCGGCTCGATCTCTGGGGAAGAAGATTCGAGAGGCAAAGAAGATGAAGTATAATCTTATCTTCGTGCTGGGAGAGAAGAACCTAGGTGATGGAAGCATTGATATTGACTTAACCGGTCTGACGGTGGTTGGGCTTGGGAACAGCGAGGGACGAACAACAAATAGCCTTCTTGATAACACCCCGTGCTGGGACGTAACTAACCCCCCAAATTCGAACAACGGGGACTATAGGAGTGTGGCGACGGTGAAGATGAAAATGAGGGTAGATGACGTTTATAAATGGCTTCTGCACTTAGAGACGCGGTTCCACTGAGACAGATGTGCAGCGGGCGCCGGGTGGCATGCATCTTCAGGAGTGAGGATAGAAATAGGAGCTGTTTCAGGCGTGGACCAACGTTCTTTTGTCCCTGAGTGCTCTCCAGTTTTCTCCCCTGGATGTAGACTGTGGTCTAATAACTATAGAAACTTTAAAGATATAAATGCCGATGCTATATTGGTAAAATAACTTCCCGCTATTTGTCCTCAATGAAAATTGCCCATCATATATGGGTGCAAGAGGATACCTATCTGTCCGTCAACATCCATAGACACCTGCCTCCCCCCCTGACTGTTTGACAAGAATAAGATACACCTGGGCATGAAATGGTAAATCGCACTGAACCTTGGAACCTAGTAAATAACCTGTTACACCGAATAATAAATAATGGGGAGGTTTATTAGCCAGCACTGGATTCCGAGTCTCCCTGGTTCATTCCTTTCTTCCCCCAGCCGCAACCGTCAAACCTCCAGGACGCAGATGATCCGACCTCGGCTCTGAGCTGATTTAACTAATTCGATGACTAAGCATGTATCATATTGATTGACAAACTGATTGACATATATGATATATATGTGTTGTAATTATTGTATCAATTTGTATGAAGCCGATGTAACTTTGACCTGTAGGCTCGGGTCCAGACATGTTGAGGTCCGTGCTCCGGACCTTTTCGTTCGGTCATCCGAGAGCCGAGTCTTCGGGTTGGTTAGTTAACTATTGGTTCCAGGTTCGGCGTGCATCGTTACTGGTTGTTCTGCCGAACCGACGGCTATGTCCCGTATACCGTAAAATAGATAGCGAACAAGGACAGCGGACAGCGGACAGCAAATATGCAAACAGAAATAGAAAATAGAAAATTACCTAAACGTCAGATAATTAAATAACTTGCTAAACCCCAAATATCAAATTCCCGAGAATAAGGGTTTCGAGATGAGATACGATTCTGAACAGCTCAATAGTTGGCCGGCTTGAAGAGAAACGAACACTACCCATGCCACACCTACACACGCTATAAGGTAGCTAGAGTCGAAACATAGACCCTTTTGTTGTCCTCGAATGCATCCGTGATACATGGATGACAGCCTTCAAACCATGGGCGATCTGCATATATCAATACCAGAATAGTGATCCCTTCACTTTAACTACTCGCTCCTAACTACGTTGAAACTATCCCGCCAAACCTTGGCCGCCCTACGTCGACTGAACGAATGAATTATCACACCACTGGTAATCGGAGAAGTTGATATCTCCAAGATCGACGTACTCTGAGCATTAAGGAACTATATAACGTAAGTGGACCACTTAACGATCAACGAACTCTGAGCATTTCGGAACTATATAACGTAAGTGACCATTTAACGAACGTGATTTTAACCTTGTGCCACTCATGCATTTGAATATATTCCGAGCAATTTAATTTTCAAGATTTTGCAGTTACTTTTAGACTCTTAAAGATTATAAACTTAAACTATAAATAACTAGTTTATTTAATAGTTTTAAATTAACTGTTTCTATTATAGATATATTTAAATCAAACAAATATAAAGATTTAAAATCTTTTTATTTAAAAGGCTTTTATTAATAAACTTTTATATTATTATTAATTTATTTTAAAGGTTTTTAATGTAAATTTAAATATTATTTATTTTTTATTTATATTAAATACAAATATATTATTATATTATATTATTTATATAATAATAATAATTTTAAATACATTATATTTATTAAATAGTTTTTATAATTTAAATATATTTAATAAATTAAGTTAAAAATTTTTTTATAATAAGCTAATGTCTAAGTGATAATTCTTTATAATCAAAACTTTTTATTCAGATAAGCACGTCACAAATCATAGACATAGACAAAGATTTAGTCTTCAGATAAGTCTTTCAGTCTGACTCATATATAACTTTTACTCATCTTTCTAGCTTTCATTCTTCTTTTTTTTCTTCTATTGAATTTATCTATTTACTTTATAAAAAGTGTTAAGAGTTGTATTCAGTAGTACATTTATTATAAATATTAATTATTAAAAAATTTATATAATTATATAATTTATTTATTTATTTATTTATATTTTAATAAATATAATTACTTAATATAACTATTTTTTATTTATTAAATATTTTTACATTAATAATAAAATTATACTATAAATATAAAATAGTTAATTAATTACTTTTTATATTTTTTCTAAAATTAAATTAACTTACAAATAAAAATTTAAATTAAGATTAATAATATATATTTTTATTTTTATTCATATATTTAAAAGATTTTTCTATAAAAGCTTTGTATATTTTTTAGTAATCTCATTGAATATAAGTTATTACTTCACTTGAATAAATCAATAATTATCTCCGATTTTTAATTGATAAAATAACTTTAAATTTAATTAAAGTTTTCAGTTTGTATTAGTGTATTATATATGTACTAGAACTCATTAATCATTTAAGATTATTCAGGCTTGCAGCTTTGGAAATGATTCTGATTCAAACATTGGTATAGTAGAAGTGAATTATTACTGATTGCCAGTAATTTCGAGAAATGTACAATAAGTGTCTTGATTTTTTTTCCTCTAGAAGCTACAGTCAGATTTTGATCCTACTTGGTTACAAGGTCAAATCATACCACTTGATCTGACAGAATCTGCTTGAACAAATTCTAATGAGCAATTATTGAGTAAAAGCATCCTCATCCTCGTTAAGGAGAACCAACCGCCCATCCCATATTAAAATTCATGCACGGTAAATCATTGTAATCCCGCCCGTTAGACTAGAGACGTGTGTTGAGTGGTCAGTTCATGTTTCTAATCGCAATTAGCATAAGTTGCTTGCTGCAACCTGCCCCTCGCTCCATCATTAGTCGCCGGTTATTAGAGTTGCCTTCTCGCCAATTCGGCCCGCCCGATGGCAAACACCTCCAGGTCTCCACTCTCCATTCTTCTAATGAATCCCAGACTCATCATCAGCCAGCACACTTTCGACATGGTAACTCTCGGGCACTTCCCTTTGTGCTCTTCTGTTGTCCCTCTTACTGTTTGAGAGATCACCTCCTCCCCACAGCCGGCCCCCTTCTGACACAATGGCTGAGAGCGCTTCAAAGCCTGTAGTGACCAGGAAAAGTGCATTCTCTTGCGAGGCTTGCCGCAAACGCAAGGTATGTAGCTAAGTTTCACTTCTATTTCTGACTATTTCTGGTCGGTTCGTTGGTATCAACACCCAAGATGTTTGTTGGTGCTTTTCTTATCCTGACCCTATCCGGGGAGAGGTCGATGCTTATGCCTTGTCGGGCAAAACCCTGATGGTTAAAAACATGATTTTGCTCCAAAGGACTTTATCTTTCTTTCCCCCTTTTTTTTATTTTTTTTTATTTTTTAATTTTTTTTTTCTTCTCCAGGTTGTAGCTGTCGATTTGGTGGCTGATCTTTTCCACTGAATTTTTTTTGACTTTTAAATGACAATCAATAGGTCAAATGCAACGGAACAACCCCATGCACCCGCTGTGCCGCGCGTGGTGATAACTGTATATATAGTCTGTGAGTGTGACATAAAGGAAAATTTAATAGTTCCAAGTTCTTTTTCAGGGGTCGGGTTCGGGCTTTTCTCTTTCTCCCCTTTAAAACTCCTCGGCTACCTTTGCTAATTGTTCAGAACACCAACCTTGTCCTACACAAAAGCCCTCGAGTCTCGCATCGCTGAACTCGAGGAGGCTTTAGCGAGAGTTCAGGGCGGGAGAAACGGTGGAGATGTAGATCTGAAGCCCCTTAAACAACAGCAGCAACGACAGCATGATGTCGAAGATTCGGGGATGAATTTATCGAGAACCGCAGTGTCCGGCGACTCGCATAGTGCTGAAGATGACCGTACGACATCGGATCTAACCAGAGACATTGAAGGTCTGAAAGTAGGAGATGATGGGCGCATCTCGCTTTACGGTCCTACCAGCCTATTTCAGTTACCGAGCGGCCTTGCCTATGAAAGTCTGAGTCCATTGCCGGAATTCCCAGAACTCGATGGCCGCAAGGAACGGCTTATTAACAATGCGTGGAGGGAGAGGGCGTTTGAGCAGCTCGCGACTATACCGGTAAGACAGGACCAAAGTAGAGCAGCCGCTGCTTGAGAGGAGGACCAATTGAGGAAGATTTACTGAGTTTAGTACAGGATCCGTTTCAATACCTGCTCGATTCACACTGGTGCTGGATACATCCTCTATTCAACTTTGTTTATCGACCGGCTTTCACTCGTCAGTCAATAGCTCAATGAATCTTGTGTTTCTTGCGTTCTTCTGACGGATGCCTTTTCACCGACTCGAACTATTTTCTAATGTTTTTATTTTTATTTTTAAACTTAGGTGACATGAAACTGAATGGCCCTTACTATTCCGAGATCCTGCTAAATGCAATTCTATCCCATTCTGCGAGATGGTGTAAGGATGAGCCGAAAATCGCCCATCAAATCAAGTCCTATGGCGGGGAAAGTGCATTTTCCCATCGTGCCTGTTCTAGTCTATTCGATAGCTTAAAGGCTGGTAATGGCCACATTACCATCGTGCAGTCGCTGCTCATATTGAGCGCCCAAGAATGTGGTCATGGAAACAGGACGCAGGCATGGCTATACAGCGGGATGGCATTCAGATTGGTGGAGGACCTAGGCATCACCATCGACAGCAGAAAGTATTCCGGCTCAGTCGAGTTTTCGGACGAGGATATTGAAATTCGCAACCGTCTGTTTTGGACATGTTACTTTTGGGATAAGTTGGTGTCTCTTTACTTCGGCAGATCTCCTATAATACAGGATACGCCTGTCAGTCCGCCGCAGATATTATGTCGGTGAACCCCACTCTGCCCGCTGTTTCAAATCTATGTGATTTCTCACGCGTTTTCCAATGATTCCCCAGGATCGAAATGAGCTAATTCCAATCGAAATATTTGTAGTGGATGACACGGCCGAATTAGAGATATGGACACCGCATGGTGTTGTTTTCCCGGAGGGCACACATTACCCCCCTGCACAAGCCCATGCCACTTCGTGCTTTATGAAGATGTGCTCGTTAGCAGAAATCCTCAACCAAATAATAATTCACATCTACGACCCAATCCGTAAAAGCACAAAAGCCGAGTTTCTAAGATGCGTCCAACAGCAGAGCAGCAATCTTGAAAAATGGTGGGGTGAGCTTCCGGTGTTTTTGAAACTCAGGGTCGACGATCTGCCACCATACTCCCCCCCAAGTCACATCGTCACATTAAAGTATGTTTCTTACACTCAACACACATAGTCTTGCTTGCTTCCTTACTGACGTACCACCGTGCTTCCAGTTGCTTATACCACACCACGAACATCCTACTACACAGACCAACGCTCTGTTCGAGGCCTTTCAGGGTATCATCACAGGTAACCGACAACGCGAAACCACTCGTCCAATGCATATCGTCTGCAACTTCAATAATAACACTTTTCGACCTTTATCGGCGTACTTTCGGAGATGGACATGTTGTCTTGTCCATAGCTTACAGTATCTACACTGCCGCGTCAATATTTTTGCTTGAAATGCAGGCGTTGAGATATGCGTCTCCCTCAACGTTGGCTAAATTAAGATTCTGCATGGTTACCCTAGATCGCGTTACGTCCGCTAATCCTGGTAATTCTAAGCTTTCCAGTGTCCCCTTTCCCTGCAAACCACTTTCGAATCAACTAATAAATAGCCAGTGATCAAAACCGCGCTCAGTTTAATCGATCAGGAACTTAAGAAGCTAGGCATTGACGTCCTCAATGCGTCAAACCACAGCCCCCAACCTATCTCTTTCGCTGAAGAACCCAGTCCCTCCCAGGGTTATCAAATACAAACTCCTCATTCTTCCTACACCGTCCCACCACATGGTGCTTTCAGTCTAACTCCCCCGCCCCTGGCAGACCACCACGGCACAAACCACAACCACAACCAAACAGACATCGCCTCAGACCCATTGCTGGTTACTCCATCTACCTTGAAGCAGGAAAGCGTACACGCCATTGCACCTGAGCTATTTGAGGCGTTCTCGTATATAGAGCCTTTGTCACCAAATATGATTGGGGCGTTCGAGACGGATTGGAATAATGGCGAATGATATATCGTGGAGATGAATATGACACGTAACTTCAGGAATATTTTACATAATCATACAAATCGCTTTTCCCTCACTACACCTTATTTATTTCTATTATTTTCATATCTTTCTCTTTTGCTGTGAGAATTAGTTCGAGAGATCTGTCTTTCTCTTCTCTTCCAAGGTTGTGGTGTTTAACCGTCTGATTTATACGCTCAATTGGGGTTTTGGAAACTTGGGTATTAGTTAAAATTATTCCCTTCACCTGCGATACAACTAATCAGTTCTGTATATTTGGATCTAGGTACTCTGTACTTAACAATAAAAAGCATGTGTATGACACTTTTACAAACAATATTGGTGTCCCTCTGACCACGTTAGAAACAGTGCAGTTTAATGTAAAGGATGCCCTGGATATTAACCCACATTTCCTCCCTAGTTTCCAAGACGGACGCAATATATGCCTACTTCGCATAAATATCCCAGACCGCCTTTTTTGCCCCTGGAGTATTTGAATCCCTTAGCGAGCCTTTTATATTAATAACCAGCGCTGATCTAGGTCCAGGACTATGAACAGACAAAGTCTAATAACGTCATTCCTCACTGAGCGAGCCACGGAAAATAAGAATAATGTATTATATAGATTTTAACCTGAAATATCTACACTCAACAACCACTAATTAATTAAATTAAATGACATTAGAATTAGAGCATCTTAATCTTATATGTCTGAATATATTTTAATTGCTGCATCTCTAGTCTTTACTATTAAAGCTATAAGGAATTAAATAATAAGATGTTCAATAAACAGCAAATAAAAGAATAAAATTTTGAAATTTTCTTTTAGTTAAATGTTTTTCATGTTGAACTTTACTATTAAATTATCTATATTTTTACTTTTTATTTTTATTCATAATAAATATATTTTGATATTATTTTTTCTTAAAAAATATTAATTATTTTATCTTTATAAATTTTATTTTATTAATTATTTAAACTAATATAGTTATTAAAATTAACAAAAATAAATTAATATATTATGAAATTTGAAATAATTAAAGTTATTAAATTAATTAATTAAAAAATTAAAAAATTTTTATATATTTATTTAAAATTATATAATTAAAATATAAATAATATAATAATAATATAATATTATTTATAATATAATTTTAATTAAATTTAAATATAAATAATTATTATAAATTATTAAAATAAAAAATATATAATTTTTAAATTAATTTTAATTAATTTAAATATTTTTTATATTTAATTTATAATAAATATAATAAATAAAATAATATATAAAGAAAAATGTTATTATTTTTATTTAAAGTTGATTAAATTTAAAGTTAAAATAAATATTTTTTAAATTATCTAAGCTCAATCTCATTTATTATTTAATCATTAAAGTTAATATTAAGTTTTTAATTATTTAATAATTTATTAAAATTAGTTTTTTTGAATGTTTTAACTTTTAAGAATAATATACTATCATGGCTCAACTAGAGTCAGGATGATAACAAGACAACAGCTTCAATTCATCTATCTAACTAGGCAGCTGCGACGAGAATACTAAACTGAGGATTAGAATGAAGAATGAACGAGCAGCCGAATATATAGAGGTGGTTGGGGATCGGATCGGATCAACCTGAGCGACCGAATATGGTTGGAGTCGGAACAGATCAACCTTTAGAGGTAGCGGGGCGGATCAACCTTAATCCATATACAAGCAGCTGCGCCGTAACATATACAGAGAAAATTTTAATATAATACATTCACTGACTTAATCAACTGTAAGTTATTCACAGTTTTCAAACTGAAGATACTTTGTACAACTATATTATTCAAAGTTAATAACAACTTTTATAGTTGCTGTTACGGCGCAGTTGCTTGTAATATGGATCAAGGGTTCATCTGTTCCGCTCCGAAAAGGCCGCTCTGCTCCGAGAAGTTGATCCGCTCCAATCTTCAACCTCTTCATATTCAGTTGCTCATTCATTTCATATTCTAAACCTCAGTTTAGTATTCTCGTCCTAGCTACCTAGTTAGATGGATGAATTGAAGCTATTGTCTTGTTATCATCTTGAATCTAGACTGAGCCATGACAGTTATACAGAGTTTTATTATAAATTTAATTTTATTAAAATTATAGATATTTTCAAATTAAATATTATATTAAGCAAAGATATTATTCAAAGTATCAAATTACTTTTAAATAATTTTAATATCTTTATATTTTACTTGATTTGTAATTATAATGTTATTAATACTAATTTTGCAACTCTGTACAATACTTTATTTAAAACATAATTCTTATCAATATAAAAGGAAAAATATATAGAATCCTATATAATAAAAAAATAATATTTTTCACAAAAGCAGGTCTAGAAGATAATTCTAATTTGATAAAACTTAGTACTCACTGAACAAGTATTTCCTCTTCAGTTTCATTTAATCAATGTGAATTTTTATATAAGATTGTATGTGAAAAGCTGCCTTTCAATTGATCAGCAAAAGTAGAGTATAAAATATCATATAGTCTTGCTGCTTTGTAAATAGAGGTAATTTCTTTATTTTTCAAGGTGAATATCATGAGTTCAATTCTTCCCTCTATTTCTATAGAGTTTCTTTTGTTTTTATTGCGAATTGGTGGCATTTTGACGCGTCAAAGTAGGTTGGTTGATAAATTAAATAACTACAAGTTTCAATTTGAGTCTGACTCGGTTGTACTCAAGCAGGGAATTACATTAACTAGTTAACTAGTCAACGTTCAGTGTAAAGTATGACACTTCAAACAGATTATAGCTTCAGGAATTAAAGATATTTCTTCCTTCTTAAGAGTGAACTTTACAAGTTCAATTCTCCCCTCTATTTTTATGGAGTTTCTTATTTTTTTATGCGGATTGATGGCCTCATTGTGCATTGAGGTGAATGAGATTAGGAAATTGAGAATACTTTGAATTCGTCATTAGCTCACTCAGTGGGGAATTATGTTTAAATTAAGCAACTCCACACATCTTGAATCCCAAGATGACACTTGAAATAAAAGTAAAAACTAACCTTCCCCATTCGCGAATTTCCAGAGACTGTTAAACAATGTATATTCCCTTCTCTAGACAGATCTTGTCAAAAACATGGACGAAGAAGCATCCTTGTAGGAGGATCACCACCATGGCCAACCCATCCACAATTCCCTTGAGGAGCCGAAGATCCCAATCAACTCTCACATCCTTACCCCAAACGCTCCCCCCAAACTCCTGGGACAGCCACATGCACATCGTAGACCCCGTCCAATACCCGCTCTCCCAAAATGCCACTTACATCCCCAGCACGCATACCCTCCCCCAAGCTCTCGCTTTTGAATCAACTCTAGGAATACGCAACCTCGTCCTCGTCCAGCCTTCCATCTATGGCTATGATAATGCACTCTTGCTTGATGGGCTGAAGCAGCTAGGCCCTACACGCGCCCGAGGTGTTGTTTGTTTCGACGCAGCTGCCATTACTGCAGACGGTCATAAAGACGATGACCGCACGTTAGCGAACTGGCACCGGCTCGGTGTCAGGGGAGTGAGGTTGAATTTTGTCTCCGTGCCCCAGCAGCTAGACAAAGACGAGCTCCAACGCACTCTCCATCAGTATGCAGATGCCATACGCCCGTATGGGTGGGTTCTACAACTCTACTTGCCTATGCAGGCATTGCTAGAAGTTTTGCAAATCATTCCTGAGCTGGGCGTGAAGGTATGTCTGGATCATTTCGCGAAGCCGACATTGCCGTCATCGTCGTTATTGTCATTGAACCCATACGCATTACCTGGGTTTACAGAGCTAGTCTCCCTTCTGGAGCAGGGAAATACATATGTCAAGATTTCCGCGCCGTATAGGCTAAGCGACGATCCTGAGTTCAAGCATCTGGGCGTTCTGATGCGTGAGATGATGCAAGCGGGCAAGGAGAGATTGGTCTTTGCGACGGACTGGCCGCATACGCGGTTTGATGGGGTGAATATAACGCCGTTTGTGAAGGCTTGCTTGGGGTGGTGTGCGGAAGGAGATGCTGACATGGCGGATAGGTTATTTCGGCGCAATGCGGAGGAATTGTGGGGATGCTGAGCGGGAGTGAGAAATGCTTTCCTAATGTATTTTCAGGGGCAAGATATTCCATTCACACTTCCGGAAATAAATATATATATACGATCGTCATAGAACAGTAGTTACGAGGTCGATCTACACACGTCAATTCCCCATATTATCCGTTTCATAAAGTTGCAAAAAAACAACCATTCCTATTCGCCTAGCTCCCCGTTTGCCGTGTCGCCTAAAGATACTCTGCTATAGATTCCCCCTCGACAGGACTGATTTGTTTCCTGTTTGTTGGAAGGTCATCCATCGGACTGGGAACTTCCCGCTAGGCAATGACATTGCCTTTCTGGAGTGCGGATATTGGCTTGAAAGTGGATAGGGAGAGTTATCTCCAACCGTGTTTCCGCCTGTTAAGATGTTGTTCATTAGGTGGGAAGCTAGTTAATTCCCTCTAGTGTTTCCTGCCTTCAGCCTTTGCTCCAGTTAGTTACGGAAAAGAAACCACCTATCTAGCTCACCCATTTCATGTTTCAGAAGCGTTAACATGATATCAAATCTCTGGGTGCCATAAGTATTACACAAATGTTGACGACGCCTGCTAACCACTCTGCAATTTTTATCATTGTCGAGCTAGTAACTGTAGAAACAACTGACCATCCCGAAAACTGCGAAACTAGCTGGTATAAAGTATCATAAGTAGATAATCAATTTAGACAAATTTCTCCGCTTGTGAACCCTCTCAACCAACAACATCACAATATCGCACAGTTCACATAAAAGATATAATATATGTATATGTATATATAACATGGATCAATATCCCCGAGAAGATTCTTTCAGCCGTTTGTCCTATAATTTTCTCGCATTTTCGATTGTCAATCAATACTGATACAGAAGCTTGCTCCTTTCCTCTCCCGTATTAATACCCGCTATCAAGCAGTGTATCCGATGGCCTTGCTATCGCAATAAAACCTCTCATTTGAATTTGATGCTGAGCAGGAATCCTTTGGTGATTCTGGTGTCTATGTAATAGAAAAAGCAAGTATGCTCGTGAGAAACCTGAACACGAATAAGGAGGAAAGGGTAATTGAGATAAAAAGAGAGAGCACAACGCTCCATTGATACATACCAACGGCTTACAACATTCAACAGGAATCCCATTAGTACAGTTATCGTTTCTGGGTGCATCGACACCTGTTTGAGTATTTCCAGATCCACATTGGTCAGCCAAACTAACCGGGAGCAGGTAAAATCCTTTCCAGAGTGAAGGGTCACAGGTAAACAACATTGAGGGAGTAGTTGTTCCTTTGATAGAAAAATATCATATGAATTACAACCATCACCAATAGAAACTGACCCGCAGAAAACGGGAGATACAAAACACTTACACCCCGTCCCAACAAACGCATCTGACGTATCATTGACCCTCGAGTGCTTAGCACAGCAGAAGGGCTCTCGCTCGCTGGGGCACGTCCAGACCCCACTAACGCTGCTAACAAGTCCTGAAATCGTGAGAGATGCGATGATCGCACTGGTAAGGCTGGTAAAGGACGTGCCTGGTCGCATCCTGAGTTGAGGTAACTTTTGCCTTCTTGCCCCTGGAGTTGGATTCAAACTCTATCGTGGAGAGAAGAAAGCTGGTACAGAACAGACGAAGGCTAGGAATGGATGGAAAATATGCCACGGGGAAAAGCAGAAGAAAGGGGGAAATGCACAGAACTTGAGATGGGGAATTGGGACTGATATCACTGTCAATGGGTGTTCACCGTCGCTGGTGTAAGACGCACCCATATCCGGTGCGGAAGGCGTGTTACACGTTTGGGGCAGGCGAAACGCGGGGGGTGAATGAATGAATGACCTCCCCCGGTCCCGAGATATGGAATCGCAGCCCAGGACATGCGGGTCAGGGGCATATGAGCTTCGTGTACACCACATCCAAAGCAGGTATATATATACACGGAATAACGCAAAAGAGAGGGAGTGCTTGCTCCTATTCTGGATTTTCCTGGGGTTCATCGTGACTCCGCAAATGAACAGAAAGATATCAATAGAGAGACATTAGACCAGAGCCGTAGACACACAAACGCCAACACAGGCAGAGAGAGATACACTGCACGGCTGTTTATATTCAATCAGATCCAAGATCACTTCAGGTCCGGAAATAACCTACAAGCCCAGCTGCACTCCATGATCTAGGCCCATTGCTTTTTCTATGCATGTGCTGGATCATGACCAACCAGATTGCTATCCACCACGCTCAGCATAGGAAATGACGTCAGTGTGTCGCGTGTATAGAGAACAAGGAAATATGCAGATGATAACGAGACATGAAATAGTTTCTCAGAAAAAGACAAGAACAAAAAAAAAAGAAAAAAGGAAAAAGAAAATTTATGCTAGGGGTATCCAGCCAAACAGTTAGCTTAACAACATTAAGTGGAAGTAAATTGTAAAAACGGGAAGAAAATATATAAAAAGCAATTGAATAGCAGAATAAAATTATTTATATCATTGGGATGGAGTGGCCCCCCGTCTCCATATTCAAGCTTTCCGCAATCGCTCTGCGCAGCTTCTCAGTACGTTCAAGATCACTATCTGCGTCGCAATATGTGTCATGCCTGCTGGGATCTGCCGTGGACGAACCATCAAGGTTTGTTACGCCATGTCGCGTATCACGCAGATCATTTCCATGCGCTTGATCCTGCCGCACTAGGCTTGCCTCCTCGATACTCGCGCTGATTGCCCGAGCGTAGGCCTCCTGCTCGTCTTTCCCATCTGCCTCTGCCGCTTGCAGCTCAGCAATACTGGCTCGGATGGCACGCTCGATCATCTTATCATCTTCCGAGTTTCCTGTAGATGACTGCTTAACGGAGTCGAGGATTGCTTTTTCGATTTCGCCAGAAACTGAGGGGCTGAGGTCACGGTGCAGGCGGTAAATAATTTGATGGATTGAATGTCGTTTTTTCTGCCTGGTCGAACGGGATCTCTGGAACAATCCTTCGGAAGGAAGGTTTTCATCTCCAGATGAAGTGCTGTCCCTGGTGGCCTCCCACGTATGTAGTGACAGGTGCGAGGGATCAAAAATTCTACGTGATAATGTCTTTGACTCGGATGAGAATGTCGACTTTCTTCCTTTCACAGCTGGGTTGTCGCTGAGGGAATACCATGATTGGATAACCGTGTCACGTTCAACCTTGGTAGACCTACTCCATTCTTCGTATCCCTCTATACTTCGACAGGCAATGATATAATTTTCGACGCTTGACCCCAAACGCTTTTGGATTTCTTTGTAAACACCGCTCATGGTATAGCCAGTCACAGCAAAAAACCCTGCGGAGGAACTATCAGAATCGCTGCCGTCAAGAAATTTAAGGAATCTATAGCTACCTGCTCCGGGCTTGAGTATCAGGCCACCGATGCCTTTTCCAAAACCTTTCATGACACCACCAACTCCATCCTTTCGTCTAGCAAGGGGTTGGGTAACCAAGCCCGTAATTCCGTCGTATAATCCATAGCCAAGCTCCTATTCCGTAGTCAGCGTACATATTCTAGCTCCAAACACGGTAGTCAATTGGTACAGAACCTTTCCAGCAGCTCTAATTCCGCTATGGAAGCCTGTTACCTTTGGAGGCTCTCTCACGGTCTTGTCTCCATACAGTTTGGGGGCGTTGTGGAACCCTTTTGATATCCCTAAAGTGAAGCTCATTGGAGACTTGAGGCCCAGATTGATAAATTTCGTTGCTGCGTGCCCCGCGCTTATGATATCAGCTGCAGAAATACTATGGCTTTTGGCTTCGCCGATACTTGAGTTTCATGGAGGGTGTAAATTAGCATTTGAAGGGCAAATAGATCCGCCGTTTTTGCCGTTATACGTACCTGGTCTCACGCTCTGGGCAAGCAGAATTCGATGTCAGTCCGTTTCCATTCTCTGGGCTCTCTTCCCCGACAGCTACAACAGTTCCAGAGTCAGAGGCAGTTTCGGTTGTTGAAAGAGTAGCCGTGGAGGCTTCAACTAAAGGAGAGGTTGCTTTCGTAGAGAACCTTTGAGCAGCCATTTTAGGTGAATTTGATCCAGATTTTGACTTCCCCTTCGCACGGGGTCGTGTCACAGCCTTCAAAATTTCAGCTGGAATATCAGCAAAACCCACTGTAAAATCTCCAAGGGTCTCTATTAAGGCAGTAGCTCCTCCAGTTATTGGGTCTCGGGGTCCAGGTTCCGTATCATACTCCCGGGGCCGGTATCTATCCCGTTTTTGTTAGTTATTGATTGAGTATCAATTACGACATGGCCAGATTGCTTACAATTTGAGGTCACTAAGATCCAAAATTCCCTCGTTCGCAAGGGTTGTTACTGCTAACGAGCTCAGGCGAATGTTTGTATGTTTAACAAACCATTCTGCAGGCCTACTAGGAATAAGCATACAACGTAATGAGTTGACATGAAGTTGTTTATGGAATGATTTGGTCCCTTCAGCTACGCCATTTTCGTGCCTAATTCTTGTCCCCAGCTCTTCCGCTTGGCATTTGGCGCCAGGTTCAAGTGCGGCAATAATAGCAGTAGCAAGATTAGTTGTTGTTAGTTCTTTATGGGGAATTGGTTTAGGACCTGCTCCAGCCTTTGCGACCATCGAACCCCAGAACGGTTGATCACCAAAGAAAGGAACCACAACGGTTGGTTTCCCCAAGTAAATACCTGCAGCGGTGGTACCGGCGCCGCCATGATGAACAACACAACTTACCCGTTTGAATAGCCAGTCATGCGGACAGTTTCCTATCATGAAAATGCCTTCTGGGATTCTAATTTCTTCTGCATCGAAACCTCCCCACCCTTTGGAAACCAATGCTCTCCGCCCGGTTAGTTTAATAGCGTCGAAGATGAGTTCAGTCATTGCATTGGGATTCTCAACAACGATGGAGCCAAACCCAATATATACTGGAGGAGGACCAGCTGCGAGGAACTCGGCTAAATCATTGGGTGGGGTATACGTTGAAGCCAAAGGGAGGAAAAAGAACCCCGATACATCAATATGAGGACCCCAGTCTTTAGGTTTGGGGATCAGAGCTGGTGACCTAGTTGAAATTAGACATAAAGTTGACGTATGACACAACGTATAAATTGTTCGTGTGCATACCAGCAAAATGTATAAGGGATACGCAGTCGCGGAAGTACACCAGGAGCCGACATGATGCTCATTGGCTCTAAACCAAGGGAACGCTCCCTAAATCGATTGATGACATCACCTAATCCTTGCCATGTCATCAACTCCACGAGAGCATAGGATACAAAGTTGGCGACTCCCACTTTGGCGTTTGAAAATTGGATGTTGGCCAAGGGGTGGTGGAACGCTTGGGTTGGAGACCACGGCATGCTAAATAGTTAAATATATCAGCTATCGTCGCTAGCAAATTCGCACAAGTAGTTATGCGTAACGTACGTGAACATGAGGTGCAATGGAATTCCTAACTTCTCGGCACAATGGATGTGGGCGAAGCTAGGCGGATTCGCTATGATCGCATGGGCAACAAAAGGCTTTTCACTTTCAATTTGAGTGGCATCAAGATTAGCATCAGTAACCGGGACACCAGTACCATCTCCAGCCTCGAAGCACGACCTCCAACAACCCGATATTATTTCGGCGATTTCCTTTCGA
The DNA here is from genome assembly GCF_000150705.2 of Paracoccidioides lutzii. NCBI lineage: Eukaryota > Fungi > Ascomycota > Eurotiomycetes > Onygenales > Ajellomycetaceae > Paracoccidioides > Paracoccidioides lutzii. Next base: position 105,313 of record NW_015440960.1, on the reverse strand, counting down.
CGCTTGCCGATGTCGCCATTGCGCATCGCATCGAAACCGGGCATCAAGCCTGGATTTTTCACCATGAACGCCATGAGTTCAGCGGGGTCACCTCCTATACTAAAAAATTCCAGGTCGTGTTCCTGTACAAATTCTCTAAAATTAGGATGGGTCGCTAGTCGTACACGATGACCGTAGATATGCTTCAACTCTCGTCCAAGGGCAACAAATGGCTGTACGTCTCCTCGAGACCCAACAATATGAATAACGATGTTGAGACGTGGCGCAGGAAGTCCCTGATCTATTCTAGCTAGAGAGGTCTGTACATGGTGAGTATGGCTGCTCTGTGCCACAAAAACTGGATTTAAGAACTGTGACAACCTTCGACCGTGCTCGTTGATGTTGATGTTGATCCGTCCATCATCTGCCGAAGTCAGCAAATAACTCTGTGAAAATGTACACACCATGAGGCACAGCACAGCACAGCACAGCATACCTGCAACTTCTGCATTTGTGTCAAAACCGCTCTGCTTAAAATCAATTTGTCCACACCTCTCGTCATATGCAGGATGTTGCAACTCCTCCGGCTGAGTTATTCCAGAGGGTGTATGGGTGATCTCTGGGTGATGACTTACGGAGGTTGGTTGCGAGGACATGATTGATTGCAGCATATATCACCCCGGAGGAAAATGTTCCCAAGTGTCCTCAAGCAGTCTTGGGCATGGTGCCGGCATCTTTGCTATATTGCACTCGAGTGGGACGAGTTAATGATTAGTTATACCTGCTCATCTGCAAGCGGTGGGTCAGTCCAGCCAATGGCGTGCTGGTAACTAACTAACTAACTGCATTTCTAACTCTAGATATCTCCGTTGATGCATTTAACAAACGTATTAATTAATGCAATCAGTCATATCGTCAGTTCACTCGCCTTATGTGCAGCCCCCTCCCTCTTTGGGTCATTTCAGCCAGAGAAACATAGAATCAAACTATTTGGATTTGGGAAAGTGGACGTCTGCTGATTTGGCGTCAGACGCTTTTATTTATACGGAGCAGCTCCGTACCTACATGTTTATGGGATCGCGAGATACCTCTGAGAAGATGGAGGAAATGCTAAATCCAGTTGGCCACAGCCATTGATATGTTCTCTTGCATATTCTGGTGAATCTACCCAAGCTTCAGTCTGGCTGCTGCACACAATATTCTTCCTTCTGTTTCTATTGCATCATTCCAGACTTAGAGACTACCTATTACACAAGCCACTACCTCGAACACACAGAAGAAAACGCTGGCCTTTGTCGTAGTTTAGTTCAGTCTACCGAATCTTTCGACATTGTTTGGCTTTCTAACCCCTCGGATAAGGCCACCGGCAAAGGCAGAGGATTCGAAAAGGCTCCAGGCTTTCGTTAACAGATATGATGTTTACAGTCAAGGAGCCTTTCCTGTTCCCCTCCGCGAACGCCCAGGATATAAGGCTTCGCATGTGCGCGAAACAGGAAACATTCTTGTTGCGGATTTACATCGCACTGGGAAGCCATGCAATACCTACCGTGAAGATTTCAAAAACTTGAAGTTAAGGATTGAATATGAAACACAGGTGAGTTTGAATTCACATGTTCAAATCAAGGCTCCTACTAAATATTAAGCATTGCAGATGCACGTCTTTATGCCAGGATAAGTGATCCCAATGGAGACATTTATGAAGTCCCCGAATCAGTTTTGCCCTGACCCAAACCTCAACGCGGGCTGCGCAAGTCTGTTCTCATATGAGGAAGACCACTTTTCCATTTCTATATTGCATATACGCAACAGCGATGCTCTCTTCGATACTACAGAGCCTAATCTCTTTTTCCAATCCCAATATTTGAGGTTTGCACTTTGCCGCTGACAAAACCAAATCTGTATGGGTATGGGCGAACACACACCAATCCTTTTCGCTTGAACACAACGAACTATACTACGACTTGCTGCAATCGCGATGCATACAGTATTCAAACTAGAACCATCTTGTATAGTGTCCATCCAGTATATATCGACCACCGACGCGAATACGGCACTTACGGTGTGTTTTTCCTTAACTCCAATGGAATGAAGCGGGTGGTCAATATCTAAAATGCAATGCTCTAGGTTAGTAAAACAAAAAGAACAAGCTATCTGTCGTATTTGGTAACTGTGCTTGTTAACTTATAAACTAGGTAGTGTCATTGATCTTTACCTTTTTGGGCGGTCCAACTCCCAAAGAATTTCCTCTCAATAAGGAGAGGTGGTGGGATTTCCGGCCATGATGTCTTATTAAGCTTTTTGGGGGAGGCTTTATTTTTATGCCTCTGGTCCACTTCAATCCAGGTAACGACAGATAAACTTGAACCAGTTTTACCAGCGTCGATTTGTATATCAGGATATATTTAAAATAGCTGAGGTGGTCCACAATTACAGCCAAGCGAATGCTCCCCTCGAGATGATATGGGCGGATATGGTACATTGATGGCCGCAAGGTGTTTACGCTAGACACCCCAAAGGTTTCTGTTAGAGAATGTTCCCAAACTTGTGTACCTTCTGCTTAAGAATAACCAACAATAACTACATCTTAATGGTGGATCCTGCGGTATCATATCCGGATAACAGAGCATTCAACCGGGGTATGGAACTGGATATCTTTTTGAAAAGATCTGAGGATTCAGTCTTTAAAGACACGACTGAAGGATTTCACGTTCGTGCAGTAATTTCTCTAACAAATGGAATGTGCGTTGTGTGGTCTGGTGACAGCTTTTCCGGACTGGCTCCATCCAAACATTGGAGACTACTGGACCAACTAATTCTCGAAATTTTCGACCCCAAAAAGGGTGTATCTGATGGTCTATGGATTGACATGAACGAACTGTCCAATTTCTGCGATTTTCCCGGTGAAGTAACCTGGAAATATCGCAGACCTAGGCCACCTGCCGTGCGACCGAACCCCCCACCCATTGCAGGGCCTTTGCCACATTCAAACCGATCGAGTGCCAATGTAAAGAGAGCAGATAACCACGGCCATAAAAATGGCACTACCAAACAGCAAACTTATCTACCCTCCATATAGGATTCGTGGCGGGGCCGGATTCCTAAGCAACAAAACTGTAGACACTAATATATCCCTTAACAACGGTCTAGTTAAGTTCAATATACATATACCTACCATTTACGGAAGCAGTAAGTCTTGCCTTGCCACAACTCGATATATGATTTCGGGGTTGCATATTAACTATGGCTATAGTGATGTGCGAAGCACCTCGAGCCGCAAGGCTTCATAGGCGGCCCCTCTAAGAGACCATTTATTATAAAGGGGGGAAGATCGCACGCCTCTGTGGTGATCACTAGCTCATCTTGTGTGATAATGACAAGGTATCCAGCCAGGTAGGTATGGTCTCCAGAATCAGATTATGCATGGACTTCAAATGTAAATCAATAATCAGAGAGCGACAGTCTAAACACCGAAGTGGGTCTTTTGACTTCTCTGTTGTCATCATTGACATTGACTCTGGTGTGCTTCTTCTCAGAAAAGTTCCCCGCACTGCTATATGCTGTCTTTGGATGATTGGCGTTAAAACAGGTAGGAACTATGAGATGGAAATATATCATCAATAAAAACTAAATTCATGAAGAAGTATTTGTTGTATGTGCATAGATACTTACATTGACAGCTAATGAAATCCATAAATAACTGTAAGTCCGTGGTAACATGGTCTCAAATGCCACCTCATCGAAACCCTGACTCAGCCCTCGAGGGCACACCAGGCCACAGCAAGAAGCAGCATCAGATAGCCTGATGAAACGTGGCAGAGTCAGCACGACTCCAGTGCTGTTTCGGTGTGGCCTGGTGTGCCCCCTGGGTACCAAGCAGTGCGCATTTCAAGCATGAAAAGCGATTGAAGCAAACGCTGCATGCTTATTCTACTTCAATGGACAAACTTTTGAAAACCAAGTAAGAACCTAGGTACCTAGGATAGGGTAGGTATCGTATCCATAAAAAAAAATGAAAATAATTAAATGTCCAAGCTCATTAGCTACAATAACCAACATGTGCAATCGCAAATGCAACGATATTTCAAATATAGGGGGAGGGGGATATATGATGCGTCATTCAGACATTTTATTGACACAAAACTTCGAAATCCTCGGTATATTAACAATTATTTTGGCAAGGATACGAAACATACAAATCATTTGATGGAATGGAATAATGACATAAAGTTCAGAATTTGAAAGCGGCACAACATGAAATTAACAGATGGGATATCTGGTTCTGTAACGAAATGAAACATTAAAAGAACTCATGTGGGAACGTTGTAGAGTTGTTCATTCACTTATTTTTTTTTTTTTTTTTTTTTTTTTTGAAAGGCATCAGTGATAATGGGCGTTAATATCATCAATAATATGATTCACACATGTATTGGTGATACTAATTCAGGTAACATAAAGAACAAGAGGTGGGTATAAGCATGTTTACAGCTTCAGTCACCTTTTCCTGAAGAAAAAGAGAAAAATGAAAAAAGGAAGACCGGGTTTGCAATGTGTACAGAATTAAAATAACCAGAGGGAGAAAGAGGGAAGCCGTAACATCTCATTCTTTGAGTTCCACGTCCAATTTATTGGCTTGCCGGTCCCTGAGGCGGCCGCGGTATTCAGACTCCTTCATCATGTTCATCTGTTCTTCCTTCTTATCTAGACCACTGAAGGTCAACCAGAAGAGAACACCTCCGCAGAAAGCGATAATGGCAACAACAGTGTAGTTCCACACTAAAAGTGGATCATCAGAAAGCGAGACGAAGGCCTGACCGATAGCAGAGGACACGGCGGATGTGAAGTGGTAGAAACCTGTCCGTGGGAGGATGTCAGTATCTGGTAGGCAATAACGAAGGAATAGATGTATATATTTCATGGGAGATAGAAAACGTTTCTCATGCAGTGCTGGCTTCGGGTGCTCAAACGACGAGGAAACTAACCGAAAACCAAACCCCTCATGTTAGCAGGTGCTTTGGTGTAGGAATATTCCAGACCAGTAATCGAGGCCATGATTTCAGCAAGGCCAACAAGCACATACTATTATTTTAATTAGCGATTGAAACGACGAATGTAGAAAACGTTGCCTGATAGAGAAATTCTTACCGCGCCAGACTGAATCCACACATTCAATGGGGCGGGCTGATCACACTTGTTCATATATTTGCCGCATTTGCCTTTGGAGTAAATGTTGCTCTGGACGACAGCAGCCCAAATCATAGCAGAGCAAGCAACGAAGAAACCAGCTGTCATACGTCTGAGAGGGGAGAACCTAATTTTAAGCCAACGTAGGAAAGGATAGACAAGCAAATCCAAAATTGGAATCATAATAACAATTCCAAGAGGATTCAAATTGTTAATGAGATCGTTTGGTACGCCGTTAAGTTCCATAGTTGCGGCTTGAGACGTAAGATTTCCATCAATCTGGTTGTATGCCAGCCCTGCTTCAAGTCAGTATCGAAGGATACCTAATTGGCATGTATGCGCGGGAGGCCTTACAAAATAGGGGATAGTATGCAAACACCAAACAGGCCTTGGTTCCTCTTGCAACTTGGTCGACCCAAGCATCGTCGAATGTCATGAACTTAGGCTTGTGTGCAACGTTGGATGGTTTGACATCATCCCAGAATGAGGGAGATCCCAGGTTACGGAAACTTTTTGGATGTTAGTCATTGCTGATTTCTGCCAGAAGTGAACGACAAAACTTACGTTTTTCTTGGATTCCAGGAGATCTTCCCCTTGCAGGCAAACTTGAGAAGCTTGACTGCGTTTCCAAGAACGGATTCGGTCGGTGGATATTGAATGTATCTTTTGTGGAAAATTCCAAGAACGAGAGGACAGATGCAAAACATAGCTGTAGGGAGAGTGAAGGAGAGCCAGAAGCCAATGTATCGTTCGGCGTAGACCATCGTAACCTGTCCGACAATCGAACCGACGTTAATGCAGAGATAGAAGTACATAAAAATACGCTGCGTAGTCAGAGACGGGTCAACAACTAGCCGTTCGCCGTTCCGCTCAATAACCCGCATCTTCGTGTGCTTCAGCTGCTCAACCATAAGGGGTGAGATGTTGGGTCTGGAAAACATCAGTCGCATATCTCAGAATCTCCAATTCTGACAACTCGTTATCTTACTTGAAACCACCAACACCTGCACCAAAGACAACAAGACCTATGGCGAGACATACCATAGCTCCTTCAGGATGTCGAATCACGGGCGGGAGAGCGGATATAATGATAATGACATGGCCAAACATTGCTAGGGCAATTGAATACTGGATGGTTCGGAATTTACCCCATTTGGAATCCGCAAGGTAGCCTATGGATTGATATCATCAGAACTGAAAGCTTCTCCTTGAAGACGGAACCGTATACCTACCGCCGAAGAGGGGGGAAAAGTAAGACCACATTTTATTGACTATTTGAATTATTAGCCATTTCTCAAACCCGGAGTTAGTCAGGTAAGTGTCACATACACAGTACGAGACCCTGTGAGGCTCGTTGGCCTTTGCCGAGGGCTGATAGTGAAGTTAGGAGACTATTCACGCAGGACGCAACACAGATAATGAGGGAACGGTCGATGCGCACCTCCAGGTTGTCCATTGGGAGTAGGATCATTTCCGGTAGTCGATCCTGGTGGAAGCTCTTGCTGTATGAAGTTGGTCACTAGAAACATTTTTGATCAGTTCCTCAAGTCTGTAGGATACTCAATCCCGTGATTCTGGGTTCGAAAACATACAGACGGCCGTAGTTCCGTAGTAAGCGAATCGCTCACACAATTCAACAAAAGCGATAGTAAAACAAATCCATGGGATTCTATCGGGAATGCGCCTGAGGGTATCTAGGTCATGCTCCGTTGGTTCGGGGTATTCGCTGTCAGAGTAGTCGTCCAGCTCCTTTACATCCATCTGCTGCTTTGGCACCGCAACTTCCTTGGAATCGGCCCTGGCCACTTCAAGACCCTCTGCAGTTGCACTGTAAGCCATCATTCAAATGTCCGCAACGGACGGAGCTCATAACAAAAGAACGTTAAAAGAGAAGTAGGTTGTGGTGATCAGAACGAGGCCAAGAAAAGAAAGAAAAGAAAAAGGAGAACAGCGGAACGACGGCGGCAGAGAGGGAGGGTTGGGTCTTTACATATTGCTCCCAAGTCCAATTAACCATGCAAGCCATGCCAGGGCGGGATTACCCCGACCGTGACAGCCGGCCATGCAAGCAGGCGGGATTTCACCAAGGTAGCATTGTCGTTATATTCAAGTCAGAAAGCTAACAGAACACAGAACGAGTCGTTGGAACTTCAGCATCTGGGGAATGCGGCCCAATCAAACGAGGTCAATTGAATTTCTGCAATTTTCTTGGGGGACGATGTTACATGCTACTATAAGTTTGGCTGGCTCGCTTAGCTTGACTTTTATTGTTCCCAATTTGTTCTTCCTAACGGTAGTTCAGATTGACCCGGGCTTAGTTGGCATTCTCCGAAGCGATCACCGCTCGTCCGTGAGCGCCTTGTATTAGCTTCTTGGAATGTTGGGTGCTGTCAACTTGCTGATTCCACATCCTGGGTGTCTTATTAAATTGGGTAGGGGGGGGGGGGGTAAGCAATGTATGTCCCTAGGTCGCATCGCATGATTTTGGAGGGTTTAGTTAGGTTTTAAAACGTTAATCCCCGCCGGTGTCCACCCTTGCCGAGGAGAATAATTCTGGAGGAGTCGTCTGCCAATGAGAGTGGATATGGTTCACCTAATGCTACAACGAAACATGGAAACAAACGAATTTAGCTTCAATTTTAGACTCCCATCTCTTTCAAAAGAGTTTTTAAGCACGCGATATGGAACTTAATCGGGGGCTGAAAACGTTAGGATAAAAGCATTGTTAGACAAATCGCAGGACAAACTGCAGGGCTGCTGCGATTGAACGACCACAAGTAGATGAAAAGTCACTTAGCATTCTATACTCGAGAGCGGTATTTTGTCCGTCCCATAATGCAACAAGCGATATCCCGTTCCTGATTAAAGACCGTGTACAAGTTGTAATTGCACTGCTCGTACATACTTCCAACCGCCGTGAAATCTATCACTCTTTCGCCAGAATGTTGATTCGATAGCAGGTCGGGGGAATCAATAACTAACTATTGCATTGAATAAAAAGAATGGCGCAAAGCACTGATATGAAGTCGATCCCGCGCCAGAATGAAATCCAGCCCTTCAAAAGCAAGAGTGTATGGCGGAATGTGGAGTTACCGTTCTTTGGAACCTGATTTCTATTGTTAGACACAGAGTAACTAACTAACCATCGCTATAACTAGTTAGTTGAGCAGTTAACTAAACTAGTTAACTGGAACGTCAGAAGAAAACGGGAGCTTCCTTTTCACGTGCGGCACAAGCACCAATTCCTTTTGGAGGCGGTAACGGGCGTGCAGATTTACCCCATTCCCGTTCTCCAACCACATCCAGAGATTGTGGAGTAGGTGTGTCGGCAACTGGAGCAAATTTCAAGCTTTAGTTTAACTACTGCTCCGTGCTTGGACTGGACCCGTAAATTGTTTTTCCTACTCCGAAACTAACTTAGTTGCTCCATCCACGGAGCAGAATATTCCTGTCCTGGCAAGCCTCAAATCTGGTGCTTCATATTCTTCTAGCATAATAAAGACCTTGTCCGCCGTCAAGCTTTGCACTGTTGCTCCTGTGGCCACTTGTTCCCTGCAAAGAAATCTCACCCACAAGGATTCCCCTCTCTTAAACCGTGCTTTGCTAACTCACGTGCCCGGTGGGTTCCTGGGATTAGACAGTAATGCCAACAATCAGCATGAATGATGCAAACACTCCAGCTCGGAGAACATATCTAGGCCGTCAAGGGCTAGTACTCAGTCGTGACTAAGTGGCATGAACAAGTTTGATGCTTCACAGAAGTGCATTCGTTCATGGATGTTTCTTGACTGTTATGATGCTTGTTGAGATTGAATGATAAGAGAGCAGAGATCTTAAGGATTAGTTAACCAAATGGAATTCCTCACTGAGCTTAATCATCTCACTGAATCAATCACTATTTTCAAAGTATTCTTAATTTTCCTGGTACATTCACTTCACTGCGCGAGAATGCCATTAAATTGCGGTAGAGAGGCAAGAAACTCTATAGAGATAGTGGAAAGACTCGAACTTGCTATGTTTTCTTTTGGAAATCAAGAAGTAATTTCAATTTCTAAAGCCGCATTAGGCGTATAATATTTTTCATGTAATAATACTATATAATTACTAAATAGATGGATGATCTTTATAAACTACTATATACGCAAATTCAGGTAGACTGGCTCTGATAACAAGTCTAAGATGCCTCTAAACCTAATGTCATTTAACTTAATTTCAAAAGTAGCAACTTAGTTACTCCGTAGTTGCGGAAGTTATTTAGGGTTAAAATTTTTATAGTATACTAAGTTACTAACTTAGTTGACTCATTGCGGGTTTGCTGACTGTGACTAATCTTCATTCCTCTTGATACCTAGTTACAGTTATCTACCCTTTTTTTTATTATCTATTTTTTTTTTATGAAATTATGCGTTGTGCTCACTGTTCAGGTCAGATCAGGTAAATCTTCCATGCTTGCCCTCACCACTTCCACTGCCGCACTCATAACTACAAGGTTCTCTCCGTCGTCCTACCGTCCATACCCCTCATTTCAGTGTCGATGCAGGACATGAGAAACTATATCAAAGTTAGCCTTCCACGTCACTAGCACGATTTGTCCTTTTTACCTTTTAACATGTGTCCGAGGACAAGCAAGGTACACCCTGTGCCTCTCCATACTTCGATATATTCATTGGTTTGTGACAAGCATGGGGGCCCTCGAAACGAAATCAATCCAACCCTGTAGTTATGGTTTATATTGACTCCCTGTAACTACAAGCCCTTGTCCCTTTGCACTTCACAAGTCTCATGATGATTTTTGCCGACCGTCACCAAGATTTCCTAGCTACCGAACAACTTGTTACGATTGAGGAATTTTGTATTGTATGATGCATATATATCAATGATGTTTGTATTTTGCGATAAACTGAAAGGGGCCAGCGCCTTAATCATTCATTATTCAACCAGCCCTGTTTCTTCTACCGGTATGATCCTCTGCTGAACCTTTGAAAACCAACCACTCCGCTTATCAAATATCAATCGCCTATGGTAAAAAAGAGAAAGGGATTTTTTTTTTTTTTTTTTTTTTTTTTTTTATCAATATTAAAAAGCGCTAGGACATCGGCCAATTTTCCACGGCCCAAAAACAAGGTTCCTCCGCCCAAAAAATATCAGGGGGGTGACAGATTACTGCCAACCCTTGCTATTAGTGCAAATTTTAATTCATTGTAACTATTTGCAAGTGAAAAACCACGGATTATAGACAGAATAAAAGTGATGTCAAGCCCGGTTGGAAATTGGTTCATGCTCCTCAACTTTTGACCCCTTTTCGTTCCGTTGCTTTAACTTCCATGCGAGTTGCCAGAAGCTTATTTCCTTCTCGCAGCGGTTTGCCACTTCAAGCCCGCGTCAGGTACTTCTGAGCTAAGTTAACTATTAGTTATCCCCTCGTCCGTAGGTTTTGCCATAATTAGAGGGGTTTCAATAGCGTAATTTTTACGTTGTATTATTGGATTACATGGTAACTTACAGAAATATGTGGTAAATGGTAATTTATCTCTAATAGTTAGTTAGATCGCCTAGTTAGGTAATATAGAATTTCATTCCTTCATGATATGAAATTCCTCTCAATATCGAGTGAGTTTATCCCTCGATTCCGTAGATTTTGCCATAATTAGAGGGTTTTCCAATTAGTGTAAAACATTCACAGGGGTTGGAATGGCTCAACCAATAGATTCCTCATATATTTTGCATGGTAGATCTAAATTGGCTCGCTCGGATTTGTCCTGAATTTTATTTAATTAGTCAACACCTGAAAAATGTGTATCTAGTAAAATGCGTTCACTACTTCCTACTAAATATTCTAGTTATCTACATGGAATTTCTACTAAACATCCTTACCTACATAAAATCTCTACCACCTTAGCCAGTATGAAAGAAGCTTTCAAAGAGACTAAGAGTGCTGCTGCTGAATTTTCTCATCTACTAAGACTATGTTATTCTACTAACTACTTTTTAGATTTCTCTCAAAAATGCAAGTACAAGCTGAAAGAGGTTCTGAATAATATACTGTCTTTAGAATCAGTTAAATAAACTTCTATAAAGTCTATATTGTAAAGTTTCAGTTCTCAATCTAACCTCTCATCTTGACATCAACAGTCCGTACGCTTTATTCAGTCTATAACTGCTGCGTAGCTGCTAGTTTAGTGCATGGTTCCGCTCAGTTAACAGGCGATTCCAAGACCTCGGATTTCCTTGGACTCGACACGGGCCATTGTCATGTCTTTTCCAGGGAAATTGTGCCAGTACTTACTGTTTAAAATGGCTGCTGTAATCTCCGTCACGAAAACTGTTTTGTGATTCAATTTCCTATTTGCAGATTTTCATATTCCCCATAGCTATATTGAAGTGTGCAGTATAGCATGCTTCTTCAGATCTAGCTTTAAGTTGAATCATTACGGGAGTTTGTACCCTAGCTTTGTTCGACAGAGCGGCGAAACCAGAGCCGGTACAACTGCTCCAAGGCTTGTGCCAAAGATATAAATATTAATAACACCGCAAAATGCTGAAGTGGAATAAAATTACAAACTTGACAGGGCCATTCTTGCTTGTGGATTTCGGAAAACCTTAGGTAAGTTATTAATTCGCTAACTAGTTACAATATCGCAACGACAGCTATCAGGCCATGTTACATTGCTTGACCGACCTCCAGCGCCTGGTAATTGTACGCCTCCTCAAGAAAGACCAGCTTGAAAGCCCGTGTCCAGAATTGATCGGTTTTCGCACAGATAAGAGCCCGGTTAGCATTCGTGCTTTGGCCACATACCATCCAGAAGATTGGTAAAACTTAACTGTTAAGTTTAGATGACCCCCTGCTGCTCGTTGGAGGTTTCCCCCCTAGACGCATATCCAACTAGCTTTAAACTTGTGCAACTATTTGACTAATTACTCTAGGAGTGTCAGTTCGGAAGACAGTGCGCACGAGGACTGAATGCCGGGGGATTTACATCACCAGTGCTCCCCACACTTTCAAATCGCTCAACTATTTGTATTTAGAGGAAGGGGCGGCGAGATCTAATTACACACAAAATCGGATCTCGGCGTATGCCGGGTGATCCCACCTGCTACGTCAGAAGCGTGTATCGTGAAGGCTGTCCGCTGTCCATGTATGTAAACAGTGTAGCTAGACCGCAACAACGGCAATTTCATTGATAATTAATTAATACGGCATTTATATTATCGAATCAGTGAGTAAATCGAACTTTGAACTCTGCATTGCTCACTTCTCTATGAAAATTTTTCATTTGTCTCAAGCAAATTTGCTAAAAACATGGCCCACTACCTAATCAAGAAATATAATAAGTCGGTTAGGACCCTTTCCATACAAGCGATGGGTGAGATGGCCGAGCGGTCCAAGGCGCCAGATTAAGGTTCTGGTCTCGAAAGGGGCGTGGGTTCGAATCCCACTCTCATCAACATTCTTTCTCTGTCATTTTACCGCTGTCATATTTTTTTTTGGACTTGTTTCTCCCCGTTATCGTCTAAAAACAGTCTTCGGCCCTAGGTCTGATTTCTTGAGAGAGAGTTGAATTTCCGTAGTAGTCAGGGAAGTTGACCTTCGAACCCATGGTCTCCAAATCGGGAAATTTAGACAAAACTCGCCTGCAGGAGGGTTCAAGCAAAAATTCTTGCTTCTCTGAAAGGAAACAAAACAGGATGAATTCCTCTATATCTCCTTCATCTACGCAGTGGCCTACTTATTCTCACGGTCTTCTCATCGCAATGCGTCTCGGTTTCGAAACTGGGTATTAAGTTGGACCGGGTTAACCGTGCCACGCGCACTTACCGTTAGTGAGTGCGCCCTACTGTAAAGAAAATATCACTGTAATGAAAATCTTCTAGGATCACCAATCTTCAAAATTTAATTAATGGTCAACACCATGCCTATCTATAATATAAAGATTATCTATATACTCACTAGAGCGTATAAAATCTCTGATAGATTGAGATTCATTAATAATATTATATTGTGATTGGTTGGTATTTGATTTGAGGACTTTGATTTCAACTGACTATAAAGCTCTATTCCTCTCTTTTATTGATTCCTCTTCCTCATGATGCTTGATCTTGTGATTGGCATCCTTGATAATGAGGACCCTCTCTACTTGCACCTGTCTACAGCTGTTTTTGACAATTCAGTATCTATTTATCAAATAATGAGCAGATAACTAATTCTCTCAGTACACATTTAATTCTGTTTATATCGGACTTCTTTTGAAGATTTTATTTAATTGCTGAGTTAGATCAGATGTTAAAGTATTTTTTATTTCTTGTATAATTTTATCTACTGCCTCAATTTAACAATGTAATTTTATAACTATATTTGAGAATATCAACTGAGAAGATATAGTAAAAAATTATATCTCAGAAAATGAAGTAAAATTAAAGCATTCATCATTATCATCATTATCATCATTATCATTATCATAATAAATAAACAGTTTCAGGCTATTATTTATATTATATTATCTCAAACATTGAAAGATTACTTTTTATTAATTAAATAAATTCCACATTTAGTAAATCTAGCTCTGATGATAACAGATTTCAAGATTTGATGATAAACACTTTCTAGATTAGTAAAGAATTATCTTCTATTATATTGTTCATATTCATATTGAGTAGCTTCATTAATTACTTTTATATGATAATGTTTATATTGTTGATAAAGTACATTATCAATAAATTACAATAAATAATTTATATGAGATGAGAATTCAAATACAATAATGTTATAAAAGTTATAATATTGAAGAAATTCTTCAGTACGATGAGATATATGATTGTCAAGCAGTAATAATCAATGAATAATAGTATTAAAATATTTTATTCATTTAATTTCAATTTTATTATTAGTAAAACCAGTGTCAGATATGATATTGATATAATCATCAGACAGATTGAAGTATATATATTAATCTTTTAGATAAATCTTTAATTTTATTATAATTAATGACTTCAATACTATATTATTTGCACTAATATATTCTATTACTATTATTAACTCATGAAAATATAATGATTATATAACGAAATTGATATCTTGATAGATAATTATAATTTATTATTTATACTTTTCTTCTTCTTGAAATTCAATCTCATTGAAATTATAAATATTGCTGATGTGAAACTTATACTGATTGAAAATAGATTCATAATAGTTGAATCAGTTGATAACAAAATTTATATTTTTATTTAATATTTATTTTGAATTCATAGATTTCTACTTAGTCTTTTTATAATCTAATAGACATTTGATGAATTAATATACTCATATCTTGCTCATGGGAGAAAGAGAAATGCCAGAATTAATATGATAATAACTTAGCATTTGATTTGCAGCAGCTTTGATATATTCAACTGTAGAAGAACAAAAGTCTTTATTCAGTTGATGAATTCACTTTTTGATTGCTTTCTTCTGACTGTCACTCAATGTTCAATTGATTGGAGTTCTTATATTTTTTTATCTCTTTCCCTTAATGTGTTTATACAGAATTTCATATAGAATTTTAAATTCTCACACTCTATCTGTAATTTTTAAATTTGAATTTAATTTTATGATGTTTAATGATATCTGAATCTGATCTTCTAAATATTTAAATATTATTAGGCATGATGGTGGTGATTATTAATTTTTGAAGATTGGTGATGAATATACAAGAAAGAGATTTTTGTTACAGTGATATTTTCTTTACAGTGGGGCGCACTCACTAATGGTAAGTGTGCGTGGGCACAGTTAGAGCCTATGTTGATATCAATATCAACACTAATTAATGGATTTCGCTTGCGACCTTGGACGTTTATTCACGTGATATAAACTCTATTTAGTAAATTTTTTATTGAGTAGTTATGTAGACTTAAATAACAATAAGTTTATTCTCTAGTTTTAAAATTTTCACTAAGTCTTTTTCATTATTTTTAAAACTTGGAGTTTTTATATATAATAATGATTTTTATAATATTGATTTATATAATATAAAAAGTTATATATTAAAATTATTAAATATTATAAATAAAAATTTATTGAATTTATTTATATACTTTAATTATAAATAATTTTTTATAATGTTTTTAAGATTAATTATATATTAAAAAATTTAAAAATAAAATTTAAAAATAAATTTATTTATATAGTTACATAAAAAATATAATTATAAATGTTTTTAAATCCGACGTTATACTCGTGGAAGGGTTTTCCGTACAGAAGATTTAACTATTCTATTTTCAAGAATGGTAACTCTCTTGCCCCACCACCAACCAGACGTTGATAACGTCTGTTAGAGATAGAAATATAACATCATCCTTTTCCTTGACGTGCAACTGGGTGCGCGAGACTCAGCAAGGAAGTGTTCATGTTCTGTGGAACCCGGTCACCCCGCATTGCATAATGTCGACCGAACTGCGCCCGATGCACCCGCATCTCTGGACGGATGACCTTTCCATGGAATGCAACCTCACGGATAGATCATGGATATAGACAAGGGATCTATCATCTTTACGCTATCAAAGTCCTGGGACCGCTCAAGTTGTGCGGGCCCTTTCCCCCGCTTGGTGTTTTGGGGGTGCTTTTTTCGTCGTTTGAAATAACATAGGCCGACAAACCATCTTAGTTGACAATTTGTTTTGTCGTTGGTCAGTCCTTTGAAATACTGCATCAACCCTGGCAATCAATTATGTATATGCAATTCATGGTGTGCCAGGATGCTTTTTCGCCCTTGGACTCTGAGAAGGGACAACCATCTCTCCTGGCAGCCTGTCATGCCTCCATGCCTTACTTGTTTAGTTCGTGAACCCGTCAATGCTCACCCTGGCATCTACTTCAATTCTTTTGCTGGTCTATGATAAACAAATACTGTACAGACATAAGAAGGGCACTGGATTTTCGGCTGCTTGCAGCACCACGGCTGTATTATATCTCAATTTCTCTCCCTTCTGGCATTCACCGCACCCCTTTCGTTGTGCGTTTTCTGCCCTTGAATCAACCTAGTTGTGATGGGTCCGAAAGCTTTCCCCATAATAGTCAAGACTTTCTGTGAGTTGATGGGGAAAATTTGAGGACCAAGTGGAAGCTGCTGTTATAAACGCGGACACTCGCAATTCTGAAGCTATTGTCTGGCTCTGCGTTATTCGTTGTGGAGTCCCGCAGCGTGTGCTAAGATGGCCATGGTCCGCGTGTGGCGGGATTATGTATGAGAAAAGATGGACGAAAGGAAAAAGAAATGCAGTTAAGGAATTATCAGGTGTTTCCCTGGGCCACGTCAGTTTTTTATTTTTATTTATTTGTGTATATATATATGTATATTTCACGTGAATGGACTAAAGCTCTCAACGGCTGCTCGACCAATTAGCCACTGAATGTGAAAACAGCACATCTGGCGTCCCAGTGCAGATATTCCAAGTCTACGACAGCGATGATGCAAGTATCCTCCCGACCATGCTGTGCAGGGAATGCTCGTTATTATATGAAAACCTATTTTTCTGCTCATTTTGAAGTCTTTCGCTTCCATTGTGAACACGATCATAAACAGGGGGTAGACGGACGGACAGAAGCGAGTTTTCAAATGAAATGTTCAGTCGAAAGCTGACTTTTCTTGACACGCTTTGGCGTACTAACCGCTAAATATTCCAATCTCCGAAATGATGCAGTGACATTTTCGAGGATTGTGTATCGGCCCTCGATGGCGAACACGGCTGCCGCATCTGTTCCTCTTGGATATTTAATTGTACGCAGCTTATAGATATACTTTGATGCTACAGGGTGTTTCAGAGAATTTATGTCTAGAAATTGGCTTATGAATATAACCAGGCGTCTTATTCTACCTGCAAGTTCCTTCTTCATGTTTATCTTTGCAACTGCCTCCCCTTCGCATTCACCGGTGGCAGATTCATGAAAGTTCGCCGGCTCAATTGTATTGTGGAGATAGAACATGCAGACGAGGATGAAAACGAAGCAAAACGACGATCAAGCATGATACTTTGTTTTTGCTGCGAGTGGACGGCTTATAATGTCACATGCAACAGGATATCACGGGCAAGCAATTACATTCGCTATCAGAGATTGGCATGCAGAATTTTCACAGGTCGCAGAGTGGACTCCGCTGCTGTGTGGAGAAGAGCACAAAACACATGTTTCAAGGGTTAAATACATGTGGGTGCCGCAGGTGCCATAATATTTGTGCAAATGTTGAACCCCTAGAAAAGAGACACTCACAAATACAACGGGGCGCAAACCGGCGATTTTGTAATTTGTGAAATTTATATGAATGTTTGGTTAGTCCCGTGTTGCTTAACCACGATCAGGTTGGATGGGGATTGAAGGGGAAAAAAAATTACTTTTAAGGGCTAAATAGTAACTAGTTAACTAGTTACGTTCATATGGCAAGTTTAGTTTGATCATCAAGCACTCGACATATTAATTGATTATCCTAGCGCAGCCGCGTTTGAGGATACTACGGAGCATAACTGTGATAATTTCTACTGAAGAACCCGGCAAAATACTTCTGTTAAGTATCCAGCCCCACTCTTCACTTAATGCGCGACAACGGGTGCTGTATTACACAATGTCATGGGTATGATGACGAGATACATGTATGTATTGTTCTCACAGCCCATTGGAGAGCGACTTTCTATCTACCCAAATATTGTTATGGGCCTAATTCTTCGGACGTGTTATGTAGATAAAAAAAAGAGGTGGTGTACATGGAGGTAAAATCTAAAACATACAAAAGAATGAGATCTTTGTAGGGTGTCGCGGGAAAACTAGGGGGGCGCACAAAATGATAGAAATGATGCACAGAGAGTCGATTGTTTAGAAATGAATACAAGAAGAATCATACG
Source organism: Paracoccidioides lutzii (assembly GCF_000150705.2). Classification (NCBI taxonomy): domain Eukaryota; kingdom Fungi; phylum Ascomycota; class Eurotiomycetes; order Onygenales; family Ajellomycetaceae; genus Paracoccidioides; species Paracoccidioides lutzii. Next base: position 87,283 of record NW_015440960.1, on the reverse strand, counting down.
ACGTTACTGTTGTAAGTATTGTCAGCTGGCAACTCAACTGAAGCCGACTGTGAGAGGAACTCCGCCGTGCAGGCGGCGAATTCTTCACGCCATACCCCATGTGCATCTGACAAATCCTTGGGCTCCAGGGGCGGGTGCGAAAACCCAGTATCATCCAGGTCAGGGGCGTTTTCTTTTGGTTAGGAACCCATGAAATCCCGACCGTGGGATTTTGGCACCTGCGGAGCTTGGCTCTGGTTTCGCCGCCAGCTAAGGAAACCATAGAGCCAGTCAGATGAATGCAATTCCAACGACCGCCCCAACAACAATGCCGGCGATTGCGCCGCCGCTTAAGTTCTTGTCAGAAGTTTGGGACTGGGAGTCCGTTGCAGGACCAGCATCGCAAGGGCCCTCGGCAACACCAACTATGTTTGTCTTTTCAGTTGGGTTCGCTTCCCAAATGGAGAATTTCCTGAGATCGTTGTTGACATGTTGACACGTGGAGGATAGAAAAGCTTGCTCTAAGTATGGGGCGCCTTCCGGGCTGGCATTGAGAATTGGGGTGATCCGTGAGTCGTTGGTGATTGTCTGTTTCCATCCTTAGGTATGGCGATTATGGCGACGTTTGGCAGGACCAATTGATGGTTCGGGACGGTAATGATCAGGCCGTGCCTAGCGTGAATGTCGGATTTTCTAGGAAGCTGGAAAACCTGAATTAGTACATGGTTTTTCGTGGGATTGCAGTCATTAACTACCGGAGAAGTATTTCCATAAAAATGGGATGGCGGAAAACAACTTACCGATCGATATCATTACGCACCAAGGAGCCATCGTATATCCCATCCGCTGGGCCTAGTTACTTTCCAGGAAAGCTACCCTTAAACTTGTTGAAGACGGGATCAGGCAGAGAAATCGACGGGAAATCCGGCTGAATACATGCATTGAGGGTGTCCCTGACGAGTCAAAGACGTTCCTTTCGTCACAAAACCACGTTATGATGTGAATTCGCTTTACGTAGACCATCAATCCACTAGAACACTTCTTGGGATTGACAAACTCCCTGGTAAAGTTGTCGCCTTTGATCTTCGCTCTGTCAGAGCCACCCGGGACAAGCTTCCCTTTCATTTGCTGAGATGCTTTCATACCTTGCCAGCCCCAGAATAGTGACCACGTCCTTGAGGAAATCCTTTTCTGGGCTTTGAGCGCATCGAGAAAAGGCGACGAACGACTAACCCCAATACTACCCTGGGGCGGTTGGCAGGTCTTTGGTGAATATATGGGAACTGATTGCACTGTTTGCATCTGGGTTTAATGTAATAGTTTCGTTCCCAGAGAAATGAATTATTCCAATCATTTATGTCAAGGGGATAAAATTTTTAGCTAAGCTCGAGCCAAATGAAAACACACTGCAGAGCTGAATCCCGAAGATGGGAGACGTACGGGTTTATCGCAACAACTAGTTGCTGTGTAGGAGTGCCAACGCCAATACCCAGTCCCCATCGTACTAAGTCTGAATCACCCCCTATTGTAGCATTGCCAATGGGAAGTTCGACTGTTGGAGCAGAGGCACCGCAATGCTGTGCATGGCTTTGGCGGATGAAGAGCCACAATAAAGGAAGATATGATGCGCACAACAGCTTCCTTCTCGGGTGGGAATTCTCAGCAGTAAAATGACCTCGACAAAGGGCATTTGATGTAGGAGAGGAATGATGAGAGAAAAGTTGACGGAAAAACCTGAACCAACAACTTTTGATCCCTACTGGGACGCCGCTTAATCTGCATATTTCGCTCTTCTTAAGAGGGTGGCCGTCATCAAGAACCTCCACTTTTGAGGATTGTTTACCCTATCCCTTTAAGCGGTTCCAAAGTTCCTTTATAGAACTTTTCAGCCAGGCGCCGACATGCCAACTTTGGCTCGTCCTGTCTGCACCAATCATACTGGATTGTTCGATATGGGGTCCTCAGGTCGAAACGATCTGCGCAACTAGATCCAACGGGCAACCTTGTACCACTGGAGGGGCTCAATTGACCAAACCGGGGTGTATCTTCTCCCGCATCTTCTCCACATATTCTCCGTCGGCGCAGAGAATATCAGGTTATGACGTTGGGTTTCCCAAACTCTGCATACAAGTGCACAGTGATATATATATCCATGCGCAGTCGAGGTTCTGTTGATGAACTGCAAAAGTTAACAGGAGACATATTTTCTTGTCAGCGCCCTTCTATCACTAGTTAACTAGTTGGGGGAACCGCAGGAGCAAAACTGCTGTGGCTGGAGGATAAGCAAATCCCTCCAGAATCCACAGTCATTGTGGGGTAATTATTATTAACATCGGCGGCACCATAACTAGTTAGTTATTCCCAGGAAAAGCTCGAATAACTAACTAATCCTCCCTAACTAGTTAGTTAGTTAACATAGTTAAGTTAGTTAACGAATTATTAATAATGGCTGATCCATAAAAGGCTGTCGTTTTTGCCCCTAGGGCCCCACCTCAGACAACGGTGCTTCACGTTGCGGAGGCAGTTGATGCCGAGCAACTTGCTGTGTGCAATGCCACCGGAACAACGTGTTGCGATGCACAAAATATCTTGAAAATCAAAAATATCAGATATACACGAACAACCGAACATACATGTGCATACATAATTGGATCTGTCCCCTGTTTCAGGGCTTAGTGGCTTACCATGGGATGTTCGTATACCACAAAGTCCCCTCATAAAGATAGGCAGCGCGTGTGCTTAGACGCTGTCTCGATCATAGATCTCTCCAAGCCCGAGCATTGATCTCTCGTCTAAATGAGCTTAAATGAAGTGATCGGCTCGGTAACTGCTGTTAAAGTTGAGAAAATTTGTTGTGACAGCCTATTGAGAAACACGAAACACGGATCTCTACCAGTTTCTCGCCGTTAGTCTCGCACCAAATCCGAGTTAGATAAAAAAGGTTGGAGAAAAAAATATATATATCACCCATGGATAAACTACCTAGCTAACGGATCGGTGACGTTGTATTACAAACTAGCTTTCCCCCTTGATTCAAACGGTAGCAACATAACTAAAACCCCGGCAGCAATGAACAGTGCGCCACTGATGTAAACCGGCACCGCCGTTTCCAAATCAGCAAACATGCCAATGATGGGCGCCATGACCCCGAATATTCTATTGGCGGCGGCTGTAAGGGCGTTGCCAGTGCCGCGATCCTTCGTTGGAAATATCTCCGGGGTGTAGGAGTAAAGAACAGCATACATGATGTTGCTCATGAAACTGTACGCGCAATTCCAGCCAAGGAGGGTGTTGGAAGACAATGCGGTGGTTGAGGCAACTAGAAATACACCCGTGAGCGTGGCCGAGAGGGATAATGCCCCTTTCCTCCCAAACCGTGGTGCTTCAACCAGCACCGCGCCGACGACACAACCAGGGACTCCAAGGACAGCAATTATTAGAGAGTTCCGGTATGTTATGTAAGTGGAACCATCCCCAAAATTGGCGCCGCGGCTGGATTGGATATATGGTAAGAAGGTGTTGTAAAGGGGAAATCCAAGTCCTATAAACGCCCAGATGAGTATCATCAGAGAGGTTGACCAGGCCAATTTGGGAGTCGCGAAAAGCGATTTGACGTGACCTGCGTCAAACTTCTCCAAGTTTCTTCCCAACGCAGTTCCAGCACCTGTCCCCTGAGTGGTGCCGTGCCCGAGAGCTTCCAGGTTTTCGAGAGTAAGAGACGATGTTTTCCCATTCCGCTGGGCCACCTGATGAACTACGTGGACGGCCTCTTGATCCCTTCCTCTCCCCATGAGATACTTTGGTGATTCGAAGATAGTGAAACAGGCAAAACGGAGGAAAAACATGATCATTGAGAGCGACCCCACCGATATCAAGAAATATCTCCATCCCATATTTTCAGAACGTGAGCATTCTTTCGCATTTTGCTCGCAGGTTAGATTTCCAAGGAAGGGCCAAGCAATGAGATTTGCCACGACTTGAGCAAGTGCCCAACCGATAGACAAAACCGTGAGAAGATACTGGTGAGTGGCAGGCAAGAACTCCAGAAAAATGGCAGAATCGACAGGCAAGTTCCCGCCTACTCCAAGCGACCAGAGCGCTGCGAACACTGCGACAGCTGCGAAATTCGGAGACGCAGCAGCCACCAGTCCAAAAACTGCCGTTATGCCGATGGTAAGATTGAACGCCCAGCGTCGACCATATATGTCACAGCTAAACCCCCAGAAAACAGCTCCAACAAGGAGCCCCAGGCTTTGCGCAAGGGGTAGATAAGGCGGCCGGTCTGGGGAGAACTCGTTTTTCACGGGTGTGTAAATCAAGGACGTGACGATTGGCCAAAGATTATCACTGGCCCAACCGAAACCGATAACTACAAACAGTTGCCACTGATACCACCCCATTCCGATGTCAAGAATCGCTTGGTTCAGAAGTTGGGCCTTTGCTTCGTAAACGGGATCGACGGTTCCGGAGGGGAGGGCTCCTTCGGGGGCGTTTTCCAATATTGGAACGGCCTGCGATTCCACAACATGTTTATCGTCTCTGTCGGCAACCATATGCCCTGGGCTTGATTCCGTCCCGATTTCCATGGCTGGTATGAAGTCAAGGAGCTGCGAGACCGTCAAAGCTGAACAACCGTTTCGCTCCAGTCACGACAGGAAAGAAGAAAAGGGTCCACGGGTCACAGGGAAGTTTTGCAGCAATGGGGCGATGGGGATTATCCAGGGTCTTGAAGCATAGATTACAGTATATAGAGATGGACAGATAAGATAGATATATAAATTAAGCTCGTCGCAGAAGTTCCCGGATCTCAGCGGCAACATAAGATTGAACCTGTAAACATCAACGACTACTGTTAAAGGAAATGGCGCGATGGGTGGCCGCTGCTGCAGGGCAGATCTTCGGTGTCCGGGGAAACATTAACGAGCCTGCCAATCAGGAGGGGAAGCTGGGCTGGCGGCGGGGGTGGGGGGGAAAGGGCAGCCGCGTGTCTTTCAAAGCCCTGATCTCAAGACCTCCCGCCCGGGCTGGGTGTCGCCGGTTCGTCCGTGTCCGCCCCCCCCGAGCAAAAGCCGTCGGTCACCTGATGTGGATGGAGGGAGGCTGTGACGCCAACCTCGAGGATGCTTAGCCACACCAAGCCATGGATTGGCTTCTGTTCGACGGATCTCTGCTGTCTCAACATCCTTTCCCCTCTTCCGCGGCTACAGATCGAGAAATGCTACACAGCTGCATATACGCACAGAGCTACGAAGAGGAGATAGAGATAGATAGATAGATAGATAGATAGATAGATAGATAGATAGAGAGAGAGAGAGAGAGAGAGAGAGAGAGAGAGAGAGAGAGAGAGAGAGAGAGAGAATTACCAAGAGTACCTTGAGAGCCCCTGTCCGATCTTGCTGTAAAAGCAACAGGGGATTCCTAAAAGTGGAGTTGAAGAGAGGCCGAATCCTGCTTTTTTCCTTTTCATCCCCCCATTGAACATGGAGCGAATATTAGATTTCTAGGCGGGGGAAAAGAAAAAAAGAAAAAAAAAATTATTAAATAAATAAAGTGAGCTCTCTTCTGTTCTATTTTTGAACGTGAAACTCTGCTCTCAGCTTGTCCCTCTCCTCCTCTCCGCTCCCCCATTATATATGAATAGCCCCACCAGTTTCATCCAGTTTCATCCCGCGCATATGAAAAAACGAAAAACGATAAAAGATATTTCATGAATCCTCCCTCCACTCCACGAGTTCCAGCCTTTGCCTCAGGAATTCTTTGTTACGTTCGTTTATAGGGTTGAAGAAGTCTGTACAATATATGACAGCTATAGAAAACAAGCTTGGGGAGAGTGACATCATACACCTTGATGGCCACAAGCCACTCACATGCTTGAAAAGTGCTTTAAAATACCGGAATAGTTTCATAAGCTCTAATCGAAAACTAACTAACTATAGTTAAAATGACCCAGTTGCGCAGCTTAATTCTCTCCCAAGCCACAGGCCCCGCCCTCCTGAAACGCGGCCATGCTGGGGGAGGGGTGGAAAGGCACCATGCAACGTGCCACCACATTGTGCCTTAGCGCCAGGAGATAGTTTGGTCTTCATGGCGTATTGGACATGCGTATGGACAATACGTATGTAGTTACACCCAAAAGTACGACGGCGTATATGGTGGATTCTGTCGTGATTTAAGACTGTAAAACGGCGCCCAGATGGAAAATATGAAGTGGAGAGAGGATATTCTTTGCTGGTAAGGGGCATGTTGCTTCTGGGGATGCTGGATAAAACATACATAAAATTGTTGAGTGAAGAACAATTGCAGCTGTGGATATGTGGAGCATATCCAATCGAAATTGAATAATATACAACATGAAATATATATATATATACATATATATTTCGGTATCATTCATCTGCCAGCAACCAGCAACAGAAAATCAGACAAAAATCAAAACTAAACAGTTTCATTTATCTTATTTGGATTATTTATTTATTCTTTCCCATTCTTTCTCATTCCTCTTTTGAACTGAAATTCAAAATCGAAATGTGTGCTCTGTTCCTAGTTAAAAACACGGCACTGAAGGAGCGTGAGATGAGGTGAAAAAAGAAGGCAAAGGAGAAAAACAAAATGAAAGAAACTAAATAGAAAAGAACCATTTCAAGAGCAGAAAACAGACCAACAGCCCAAACAGCCCAAACACAAAATTGAAAATAACAATAAAAGATCACAGGCGCAAGTATAATCAAAGCACATATGCTTGTGAACTGCAAAGTAGTGAAGGAAAGAGCAAAAAAAGAGAAGAAAATTCTGCCAAACAGAATCAGCGAAAAAGGAAATGAGAAAAAGGAATTGCAGATTAGTAGGGGGTGAAAAATGTAAAAATGAAAAATAGATTCGGAAAACTAGACCACCAAGTGCGGCAAAATGTTCGACGGAGATAAGAAAATAAAAATCCATGACTCGAGAACGTGGACGCTGCGTACATGATAAGAAACGCGACCGCGGGAGACACGACAGGAAAGAGTCGAATGCCATTACGAAAGGAAATGTAAGAGACACATGGATGGGGATGCAACTAGACAAAGATCTAGTTTGAGGGAAACCAGGATGACAGAAAATCATAAAGATGTAAAAAGGGATGAGTAGAAAGCAACAGCTGGAACTGACTTGATGAGAATGGGGAAAGGAAAAGGAGAAACTCCAAGTACTTATGAGGGGACGCCTGGATCGTCATAAAGCAATGAGAGAAGTGTTAAAAAAAAAGAGAGAGAGACCGGGAGAGTGGAGTATGGCAAATGGGAAACACTCCAATGGAGAATCAGGCGTGTGTAAAAGTTTCAACATCGAGGAACAAAAAGGAAGAGGTAGGTCACAAGTACAGTTCTTTAAAAACATTGAAATAATCTCTCAAGCCAATTTCAAGTGGGACAACGCCACCGCCGGGTAAACGGCAATGTAATGCAGTTTCAGCTTCTCATCAGAAGAAATGTGTATACACTTTAGAAGATTCGTGCACTTCCATCTCCTGAGTAGCAAATGAGTCAGCATATATTTCAGAGAGAAAAGAAAACCAGAGGTATAAAATCTAACTAACCATCTTAAACGTATTAAGCTCTTCCTTAATCTGCTGTGCCAAGAGCGGCGTGAGCCGATTACACGTCGCAATCTCTCCACGTCGATCATACTCCCCACTTGGCCACGTGTCATGGAACTGTATCCGAGGACTGAAGCTGATATTCCTCACGAGGACCGTTGCCGATGACTCTGTGGTTGCAGTGGCCGGCTGTGGGGAAGTGGGCGCGCTTGAAGAGTCTGTTGTGCTGAAGCGGCCAGCGGGGAGGAAATAGTCTTCGCCGTCTATCGTGATGGAGTCGGTTCGTCGGTGTCCAGAGCGCGGAGGACGGTCTTCGCATGGTGTACTAGGGGCGCTGGAGTGGGGGGAGGAGTCATTGTAGTGTGGGATGTTGGAGGTGGGAATATCAGTGGAACCGCGGGGTTCAACTGGTCGGACAACAGGGGATGATGTGTTGGAGCCAGTGCCAGATCCTTGAAGTTTATTAGTTTATAGACATCTTCTAGATTTAGGAATGATTAGATAAAGAGCCTACTTTTTAAAATTCCCTTTCTTACAGCTGCTAGGACTTCAGCACGCTCCCGTTCCCCTCCCAGAATGCTCTTACGTGCAGTTTTGAGGCTGTCAACACTGCTCTGATCACCTCCTGTGTCTGTGCTACCAGTATCAACAGAAGGGCGTTCCTGAGCCAGGGCTGCCGGGATTATCGCCGCTGTGGGCTCCTTATTAACCTGCTCTGACATGATATTATTGCTGGCCGAAGTCGTATTTTCCCGTTCAGCTTCCACATTTACTATCGATATCTGAGGAGTCATAGCTCCAACAGACGCTTGGTCCCGAGAATTACCAAGTGTTGATTTAGGTCGGAAGAGCCCAACAAGTGATCGAGTTGATCTTTTAACGCCCTTGCCCATCTTTCGTAACATAATTGATGCAGAAGACGCGGTAGAAGAAATAGACAAATTATCCATCGATTCTGAAAATATATGACCCTGCCCGGAATATATGCTTTCACCCAGTCCATTGGCCTCTTGTTTTTGTGCAATTGCAGCTTGCTCTGCACCTAGCTCCTCGTCAAGTTGTTGCTTTCGTGAAACTTCTTGACCAGGTCGGGCTAACTGTTGTGTTGTTGTGGTAGTGGTGGTTGCATTGGTGCCTTCTAGCGTTGCTGCGCTCGCTGATCGAAGTTCGGCAGCGCTGCCAAACGACAGTACCCTTCGTAGTCCAGACTTTCCAGATTTGCGGAATCCCCTTTTTGATAATTCTGTCAAGCGCTTTGTAGCTGGACTCTGGAGATTTAGTTGTGGAGGTGATGAGTGCTGTTCCTCGGCTGGAGCAGATGGCTTGGAGGCGGAATTAGTTGTGGGCTCTGTTTTCGAAGCTTCAGAGCCCATGTTCAGTGGTTGAGACAAAGGAGAAGGATTCGTGAGACGTTTCGGATTATCAACGAATTTGTGATCTAGTTTTAGTGTGGTAGGTGATGAAACTGCGGATGAAGTTCGTTTTCCCTAGATAGTAGTAAATGTTAGCTGAATGAATGTGATTGGGAAGGAAGGGGGGGAGATGGATAGTTGGATGGTAACCCACAGTTGGGGGAGATGATCTGGTAGATGCAACACTTTCAGTGCTACCCTTGTGCGCATGGGAGTAAACATTAGCTGAAGGAGCATTTGCTGAGTGTGGGCATCGCAGATTGTCTGGCATGGATAAATCCTCCGGGTTTAACCTAGCTGTAGGTTCTGTTGTTTTCGGCGGAGCAAAGTTCGTCAAGCCTTTTGTGTCCAAGCTGCCCAAGCTTCTACGTCTATATCGCTTGGCTAGTTCTGTGGATTGAGGCTTTTCAATTAATAATGCATCATCCACACTGGCACCTCTGAAATAATGTGGGCCTGTGGTATTCTGACTTGTACCAGGAGAAAGGTTTGGATGTGACAGTCCATTTGTTACAGAGGATGAAGCATTCCCTGGGCTATTCTGGACTTGATTTGTTTGCCCGACACGTCGTTGGCCTCGACGGTAGCGATCTGGGGAGGGTTTGGCGGACGCAGATGTTGACGAAGGAGAGACTGAGTGAAGAGTAAATCCAAGTGAAGATAGCGGGCGAGCCGTAGGCTCCCCTGTCCGTTGTCTCGTGGGGATGGCAGAGTCATCTTTCGAACCGTGCAAAGTGACGGAAGAAATGGTGGAAGAACTGGATACCGAACTAGTAGCAGGGAAATGCACTCGTGAAGGGATTACACCTGGGAAAGTTGGGTTTGCTTGAGTCTGGGGCGTAGACGCAGCTTTATATTCAGGCTTTAGGAGAGAGGAAGCATTCTTGCCTGTGTTGGTCAGACTGGGGGTGCTAGTGAAGGCGTAAGGAGCAACTGGCTGGACAGCCTGTGAAGCCCTATAACCGGAGCCATTTCCCAAGGTATTATTATGTGAAGCCCTAGTAGGCCCCTGATGGTTTCGAGCCATTTGTGGAATTTGTTGAAGACCGGAATGTGAGGATGAAGGAAAGGCAGCTGTGGAGGAGGATGGGCGAGGCTGCAGCAAGGTGATGGTACTAGACTGCTGGGGGATTGTCTGTACCAGTGCAGCCATGGTTGAGACTCACAGCGTTCTATTGCACGGAAGAGGAAACGTTGTAATGGGGGATTTTCTTCTTTTCTACTAAGACAAGTGGGTATCTGGTTGTGGAAAGAATAACACGATGCTAGCCAAATGTCAACCACCACACCACACGGCACGACACGACGCGACAAGACACGATTTCTTTAATAGAAACCACAAGGAAAGAGAGAGGCCAAGTTGGACAAATCTACAACGGAGCAATTGAAAAGGTCAGCAATCACATGACCAGGGAAGAGTAAATGAGAATTTTGACGGGAATGTTCGGGTGAGCTATTAGCGAATATAGACTGGGGAAGGATGAGGATGAGGGTTGTGCGATCTGGTACAGGAGTAGTGTTAAAGTTGATGTTGTGGTTGTGGTCGTTTCCTAAAGCCACTTAAGGTCGTGGACTGGTAAAAAAGGGGAAGTTTTTTCCGTAGACGGGTCCTGAGGAGGTACGCACCAAGACCAGAATTGCAATGTATATTAAACGGTCAGAATGATTCGGGAGAATGACGGACAATTTAGAATAAGGCTGAGGTCGAAGCGTTTAAATGAGTGAAAACGGATGGGAGAGAGAGCGACGGAGGGAAGCGGTACTGAAGAGGTGGAGTTCGAACGAAGATAAGGATGCGGAGGAGCTAATTAAAAAGAGGCAATGAGAGAATAGAACCAAAGACGTTCGGTAAGCGAAGAAGAAAAGGAAGAAGAAAAAGAAAAAAGAAGGAGAAGAAGAAGAAGGAAGAAGGAGAAGGAAGAAGAAGAGAACAGAAGAGGATAGGACAGAACAGGATAGGTCAAGCCATTTGAGGTGGTTGGATGGTGGAATCAAAAAACTAGGCAAGATATCAACGACAAACAAGGAGAAGGAATGAAAGGGAAGAAGAGTGTTTCAGTGGTCCGATTCCTCCAAGGTTATGTTAAAAGGGAGGATGGGGATATGGTGACAGAACACCAAAGAGCCAACGTCGTGAGGCTGAAGAGGAGAAGAGGAAGAAGGAAAAGAGTGGAGGAGTGGAAGAGTGAGTGGAAGAGTGGAAGAAGTTAAGATTGAGGTTGAGGTTGAAGGTTGAGGTTGAAGGATGGAAGTCTTGAAGTTGAAAGCAGTGAGGGTGAAGGACAAAAGAGAGAAAAACACAAAACCGGAGAGGCTAAGGAGGGAACTGCCCAGGAAAGGAAAAATAAGTACGGGTATGGTAAGGTAAGGTAAGGTAAGGTAAGGGATAGCATCGGACGGGCGACCAAAGGTACCAAGATACCAGATTTGCAGTGAAGTTATATATATTCCGATGTTCTTTTATGAAACATCCCACCGCTGAATGGCATATTACGTGGACCTTTAGACTGGTATCCAGATTAGACTTAACGCGAACCTGCACCTGCACAGCACCTTGCACACGCACAAAATGGCTTACTTAAGCCACAGGTACGGTCACCGGCCCATGTCTTAGTTACCTAGTTTAACTAACTATGAGGTTGATACACCGGTGATACATACAGTACAGTACATGGCTCATAATTAATTAAGGGTGACGCTGCTCCAGCAGTCCAAGTGCGTCTGTCATTTCAGTCCGAAGGGCCCCTTGAAGATTCAAGAAGAACCGAACACTTGGAACTTGGAAAAGAGCACATGAATAGTGGAGATACCTTAATTAGAGAATAGGAGAATGTGATAGCTGGAGTATATTGCTGTCTTTTTATTATTAGTATCATAGTTAACTAGTTAATGTTAACATTAACTGGTTATGGTATTCTTAATTACATCATCCTCGGTACTAGTTAACTAACTAATTAACTAGTTAATATACTGTAACTAATAATTGTGGTGAAAAGGTTACTTGAACCCTCAGAACAGGGCAGGGTTTGGAAGGGATTTTTGAGAGCCTCGTGAGGTTCAACATTTCAACCATTATTCTTCCCCACAGGGCATCGCACTCCAGTTCCTCTGGTTCAAGACATGCCGAAACAAAATTAGCTAACCACATCCATGGATCCCCTGGGTAACTTATAACTAACTTTAACTTCTAAGCTCAACCCCGCAATTGTGGCCACCATTCTGAAGCCATATTGTGAAGGTTTTGCGAAGATGCATTTCCATCCACCTATTAATTACCTCTTATTCTCTTAGCTATTTATCTACACACTACAATCCATCTATATCTATGTACACATCACCCCGTCCTCAACCATTACAGATCTCTCTTTTCCCTTCTCAGAAACGGGAAGGGAAATAACAGTTAAGGGGGTTGGTTGCATTGTTGCTGCAACCCACGCACCACAAATGCAAGCTTGCTTAAGTGTCCGTTGTCCTTGTGCCTTAGGAGATAAAACGAACCCAGCTTGCTGTTCTTGTGAACGTCCCCGACTGACCACACTTACTATTACAGGGCTACCACCCACCCACCAGGGGAAATCCATCACCACAACACACCCACGAGATTGGAACAGCCTGGCGTATTATTATTAATGATCATTGCCCGGTAGGGTGTTGATGGATGACAACATCATCTTCCTGATTTGACTGTATATATATCCACACATATATATATATAGATCCTCAGCTGCCCTAAAGCCATCTGGTGAATAACCAGGGACGAGATCCGCTTGGAGATGCTACAGATGGAAAATACACAACTGCCTGCAGCCTGCAGGATTAGGTACCATTAGGCATGATTGATGATAAATCTTTTCCTCTATTCTCTTCTCCCTGGAGTGAGAATGAATAATCACTTGAATATATAACCATACCTGCCTCCGTTTCTATTTATTCACAGTATTCCCTATCTCCGCATTATCTCTGAAGACACCGTCTCCCAGGAATGTGCTCCCATACGATGTCCAAGTGTTGTTCTCCCGGTTCCGATCGACGAAGGCAACCCCTCGTGCACTCGTCCACTCGTCCCCACCAATCCCTGTCCCCTTCACCTCTTTCCTCTCGCCGCCAACCGCTCTCCATAAACCTCCCATTTGATTATTGAGGAGTTAAAAACATTTACAAGTAGAAAGCAAATTAGCTGAGTGACTACAATCTCGGAGTATATAATCTCAAAACCACCTTCTATTAATGGAGAGGTAAATGGGGTAGCGATAAGCGACATCTACCGAAGGCCTTGCAAATAGGCCCTGAATGTGAGGCACTAGGGGCGTGGTTTCGTATCCCACCTTCACGTATGGTACCATGGTATTCGTTCCGGGAGAGAGTGGCTGGTGAATCAAAAAGGACATTCATGCTTGACAGGATTAAGCACATTCAACTTGTTTCTATTGGTTTTTCGTGTATAGATGATTCAACTACTGGAACTAGCTTTTCGAGACTTTTCCTAGTTAGTATAAAATCAGTCCAGAAGGGGATGAGTAATCATTCAGGGCTTGGCCAGGGCTCAACTTTTAATTCTTATCTAGACTCTAAGATCTTAATATTAGAAGTATTGTGCTTAGTTAACTATATATTGAGCATACTTCGTTTACGAAGTTCTTTTTTTAGTGCCATATACAAATGTGCCAGTCACTATCATACTCTCTGATTGAGTATAGCCAAGAAAAATATAAATAACAATAACAACAACAATAATAACAATAATACCCTCTATTAATACACTCTAGTTAACCAAGCCCATATCTCCCTGAAACAGGAGTCAAGAAGCAGGGGGTGGCATGCAAGAGTTTTAAGTTCAACGGCACCAAAAAAAGAAGGGGACGGATCAACTTCTAAAATAAACAACCCCCCCTTGCAGTTCAACAAAGGAGAAAGGATCTACGGAGTTAGTACCGCTCCTCCCCCATTCCCCATCTGGCCATAGTATTACCTCGTTCTCCATGGGAGAGACAACGTCGTCGCCCACAGGGTGTCCCGTGCGTTGGAAAGATCCGTCCATCCATCCGTCCGTTCCATCCGTCCCCATCTTTGCACTGAAACGATGGTGTTTATGCTGTTGAATTTCAATACGAAGAGGAAAGGGTGGATTTCTCTCTCTCTCTCTTCCTTCTTTCCCAGCTGAGAACATGAAAAGAAAGTTTATCACCAAAATAAGAAAATATTGAACGGATTGAACCCATTTTCGGTGTAAATTTAATTTTTTATGAATAGCATTTCTTTTTTAAGGTGGTGCGTATCTGTCGTTGTTCCATGATTCATTCTATGACTGGACGATGATATCATAGTATTCTATCCATGGATATTTTTTGGATTTAATTACCATGTGAGGTTGCGTTAGGGTTGGGGATTTCTAACAGGAACAATAATAATGACAGTATCATATAATAGAAAGTTTCAAATAAGATTTTGTTGTCATTGTCAAGATTCCTTGCGTTTTTTATTTCTTTCGTAGAGACAAAAACCAAACATATTTGTCACGTCAAATCGCCCCGGTTTAATGACGTGGCTCGTCATAGTTTCGTGACTTGATGTTACCACTTCTTCAGCTACTCCTCAGTATACCCACCTGCCCCTGAAGGACGAAATTGCCAGATGCAGAGCAAGAAGTCGCAGAAAAAAGGGGGTTCATTTGAGTCACCCTTTGATGATATTGAACATCATATGGTTTTGCTGTTCTGCAAAGGTTAGGTAGAAAAGCTGTATATTCTGTGCTAAAGTTTTCAAAGACCCGAAAGGACAACTATGCACCCAAAATTGTGCAGTCCCTGTCCTCGCGTAGTATCGCATTTCCGTCGAAGAAGTGGAATTCTAGCGGCAGTAACTTCTGCTCCATGTATGCAGGAAGACCCCTGAGAGAAAGTTTATCAATCTGTATCATCTCTTGCCACCATATCTTGCGAAGATTATTTAACATCGAATCCACACCCCACGTCGGAATAATACAGACACCCTTTTGCTCCCTGGAGTGTCTCTCTCGCGCCTCCACTTTGGAGGGGAAATGGAAGCATCCATGCACCTCCCTCCTTGGCTTAGATCACAGCACCGTAATGTTTTACCAGCCTACTCTGAAAGGATATTTTACCGCTGTGGTGAAAGAAGAGCTCCTGCACCCAGTTGTCATTGCATTCTTATGTAACAATGCAAGTTGCCCGAACGTCCTAGAGATTGACAGTCTTGTTCCGGGACTGGGGTGCAATGAATTTCGCCGTACCACTTGCGCCGGGCGAAATTGTTCAGCCCGGCCAAGGGTAGAAGATTTGGTATAAGGAGGTGGAGCAAATGTGTAGCTTTCATTGAAGTTCATGGCCAAAGGTGACGTTGTTTTCTGAGTTCGACTCGGAATTATCCCCGTGACCGAGCAGTGATATGGTTTCCGGTCGGTGTGAGCCTCAAGAATCTTTAGGCAATTCCCAGTGATGACGTCCCATATCTTCGGGTTCTGGTCTCTGCTGGTTCTAAGTTTTGAGCGCATTTTTGAATTCCCTGGCTTTGGGAGCAAAGGATATGATACAAACAGTCAACAACGAGGAGATTCGAGAAGCCAATTCAAAGTCCATAATGTATCGGAACGGAGTATGATGACTGCTAGGGAGCATGTAGTAGTAAATGTAAAATAAGTTCCTTTCCGCTGACCACCAAAGACTACTTGATTTGATTGAACATTCAACCAAAAAAACGAAAGTATAACGTATTCTAGCCTCGAATTCAACAAGGTTTGCTAGGTGATGATTTCGTGCTCGGTTCTCAAAAGTAGAAAGGAACGAGACAGGGAAAGAATACTGAGTGGAAGTGACTGAAGTATGACAGGAGTTCAGAGATTGAGTAACGACGAACATTTCTTAAAATAGAGTCGAAGGTAAAACTGGGGAATTCCTTGGTGTGCAGATTTTCACCCCCGTTCCATCTCACCAGAGGTTACATATGGGAACTTTGAAATTGGTCTACTTTTCGACAATGCACTCGTTAAACACTACGGATCATGTCCCTGTGCCTGCAGGATTTACCTTAGGTGGCAGCCAGTCTGCTTCATGGAAACTGCAAAAAGCAAAGAAGAGCAGCAAAGAGAAGAGAAGTGCGAAGTAATTGTGAATGTGAACGGATAACGATGGAAAGAAAATTTTCTACAAGGTGTTTGCTTCCTACAGGATACGCTGAATATGGTTTCCTAGATTAATACTCTATGTAGTCGTCGCACAAACCAAGGGCGATCCAAGCACAGGTTAGACGGTTTGCGTAAATGTGTTGGTCAGCCTTGCAGGCTAGATTGCAATACCAATACTCTTGCATAAAAGCGAACTTGATTGTTTCGCTTCTGCTGTTCATTTTTCAAACCTCGCACAGATCGGCTAGTCCGGGTGTGCTGTGACCAGAGTGTATTGGATTCTTGGACTTGGAGATGGTATTGTGACATTTTATTTATCTGAACCAAGGGTAAGTTTTGCTTCAAGAGTATCCTTTTTCGCATCCTGTGCTCCTCGTCCTGAAGAATCTAGGTGTCCCCAGATGTTGGAGCATGAAACCGGCGAGTTCCTTAGACAGACTTAAGATAGGTGTGAGGTTACTTTGCAAAGAAACCTAAAATACGTTTACCTAGTCTGTCGGTAGAAGGAATGTGGATATCAACGTGTTTCATCGACATGTTCATTCCGGTATAATTAATCAAAGAAGCGAAAAGAGATAAAAACCATGTCAAAGTTAAGATCAAGCGGAAACGATACAGAAAGCCCCTGTTGCATTTACTCAGCATCGCCTTATTTCCCCGCGTTTCAGGCGTCTCCACGCGGCTTTTCCCCTTGGCAATCATGGAGGTTTGACGTCAGCAGCGAATGTACGCAGAAGCCCAGCCCAAGCCACATGATATGAAGTTGAAGACAAAGGTCTCTCTGGCTAGACCTCAAGAAAACTGACCGAATGTCTCAAACGCTTGACATCAAACTCAAACATCCAAACTCAACAACACTAGTTATCAAAACAATACGAAACCGTCGCTGGCTTTGATCTTCAACAACACTTCGTTGTATCGTGGAAACTCTGGGACTATCTCAGCTGATTATATTGATATTCCAGTCATGGATCATTTATTTGTGATTTCTGTAACTCTTCTCTTTGAGAGATATAGAGCAAGTAGCTGCAGTTTCTCAGAATTCCCGTCCAGTATCCTTCCACGATCTCAATCTGTGCTCTGGTCTGGATCTTCCAGAGAGGGCCTTTGGAATTGGGTTGTTTATTAAATAGGCAACGGTATCTTGCTGGTTTCCATAGGGAACATAATGTGCCTACACAGAGTGGCAGTATTCTCGTGTGGCGACCAGTATATAAGAATAATTGTGAAGCTGACTGTGCTATTCCAACAGGTATATCACAACATATTGAGAGTCCGCGTTCAAAGTGTAGCAGGAGTTCCGGATTGCCTTTGAATAGAAGTGAAATAGCGGTCTCTGTGGATACCGAAGTCAGAATCTTCCCTCCGTTGGATACAACGCACAATCTGCTGTTGCATATGCCAATTCTGTCGAGCAGCAGAGTTGCAGTGAGACGCCTACAGTTAACCCGGAAATTTTAACTACGATGGAAGATGATATTAACATTGATTATGGCTTGCCGCTGGAGTTACGTCCTCTTAAGACATGTGATAGAAGAGTATTTAAATCCGTTCACCGACACCCTAGAAAGCAGGATTTCATCTTCACTGCCTCCACAAACTCTTCCAAATCATCCTACACCTGAAACATCGATATCAGGGTCTCCATCGACTGTCTTTCAGACTTGCACTTCGAAATTCCCGAAATCTGCCTATTCTGAGCTGCCGAATATTGTGAACCCGAGCGCTAATACTCAAGATGAGTTCATGACAGCCTTCAATAATATGCCTACTTCGGTTCGGAGAGCGACTTCCACCCTGGGTGCTAGTGATTATACTGGTACTCAGGTTTTGCGCTCTATATCTCTAATCGCGAAGAAGAGACCACCCCTTGCCCCACACCTCGCGGTAAGCCATCGATGGACTGTGCTTTTCGAGATTCTGGACATGGACTTCTCCTAGGACACCGACGTCATAATAGATTTTTTTGATTTGTCCGAATTTCCATTGTCTATATCTTCAATCCCTCAGCCAGATTTCCCCAAAGAGTCCCCTCTGCAGTTGGATAAGTATGATTTTGATGAGCTTGTAGAATCCCACAACCTTTTACCAGACCCATTGGTGCCTCCGGGGCCATGTCACCAGGTAGTTATTATCAATTTGGAGAATGACATGATCCCAGAGGCGTCTCCTGCGAATCCCACTTCAAAAAAGCCTCTCGGAACAAAAAACCGTCGCTTTCACGAACCGTTCCTTGCGAAATGGATCCGCTAGAAAGGCTAGGGATCTTCAGAAAGAATCTACGTTTTCAATCGAGAAAGAATATTCCGGTCGAATTACGAGGTCATAAATGCGGGTAGGCAAGAAAACTGCCACTGATGAAGGCGGAAATGGAAACAAAAGCCCTTCGCAAGCGAAAGACACATACTTTTATCCACCAATCCAGGGAGAAGAAGTATCTGAAGATGCCCATAAACTGTCTGCCATGATACCGAACATACGAGCGTCCAAGTTCAGTGCTATGGTCAATGAACTTCCTGGATTTTCATTTTCTTTCCTACGGGTTGTCTGAAAGGATTGAAAAGCATAGTTGTGCTTTTCTTTGTTTTCTTTTTTATTTTAGCTTTTCTGTTTCAATTGTTTGGCTTCTCTTTGGAGAAATGGGCACACTTTTTTGATTTTGTGTGTTTGTTCCTGTTTCACCATCACCACGGAAATCTCGAGGAAACCCTCCCTAGTTCCAGACGCGATATCGCAGACTCGTGTTCATCTACCAATTGCTTTCTGATGTGTGGTCTGGTTTCTTCTGCCTCTCTTTCTGATCAATTTCAAGGGAGTTTCAACCTTGAAATAATGGGAGGCAGACTGTCATAGTGTAAGTTTAGATACTTCTTTGTTTTGCTTTTTTGTTTGCTATCGATGTATTCGATTTTCTTATGACCTGAAGTCCACGAATCTATTAAAATACCACGGAAGGGGAAAGGGAGATTACATTGATTGCCCAAAAGGGTGGATGATATCTGCGTTTGAAGGCAGTGTCGACGAGGAATGTGTGCGGGATTTCTTCCAAAAGGGAAGAGGGTGATGGTTACGAATGCTAGTTGTAATGTTACGTTCAAATTCTACTTTTTTTTTAAACGACCTGCGCGAGGACATCTGGAAGATGATATATCTAAGTAGCTCAAATTAAAAACGAGCAACAAGACAAATAGATCGCCTTTGGGTTGAGTTTCATTTCGATGCATGTGTTATATCTATCCATTGTTAATTCGTTGCACTTCATATTTTGCTATAAAGCCGGAAATAGCTATCCTCCCACCATCCATCCATCCGTCCCGCAAATTCTTTCAATAAGTCATTAGAGCTACGGCTCAAAATCTCCCCACCCCATCCTCATCACTATCATCCATCTCCATCTCCACAGTATCCATATCTTCATCCAAACCCTCAAACACCATAAACTTCTCCCCACTCGCTTCCGTCTCCTCAGGCACCACATTGCCATCCTGCACCTCGCACTCCTTCAGCACAGACTCGCGCCCAATCTTGCTGCGCCGCCCAATAATGCACCCAGTCAACTGACACCGCTCACCAACCACCACCCCATCCATAAGCAGACAGCGCGTCAACCGCGCCCCCGTGGTAATGTGGCAGTTGGCGCCGACAACGCACTCCTTGATCACGCACTTCTCTTCCACGGTCACATTTTCGGCGATCAGGCAGTCGGCTTTGGTGACTGTGCAGCGCTGCGCGATGCCGGCAGGATGGGCTATTTTGTTCGTGTGGGCAAAGGGGGAGGCGGATTCGCGGCCTACTTCGCTGATTGGGTCGAGTTTTGCGAGGCGGAGGGAAATGGAAAGGAGGAGGGCGGAGGAATCGACCCGTCGGATCAAAGGGGACGAAGGGTGGAATGGCTGCACATAGGCGAGGATGGGGGGGACAATTAGCTTTTCTGGGAGACTTGGTTTGGAGGTGGTTGAGGTGATAATATCATCGTGTAGAAAGATGAAGGAACGCGAGGGTAAGGGTGGTCGAGCCTGGCATAGGGTTTCGCTGCTTCCGTCTGGGTTCACATTGGAGTAGGTGCCCGATTTTGTTGTGGACATGGCTGTTAGATCAATTTCTCTTTCGACGCGCTCTTCGTCATGCGAGTTTCCGACTCCGAATCCGCGGTTGTTGTTATCTTGGTTTGAAAAGACGTCTCGAAGACCTAACTTTTCACCCAGACCCTCTTGCCATTCTGCCTTTGCCCACCAACCTATCAAGTCTTCGCTGACGCTTTCGAATTTCTCGTTTCTTTTGGCCATATCTTTCACCCAATACGGGAATAGGTAGATGTGAGCGTCACGATAGGTTGTTAGCAGTCTTACCTTCCCGTGGCGTTTGAGAAGTGAATGCCTAATCAACAACGCTTTTTTCTCTGCTATGGTGTTTTTCAGTGTATCCATTGGCACCGCATACACAAGCTTAGATAATGAGGAGCAGACTGATCTGCTCCCGCCAGGACCGCCGTAAACGACGGGAGTTTCATCTCCCTCCAGGGGCGAAACAGCCAGGAAGTCGGCCACATCTCCGTTAACTTTTTCCTCCTTTGATGTAGGCATAGGGTACCATACTCCGATACCCCCTCTTCTTCCACTTCGTTCTCCACTAACTCCAACCAGACTTGAAACACGACTCGAGAATGCTTCGCCAACTGAAGAACCATCCAGGGAACCCTGAGTTGACATCCATGCTTCCAGAAGTGATTCACCAACCTGGTCGCATATCAGGTCACACGGGAGAAGCATAAAGTCTGACTTAATGCATGCTTGGACCTCAGGAAGTCGGAGAAGCTCTGAAGTTCCGGTGGTAAAGGTTAGCCCTTGAGGAGCAAGCACTGATGCAGACGGAGAGGGTAGAGATGTGAGATGTGGGTTTTGTGACAGAGCCGCCTCAAGAACGGGCTGGCTCGACTTGGGAGTTATGAGAGTAATATCTAAGGCCTTCTGTTAGCAGATTGAAGATGATAGGAATAGGAACACGGGCAGTTGGATTATATAATACAAGTAACTGGCAATGAACAAGGGGAGAAGATTTTTCTAGGATTGTGCTTCGTACAGCACGGTGTGTCAAAGGGATTGCAACTTCCAACATGGTGAGCATGCTCTTTTTCCCAATGCAAAGAGGAATCATAAGTGAAGCCTGCTGGAAACGCAGAGAACATAAAGAAAAGATTTGCCAATTGGTAAATAATGGATCATGAGGATATCCAAGACAAAACTTACTTGTAATACCCATGCGATAGCACCAGTCTAAGGGGTACCAGACCATGGGGCGGTTCGCAATCGGAACCAATGCTTTAGGGAATTCCTCCGGATTAGATGTAAAGGTATTTAGAGAAACTCCGGGGCCACAGAGTATGAGAGCCTGGAACCCTGTATGGGGAACAACGTTGGAATGAGGCATGCTTCCTTACTAGAGGGGAGCTGGTAGTGGATCGTGGAGCAGCGCAAAATAAGGGGGTTGTTGATAAGCCCCTTCCCTAGACCCCAGTAACTCCTGATGATCGCCGTCTACTTATCTGTGGACTGAGCTTCCAGTGATATTTTAGGCAGAGTTTTCGTTCAATAGCGTACTTTTAGGGGAGACAGTCCTGGTGGTGTTCTTTGCACCTTTCAGTTCACTAGTCCTGGCTGGACTGTATATTCATATAGGACGATACTGAATACGGTAGAGGACTGTTCGACGATATATCAGTATCTGGTTAAATGATAAACCTCAGGAGACTGTTTTAGCTATCTACTTCAGATATCTACAGTCCTGGATCACAGCAGAGGATGCAATATCAAAAATCTGTCTTGCATTTCTAGGCTCTTAAGTCTTAACTAATATGCCAATTTTTTATTTTTTGCAGTAGGTCAAGCTGCCACGTGATCCGCCGTCATCTGACCAGGCAAAGAGTGCCAACACCGCAAAAGCGTTAACTAACAGTTTCTCAATAACACTGTGAAACAAACACACTTCTAATAACCTCCGACCTCCTCTGTTTCCCTTCCATCCCTTCCTTGATTTATTGTATTTGGATGACTATAATGTGATTTCCTTGCTCCATGTATTAACCCCGTTTACTGATTACACTGTTCACTGTTTAACGACCTTGCCTGCCATTAATTGCTAGTCAAATCACCGAGGTCCATTCCTCCATGTCAAACAACCGCTTTTCCGACGGTTGTCGCCGAAAAGGTGGCCCGACTGGGTTCAGTTCTACCGGCAGAAAGACAGCTCTCGGATACTGGCTTCCCCTTGCTATTACCGTTGGCGTTGCGACTGTCAGCCTTGCTGCTTGGGTATGGAGTGAGCGACGGGACGATGACGAGGATGACGAAGATTACTATGGGGACGACAAGCGTCCAACTGGATCTGAACATGGGCCTGAATTTGGCCAACCCCAAGGTGGACCTTCAAGAGCTACGGGAGTGTATGACGGAGCTCAACCTGAAGACGCTAGCGTAATATCGCGACTTCAAGGCGCTTTGCGAGGAACACCGAGTCCGCAGCAACTATTCGACGGTGCTAGTAGAAGAGTTGCGGCGGGAGTGGCTGCTGCTGGAGCTGTAGTTGGAGGCGCGTTGGGTGCGATTCTTGAAGCGCGTTCGGGCGATTACGAAGACCATTCTCTATGGACTGAAGAGGCTAATTCTAGAGGCGTGTTCGCTACTGCAGGATCTCCGCCTATGTCGGGCGCGTTACCTCCAGCTGTACTTTCGGCGAAACAGGCAGTTCCCACAAAGTGCAGAAAAACAGTGGCTATCGTGGTGTCCTCGGTTGGTGCGCCTGGGGAGCAGGAAGGTGTCGGGGGACAAATATCACAACATGCAGTATGTTTCCTTCATCCCTACCATATGCTGATAACATATATATATTGATTTTGAATACTTCTTTTTTTATCGGTCGTAACTAATACGCGTTAATCCAATAGTCGATCCTGTCCCATCTACACGAATACGCGGATCCCGATACTGCACAAATCTTTGTCTTGATATACGCCCCCGGTTTGGAACCCCGTTCAACCTCCTTCAAAGTCTCCCCCCGCCCCACACCATCTCTTTCTTCTTCCTATGCCAACATTGGCCATGATGGGGCTTCAGCGGAAAATTCTCAGGATGCCTCTGTCCTGGAAGCTGTTGAACCTTGCCCGGCTGGATATGAGTTCGAGTCCGCATCACCACTTTTCAAAGCCCTCAGTAACCAGGCCCAAGCACTAGTAGACAAAGAGACAATGATTATGCCATTCAGCACACCAATGGGCCACGTTCATATTCTCCGACACCTGTCTCCAGACGTTGTCTATATCCAAGAAAGCCTGACTGGAAATGACGGCGAGGCGGTCAACCAGATCATTGGATGGGTTCGACAGGTTGTTATTATTGTTGGCACCGATGGCGGGCTTGGTAGCTTGGTAGATAGTGATGATGAGTCGGCGCTTGCTGACAAGGGCGAGAAATGGTGGCAGAAAGAAGGGGTTACTGGCTTGGGCAAACGGATTGATGTGGTGGACGGATTGAGAACAGGGGAAGATTGGAGACGGCGGGTCTCTGGCCATGATTGATTGATAGATGGTTGAACGCATTGAACCATTGCTGTTGAGTTTCTTCTTGCTTTCTTTCTTTCTTCTTCACCTCCTATACGAATACGGTTTGATTTCCTGTGCATGATGCCTTTCACCTCCTTTCTTTTTCATGTTTATACCAATATTCACTTTTTCTGTTTTGTTTATTAACGAGTTTCTTTCTGTTACATATGTTGATTTATTCATACCTACCATTTCACTTCTTTATATGTTTGTATTTTATTTATTTAGGGTTCCCGAGTCGTAGCTATGGGTCCTAGTTCAAGAAGTTTATTAGGTTTGGAGCGGAATGATACTCTTGCACATTCGGATAATTCAACTCTGTATATAGACGTTGGACGTTGTTTATACGTTCATTCCTCATCATTAATTGTTCATCAAATTTCACCAAATGCTAGCCACCTTTTCTTATAATGTTTCAATATCCACTGAAGTTTTTACTTCCTGCCGTACATCCTTTTGTCCTGAGCAAACAGTAAAATGCCGAGGTTGATAAGTTAAAAGTGGCTTAGTTAAGAAACACGCTAGGTCCAATCCGTTTAGAGATGTTCACGTGAACCCCGGGTGACATTCCAGAGCCTCATCTTGGCATCGAAACAACAACTTTTAACCACAGTTGAACCAACAGCCAACACAACACCGTATCCTCACCATCAGACTCGCCTTGTAACCTGACCATTTAGCATCCAGTTGTCCCTCCCGATGACCCTCGCCAGCTAGTCTCCGTTGTGTTTGTTTTGTTGTCCTCCAGAATCCGTCGTGGGCGAGCCGGTCGCCACCCAGTCCATCCGTGTTCTTCCCTCATGTCTCCCGCATCGGCTATCAGAGCAATATTCCGGGGGTTCTACATTCTTGTCCGTCCAGTCGGCAGCGTCTTAACTGTCCCATTCGAACGCTAGTAGCAGGTGTCCTGTCTCCATCGCATGGAAGCGTCTTCCGGCATGGCGACTGCTGTATCTACTAAACCCCCTTTACACAAAATCAAACGACCCGCCCCATCCTACATTCAGACCGGCCTCAATGGCATGAGGACTTCGCAACCTTCCCCGTCGCCCCTGGGGTCTGCTACAAATCGCTTTTCAGGCGCCAAACAGCCAGGGGCAGTTACTCCCACCAGTGCTGCTATCGTAAATGGCGCCAATAATCGCCAGCAAACGCGCCCGAGGAAAGAGCCCCAAAAACCCGGCGATCCTGCAACTCGTTTACAGCGCCCCCCGACAAAACCCCCGGGCATGGATGGGCCTGTTGCGGACTGCAGACAGCTCAAGAAGTTTCCCGAACCATATGGTTAGTATTATCTTGTCTTCAATTGACATTTCGGTAAGGATTCCGGGCTAATTGGTTCCTTTTATATAGTCAAAACAACCTCCTACATCC
Organism: Paracoccidioides lutzii; assembly: GCF_000150705.2. NCBI lineage: Eukaryota > Fungi > Ascomycota > Eurotiomycetes > Onygenales > Ajellomycetaceae > Paracoccidioides > Paracoccidioides lutzii. The sequence continues at coordinate 62,207 of NW_015440960.1, read as the reverse complement.
TCAAAAAGTACTCGAAATCTCCACCGTCCCTAACTATACATCTTCACCCCACTCATTTCCGGTTCGATCAACAAGATGGAAGCTTCCCATATAATTCTGAAATGAAGGTCATCATCGAGCATATCAAAGCTGGTACTGTTCCGCATGATATGATCGAGGAACTGGTGAAAGGCGGAGTTAGATTCTACGAGAGTGAGACTTGTATTATCTGTGGCCAATCCTAATGCGCTAAAGCTGATGCTGTGAATAGACTGCCTTATTGTCCGTGTCGTGGATCATAAATCTGTCTCCTCCCAACCCCACCCTGCATCCAATTCCTCCTCCGGCGAAAAGACCTCACCTTTCTCTTTACACAATTACAACCAGCATGTTACCCCTTCTCCATTCGTACCATATCCACAACAGAACCAGTCAAGTGTAAATGCTACCACCAATGGCACTTCCACAAATAGCCAAAGAGCCGACGAGCAGTCGTCCACAGAAGCCAATAATGGTCCTTCAGAATCCAACGCAAATACGACGGATTCTGGTACTTCAAAGCAGAAAGCTCCCAAACCTAGGATTTTTACGACTGTGTTACATCCCACACCTCAATCGCTGTTGGCGGAGTTGACTCTGTTATCTATGACCCCTGACCCCCGAGCTGTAAATCGCCGCCAGTCCCAAGTTTATTCCACATTGCGAACCGGATCTATTCCCCAGCCACCCACACCTCTCTCCGCATTGCCATCTTCTCCAGTGACGGACCGTGCGCCTCCAGTGAAGAGACAAAAGATGATGGTAGAACCGTCGGAGCTCTTGGAAGCTGAAGCAAAGCTGATACACGCGACAGCCCCGCCACTCTATCTCGAGCCAGTTGATGGGTTGGCAGCGAGTGCGAATCTTCTCAGGTTTTTGGAGGACCCTCTGCATCGCAGCAAACCCCCCTCACCAAAGACCCGAAGACGGACTGTAGCAGAATTGGCCGCCGATGAAGCATTAGCTGCTGAAGAGGAGAGATTTATGCTTATCATGGATGAGAGGTTGGGCCCAACTACTTCTGGCAATGGCGGTGGTGCCAAAGCACCTAATGTCGATGATGAAAGTGGCGCAGCTCCGTTTGAACCCAGATTTTCGAGATTCAAAACTCTCGAGAAAATTCGCCTGGAACATGAAGAGAAAGCTAAACTTGAACACGAGAAGAAGCTACAGCAAGACCATGCGAAAAGATTACAACAAGAGGCTGAGAGAGAGAAGCGACGTGCTAACGAGCAACGATTGGCTGAGGAACAAAGCAGAGAAGACAACAGAAGACAACAGGCGGCGGCGGCGGCAGCAGCAACAGCAGCAGCAGCAGCAGCAGCAGCAGCAGCACAGCATGCTCAGGTACAGGCCCAAGTTGCAGCTGCAGCTGCGCAGAATCGGCGACCTCAATCCCGAGGAAATCCTTCTATGAGCACGCCGCATAAACCACAGCCTCAGCAGATGATTCCAGCGTCGCAGGGTCAACAATCATCTCCAGTCGTGCGACATTCAACCCCACATAGCTCATCTCCATTGGCAGGAAATTTGATGGGCGTGCAGATGAACCAAGGAATGCCAATCGCTATGACGAGTACTGCTCAAGGAGCAGGAAGCCCTCTCCAAGTTACATCTGGTGTACAACATAGCCATCCAGCCGTCATGGGGCATCCGATGACTGCTAGCCGAAGTCAACAAGGTCCCAGTAGACACGGGACCCCACAAATGCCACATGGGACACCAGGTATGTCTCATGCCACTCCAACGATGCGCAACGCCACCCCTACGCAGCGAATGACGCACGCAAGCCCGAGCATTTCTACCATGGCTCATACTCCGGTCATGAGCCATGCAATCATGGCTAATCCTCAGATGAATGGGGTGATGATGACTCCTCAACAGCAACAACAGGCCATAATGCAGAGGCAGAAAATTATGCTGCAACGAAGCTTACAGGCTGGTGGACAGCAGCTTAATCCACAACAATTGGCGCAGCTTCAGGCAAGCATGCATGCACAACAAAATATTCAACATGCTCAGCAACAGCAACAACAACAGCATCAACAACAACATAGTATCTTTTTGCAGCAGCAGCAGGCTCAGCAGCAGCAGCAGCAGCAGCAGCAACAGCAACAACAGCAGCAGCAACCGCCTCCCCATCAACCGCAACCACATCAGTTCCCTAGCCAGGCCGCTTATCAGGCACATGTTATTCGAAGTCAGCTGGCACAGATGCATATGTCTCATCAGCAAGCTATCCACGGTCAACAACAAGGAAACCCTCAACAACTACCTCAGCAACAAGTTGTAGCCCAAGCGAATGGCGTCCCACAAACTCAAGTAGGACTTCAGCCCCGTTACCGAGCTCTATATGCGCAACGTGTGCTCCCACAGGTCCAAATCGAAGTACGCGCGAAATTTACGCAGCAGTATGGCCACATGACTGGCTGGCCTGAAAACATTCGCCAACAGTTTCAGGAACAAGTGGAGAAAACTGCCAAACAGTACTTGTTTGAGATTATGAAGAGGGAGGGTCAACAACAGCGGGCGCAAATGGCTCAGAACCAGGCGCAAGCACAAGCGCAAGCTCAGGCTCAGGTCCAAGCCCAAGTTCAAGCGCAGGCGCAGGCTCTCCAACAGCAGCACCATCAGCAGCAGATGATGGGTAATAATAATATGGCTAAATGAATTGACATTGCCTTCTTGCTTGTGTATTTTTGCTCGCCCTCTGTTTTTGCTGTTACCTCAGACTAGCCATCTACACAATTTGCACAAACCCCATTCAGATAAGCACTTACCGGGCCATCTCTCTCCATCTCATCTATCTCACCTGTGCCACTTATCTCCCCATCAACCCTCTTCACCTTCACTTTCTAACACCCACAATTTCCTGAAATTCCTAACTGTGCTACTGGCACTTTACACCATATCACTCTTCCCCTCTGTTATTTCATACTTGTACTTTGTCAGCTGTGCAAGTGAGATATGTACACATATGATTGGGTGGTTTTTGTTGTGTGCCTCATTGAACAGCAAGGCGTCTCAATTTACCTGGCGTTACCATTTTCTTTCTTTCTTTCCACCTTTTCCACTTGCCTCCTTTTCCCCTCCTTTCTTCCTTTTCTTCTTTTTCATTTTTTTCACTTTTTCACTTTCTTTTTCATTTTCTTTTCTTTTTCATCATCTTTTTCTTTTTTCTTTTATCTTTCTTTTCTTTCTTTTTTCTTTTTTGGTTTGCGCCTGTTCAGAAACTTCCCAGATACCAGTGGGCTGGCTGATGCCGGAGTTTTTTAAGGTTGGGCTAATAATACAGAATTGATTATCGGCAGGGCAGGTTAAGGCGGTTTGGGTGAAGTGATTTGATTGACTCATGACCTATGTTCTTCTTTTTGTGAATTATTCTACCTTTTCAACCACCCCCCCTCTCACCCCCCTTCCCCCCCCCTTTTTTTTTTGGTCAGTTTTTCTCTTTTGTTGGCTGAGCTCATAGCTAATACCTCTGGCTGTTTTAGCGTTCCATTTCTTTTATACTCTTCATCTCCCTAGTCCATGGTCATTAATGTTTGAATGGTGTATCCAATCTCGATCTTCAGAGGGTTGGTTTAGATAGGTTGTTGCCCTTCTGTATCTTAAACAGTGACCTGATCTTATTGTGTGCTCCGATTTATTTCCCGTTTTATATGATTTCTACACGACTTTTATGTTTTACATGGAAGAGTTTCCCCGATACCTAGCTTCTAGCTAAATGATAGCCAATGATATTATTTTCTGAATCAACCTTTTGGAATGCCTTTGCGGGTAGTTTCCAATATTATCGTGCTTCCAAAGGGACTCGCCCAGGATTCTTTTTCGTAGAGGTAGGACATTTCAAGTTTCGGTTGAAATATCCAAACCTAGTTAACTCCGAGGAATAATTTTTGATGCAAAGGGAATTTATTATTGGCGTCGTCGGATGATGCAAGGGGCACTTCTGAGGGGTGGGTAGATGGATGCTGGCGAACTGTTTTGCAAGTATCATCATGCCTGAATACGCTCTGGCTTTGATAAAATGATCACCTTGCCGCTTGCAGTCCTAGTCAGGATTTAGAGCCCATTTCCAATTAGCCCCCACAGTCCTACAACAAAACGCTCATACCTCATCCCCAACCGGACTGCACACGGATGACTTGTAGGAAAATTCAATGAAATCGTGTAACAAAGGCAGATGTTCTGCATCTCAGATGGCCCTCTTTTATGGGCGTGCCTAGGAGGGCAGAATCGCAGATTGCTGCCGAACCCAATAAGGCCTTGAAAAGTAGTTTTCAGGTTCCGGTCTAGTAGATGATTTAAACTTCATGGTACTTGATTGTTCATGCGTTGAATTGAACGAAATTGTGATGAAATTAGACGCTGCGACAGCTGACGAATGAAAAGGAGATGTTTTGGTGGATGGAGGACAGAAAACCTAAAACTTACGGGTATATGTATGAGTTGCGCAACTGATAGAACAAGCTCCCTTCGAATATGACAAAATAAAATAGGTTTGGGAAGGGTAGCAAGAAAATTATTGAATGGGTGAGGCTATGTATTATCACAACCCAGGTGATTTGCTCTAACCGAACATAACGGTGCCGAAGCAAACATACTGAAATGGATTCATGTCTCAATTGGAGGTTTTGAGGAGAATTTCTGAAGGCTGTCTGAAGTAACTACTCCAGGAGTCCTGGGGTGTCTGTCAGTAACAGCGGAGTTATTGGAGTTATTGGCTTTCTTGCGAACCGATTCAGAAATCGACGTTCGTCCGATTCTCGCGTGAAGATCTCTTTTTCCCTCCGGCTGCGTCGCTTTGTCTGATGGGATTGCTTCGATTGGTCATGTTTTAGGGTCTGATGCGGGGGCACGCGTCCTGCATGCGTTTGCGTTCGGCACAGAGTCCGTTCGTGGATGCGGGAGCCAAACCTGCACCCGCTTTTGCGGAAGCCAGATTTTTGGTCTGTGGGTTAAAAGCCATGGTACTTGCCATCATTGGTCCCAATTACCTAGATAGCATGCAGCAACTCAGAATTGTGCGCTTGTTAAGTTGTTAATGACGGTGGAATGGGATGCCTCCATCCTTTGCCCTTCGATGGAAAATAGAGCTAGTTATTCGAGGCTTTGAAGATACTTTTAAACCACAATGAATGCCGTATTGTTTGCATGTAAAAGCTGATTTTCTGCATTTCGCATCTTGAAAATCATCTCAATCTATGGTTCACAAGTCCACAAAACTGTCATTCTCCACATTTATTGAGAATCCAGAGTTTGTCTCATATCCTTTTGTACATTCTTCTAGATAAATGTTTGCCTCGTTCTCGAGAGCCCCTCTTCTCAAAGGGATTTCTATGTTCCTATAGTTATACGAGCAGGCTGAAGACATCCGGGCACTCGTCGACAACTGAAGATCTGAGTGGCGTGGTAGTGGGTTTAACCGTAGTAATTCTCTGCTGTAAACTTCAACGTCAACCAAGGCCATTTCCACAAACTACGGCTCTTTTCTCCGTTCTCTGCAGCTTCGAATGCAGTGAAGTGAAAAGGTGTAATGGTACTATAAATTCGGGATTGGCTGGCGCCCAGGGAAGATAAGGGTTGAAGAAAGTAAAGGTGCCCAAGGAATATTGGGAAGCGTAAACATATACTTGCTATGACCGGAGAGGCACATGGCTACCAATGAACTGTTCTTCCGAGTTTGTCCTGTAGCCTTTCATGGAAGCGAGACGTCTTCTCAATGGTTTAGTGGAGAACGAACACATATCTAAAGGGTCCATTAACTCCTGGGTTCGCAACGTTAACATTCATTGGACAGGGAGGAGATTAATAATGAAAACCCTTGTAGGTAGTAATTTTAGAAGCTCAGGATTTGAATGCCCGTGGTGTTCCTTGAAATAAGAAAAGGGACACAAAAGGTTGTATATGGGATGGATTTGGCGTCTGGGGGGTCGTTCAGCCTGGTGTTTTTTTATTGAACTATGATCCAACTGCGCAAACGGATTAGAAGCAATGGAAATTAAATGACCACATATTTTGAGCAGGGATATTGGAGTTGATTCGTGATCTCAATCTTTTGCATCGGTGAGACTGCAACGCAAGTTAATGACAACAAGCTATTGGATAAAAAATTGAAAAAAAAGAAGAGAAATTCATAACTTACAGCACAACACCCCACAATATAAAAGGGTATCGTCAAATCAAAAGCAGCATACGATCAGCTCCTCAGGTTCATTAGCCTCTTATGGACCTCTAAATTTATATTCTAAGTCAAGAACGGAGTACTTATGATCCCAATCTGCAAACGCGATGTGCATGTCTGGATTTTATTGGGGCCTGTCCACTCCGCCCAGGTGGCTGAGAAAAACATAAGGCTCTCAAAAGGCTCACAAGTGGATCACCCACCCCATGGACCCAAATTCGAGGCCAAGATGAGCAGCATGCCAAGTCCTTCAGGATGCTTATTCGTGCGGATACTAGAAGCAACTTATTGCACTCGAATAATTTTCATTTTGTGTGAGGTCGCCAAGATAACGTAATCCACCACCCAACGCCCGCCATTTCGCCATCACTATGATGAAATATTTTCAATGTTATTTCAACAACGCAATTAGATTTTAAGATGATATATTATAGGATGAAAATATATATAGAAAATTACATATAAAAATATATAGCTAATTCAGTAAATGTTTGTTTGGCTTAATAACTTGCCCAGAATGTGAAATCTTGAATGGAGGCAGATTCAGTGAGCAAGCAGTCATTAAATCAGTAGAGATTGCAATATTGTCATATCCCTCTGGCAGTGAATCTGTGGGCACTCTGACAGGGTTCTGAAAACACAATTTAGTCACTCTTTGCAAAATCAAGGGTCTACTTTCCTGATTAGAAAGGTGATTTTTGAATTCTTCAATCATCTTCTTATTCAATTATGATTGTAACTGTACAGCAGCTCATTCTTTCTTCTGTTTTTGCTCTTGAGTCTTTCTTGCATCTCTAAGCTTCTTCTCAATCTGCTGTTGAGTGACTCTCACAGTCTTATTCATCTTCTTTTACTTCTTTGCTACCTGACAAGCTGTCTCTCACTTTATCTGCTGTGACATGATATTTGTCTTCTTCTATTTCTTAAGAATAGTATATTGCAACTTGATATTCTTCTTATGAGTCTGTTCATTCTTTTTGATGATTTTCACAACAGTTATCTGCTTGCAGATGCTCTGCATCTTTGTCAGTAAAAAGAACTGTGTCATTGATGAATTTGAAGAATTTAGCAATCTCATTGCTATCACACTTGTGATATCTTCTTTTTTAATTAAGAGCTTGCTGTAGTTGTCTGTTCTCTATTAGAAGAATCTCTTTATCAAGAGTAAGATTTTCCCCTGCACAGATTATTTGATTGAGATCATTAGATATTTGATGCTGTTGTTGCTTGACTTACTTCATCAATTTCCACAGATCAATAATAGAAGTTGATGTTCTTGATTGATATATTGTATCTGAAGAGATGTAAGGTTGTATTTGAAGCTTTTTAAGAATATGTTCTGAATTGAATGAATGTAGGTCAGTAGCAGCAAATGCAGTTTCAATATTTGAAGATGTAATTGCCTCCTTTTACACAATGTCAAAAAGCTGCTAAAAAGACCTTTTTGTAGTATATATGAATTCTATTTCAGTTCTTATCTGTTCATTCAGTTGTTTAGAATATGATTTACTCAATGATTCAAATATTCTAACATCTAGCAGCTGTAATTGATGTGTAGAATGAGAAAAGAAAAACAGTAAGTAGAATTTAATTCTAATTTGTGTAATTGATAAATGTTATATTAACATGAGATGAGTGATCATTTAATATAAGAAGTCTATATCTATAATCTGTCTTTTTTTTTGTAAGAGATTCAAAGATCTTGTTTAATCACATTAACTTATATTCATCATTGCTTTATTTATTTTCTGAAGCAGTGAAGTAGATTTAATTCTTTTCACTATCAAAATCTTTGAGTCAAGTATCTTGCATATCTTTTGATTCTTCTTGATATATAAGAGCAGATGAAAGTGAAGTTTTATCTGCACAAATTGAAGCAAGTGGTGTTATGAATTCTCAACTGTCATTCTGACTGACACCTATCATATAATCTGATTTGAGTGAATTAATTGATACAATATATTTGAGAGTATGAATAAATTCTAATAGAAATTCTTTCTCATCAAAGTTGTAGATATTCACAGATTCAAGATTGTATTTCATGATTTTTATCTACAGCTGAAAAATTAAGATAAATTAGTAAAATGAGAATTAAAAAGTAGTATAAGAAAGAAATCTATTACAAGATCAAAATAATGCTTGAAGTATGCAGAATTATCTACAATCTTGTGTTTTTGATCAATATTCACAGATAAAGTGACTTGATCACATTCTTATGATGCTCACAGAATCAAGTCACTCAGTTGACTTCAATAAATGCTTTTAGAATCTCAATAACAAGATTATGAAGGATTTGAGATGTATAAGAGAAACTGTGATCTGTCAATTGATTGATATAAAAAAGAAGTCATTTTTCTTGTGAATTAGTGAGGGCTTTGCAATGGATAGAGCTTGCTTCCTTTCTTGACATTTGAATGCCTCTATAATGCCTTGACAATATATATCAGCTGATTCTATATTTTTTAGTGGTCTCAGTGTAATTAGATGTTAATTATATGTTCAAATCATCAATCACAGCTTGTATAACTGCTTTATGGTGCATGTTGTAGGTGGTTAAAGATGAATGAAAAATGAAGATTTGAGCGGGCGTTGGGTGTAAACGGGCGTTGGGTGGTTGATCACGTTATGGTCTAAGTGAGGCTGTCGTCGTCCCCTCGGAAATGAGTTACTCGAAATCGTATCGTTCTGCAGGTAGAGAAGATGGCTTGAGCAATAAGAGCCGCGTGATTAGTCAAGGAAGAAAAACTTCACACATTTCATAAGAAGGCATGATGAATACTGCACGATATATCATCCCTATAACCTAGCATACATATTGCCAACTTATACCCTTCTCAATTTCAGACCTGTTTAGTCGAATTTTTGGGGATCGAACATTTGATTAGAAAGTCAATGGTCTACCAACATATCGTGGTTCATGCTTGGGACATGTTTGGGATTGCAAGGAACTGATGTGCATCGTAGCGGGTAATTGGTGATAGCCACAGGACTGGCTGACTCGGAATATATGAAGTGGACATGCTATGTGCACTATGCAGTTGACCTATTAAAGATTGGATTTCATTGAGTGTAAAATCTCGGAACCAGAGCCGCAGCAAACCAACATTTAATGATATCACTGACTGACGAACGAAATAAATGCATTCATGCTTCATCGTCATGTTTAGTATTTTGGGCTGCACTAAGGTATTGAAACTGGCCGCAGCTCAATAACATATCGATGCAAACAGGGATCTTAGACAATAGCGGATATCATATGTAGGTTTTAGAAAGATGTTCTTTTAAACCAACCATGGGGATTTGTTGTGAGCCAGTTATGTCCGTCAAATTTTCGACTACCACTGACAAGGTAATAATATTTATGCGGGGTTGACAAAAGAATAATAACATATTTGCGAGGCGCCCTTAACGCATTGAAAACGCATCGAATAGGGGCTCGACTACGCCACAGTCCCAAGGATACCCTGGGAATCCGGAGAGCCTTCTGTGGGAACGCCCCGTGTGGTAGATACCTGGTTTTCGAGTGCAGATGATTGGCGAAGCAGGCATTCAAGCTGGTGACGGGAAGATCTCGAAACTAATATCCCTCCGCCCAAGGTTATGGGATCGAGCTGCAAGCATTGTCGAGCAGAAGTTCCGAGAAGCCACCCGTCTGCACCCGATCTGAACGAGTCTAGCCTGCTTGATTGTGAGGTTTTGATGGGATATGTAGCATCGTATCGTAATCAAATCCTGTTGGTAAATATTTGAAATGATTCTCTGTTGATACGGAACGAGAAAAGGTTCCAAACTTGACACGTCGGCTACAGTTAATATTCGACGTCTTCCAAAAATAAATAAACAAAATAAAAAAAAAAAAAAAGGTGAGTAGAGCCTCTCATGCCGAGTGAGCCTGTAGTGTAGAAATCTTATGTAGATTCATAGGAAGATTGAATGCTGGTAGCCGCAAAACGGAGCGGGAGGCGGTCTCTAATTCCTCATGAAGATTATGAGAAAGTCGAGGCTGTCGAGCACTATTAAGCTTTGGGACTTCTCACATTTGCAGCAATGAGGCGACTTGGCCAGAGCGTGCGTTCAGTGCGTCATTCATCATGGATTTAGCATACATAATTGGAGCTCTTTGCAGCTATGTTCTGTGAATACTATTTCTAACTCACTCCACTCCGGGGTCACACACCAGCACCGAGTCCTATGGGCGGATATCATACGAAGTTAATTCCAGTGTCTTTCAGACAAAAAGAAACAAATAGCTAAATGTAAGTATTTGTCCTGGTGGGCGAAGACTCAGAGACTTACAATATGTAAATATGTAGTTCTGGGACCATAACTCCGAGGCTAACATATAATTTAGTGTTTGGCTATCATTGATTTCTCCTGACATTGTGGCTTTTCGGCTATTGAGTTTGAATATTTCCAGAAGCCGAATTTGTCTAATGTATGGCGAGGACATTCAAGATCATTGCAAATACGTAAGTCACATTTAAACCCGTCTCCATGAAAGAGCAGATATCTGACGTCATTTTCCTGATAACAGGTCCCAGTATGAGTGGTAAACACCTCCCAACTAGCACAAGCGCGTACCGGTCTGGAATACCAGGATTCGTTACTCGAAACCCTCCCTCCAAACATTCCACAAGCTCGGACCAGCGGGCGTATGTGGAACTGACAAATGAACACTCGTATGGAGAGCGCTTTTCCGCGTCTACTAGCCCGGGAACGCAACACTGGCCAGCGGATCAGAGAGGATCGTTAAGTGTTGATCACCCAGCTTGCGGATCCATAACAACTGATGAAACGCTCGTGAATCGATTTCCAAGCTCCGCTGCTATGCACCGTTTCTGGAATTGTTCGCCTAGTATAGCGCACAATGGCACAATTCAGCAGCGTGATGCTGGGGTAGCTGGGATTTTGCGAGGTCATAACCGAATTCTTCACGGTGAGAATTTGCCACATCCGGCACCTCAAAATCCGCAATCTGTACGCGTATGCTATGACCTTGCATACGAAGGTGCTGTCATACCTCCTAACAATCCATCATGCGATCTAGAAGGACGGGGTGGCCAATGGCGAACACCGCTAGAGGATGAAGTACCAGGAGTTGCACCTGCATTAGGACTAGCCTCAGCTGGATATTGTTCGGGCGTGGGGGGAACTGGGAACACGGCAATATCTGAGACGATGTACACTGGAATTGACATTCCAAAACCACTAGCCCAAGTAAGTGGATCCAAGGAATGCTCATGGGTATACAACAGTACCGGATACTACGAGTCCCCAGAACATTCCCCAAGTCCCGGACAGCAAACGCACGTATCGTCCACAGAATCAACAGGTCAAATAAGACCCCAGCGAAAACGCAGCCATGGCCTCGAAAGCATTCCATCAACGATCCCAGCAGCACCATTCAAATGTGATGAGCCTGGCTGCAACGGCAAATTTAAGCGACATGAGCACCTGAAAAGGCATCTGAAAAGCCACACCAATGAGAAACCGCATGTTTGCTGGGTTCCCGATTGCAACAGGAGCTTTTCAAGAAATGACAACCTCAATGTGCATTACGCCACAACCCATGGAAAAAAGGGAGGTCGAAACCGCTACGTAGCAACGCTGGATGAGGCAAGTTCAGAGTATGATCCAGACTTCCGGGGTGACTTAACTCCGGATGGGCGGCCAGTTCGCTCTCTGGAAGCCAATAATGACATTGAAAAACATGTCCAGATGCGATAAAAAGTGCCCCTCATGGTGTACTTGAATAGCAGCAGGTGGACTTGGTGACAGATTTGGAATTGATACTCCAGATGAAACGGTCGGGGCTGGGAGGACCCCAATATTGTTGTATGCACAACGCAATGGTATAAAATTATTCTCCTTTACTATACCCGAATAATGTTCTATCTCCTTTTCAATCCATCAATGGTGGCTTTCGGCATGGATAGCACAGGAATTTTGATTCCGGTTGTTTTAGTAGTTTATTCCATTGAGAGTTTCCCTTGTATGTATTCGATTTAGTTCGATTGAGCTTTGGGGGCAATTTGATATAGATCACCCATGGGTGTAAGTAGCGAAACACTTTAATGAGTGAATGAATGGATGGATGTTTCTTGATATCAAATGAAAGATTAATTGAAGTTGGACATTAATCGAAGGCTGTGGAGCTGAAGGAGAAGATGATAGAGCTGGGGCACCATGATATCACCCCAAACGGCCTTTGACCCCTCGAGGTTCTCGTGGAATGACCTCGTCAGGCCTGTATGTCCTTAAGACAAGAAGTCTTCTTGGATAACGTAGGTTGATATAGTTGCCAAGGAGCCGATAGCATTTCCCGGCGGTTGAGGGTCTCCCTATAAAAAGGATGAAGGCAATCGTTGGCACCCTCATTTGATACAGAATCAAGTCTGCTCCCATAACAAGAGTGGTACAAACAGATGGGATTTCCATTGCATAGTAATCCTCTGCCAGCAATTTTGCATTGATATAAATGTATATGTATGTATCCAATACCATGATCGCAACCGTCCCCAAAATCTCCCCGTAAGGCATTTGAAGAGCAGCAGGCTTTTCGGTCCGATCACCCAGTTTCGTCCACACAGATTCCGACGCCTGTCCGTCTGCCTAGGGCGGCCTGAAGAGGCTGGTGGAGAGGTCTTTCACCTTCATATAACATTTTAGGATTTGTCCAAAAACAACCATATCATGGAGGCAGCAAGCGCTTCGATCAACATATATTTAATCCCCCCCCCAACCCCCAACTTTTTTTTGGCAATCAGGGCGTGGAAACCCAATCCCATGAGAGGTATTAGACTACGCCACAGTTTCATTGACGAGGAGACGGGGAAGCGCGTGTGGCTGTGGAGGAGAATGGCCCGATTAATTTCCGTGCGACGTTGCAGGGAGTAATAATAGGCCGTGAGCGGGCTGGGGAGGAAACGGCGCGAAATGATTGTTGCAGCGTCGGATTAAAAACGTCTTCCTCAACATGTATTTTCATCTACAGCAAGCTCACTTTGATTGATGACCATACTCCGGAACGAACTCTTCGTCAACTAGTTGGTTTGCCTGGAGAACAAAATATATCAGTTTGAGAAAAATAGAAATGGAAGCAGAATATTGGCCCCAACCAACATTCCACTAGTTGTATCACTTTTTACAGCTGTTTGACCCCACGACGCGAGCATACATTTCGGTCCCACAAAATGCCAGGGGCCAATGTTATCAATTGCAGCAGCCCTTCTCCGCTCCGTCATGATGGATACATGCCAATGCTGGATACATCTCAACCATCCGCAAAAGATATAGTGTCGGGTTTTTCTGTGATGGCAATGCCATTGCATACAGTAGATATATTGCTTTTGGGACCTGGATGAAAAAAAAGGGTAAACGAACGGCATAGCGGGGCATCCCAGGAAAAGCGGCTGTATGGGCCTGTCCATGTCGTGACATATATTGACAGTAAATGGAATGAAAGAGGCTTAAGCGAGAGAGATATACTGAAATGTCGGTATCAGGAGTATATGGTAGTTACGCTGAAGGTTCTTAACAAGCTTGCATTTTGTTTACCAGGAAAGATTGGTTTTCAGCGTTTTCAACCTATCAACCGATGTCAAGAGAGAGTAACGACTGTAACCATTGATATTAATTCTCAGTTCTTGTTGCAAGAGTCATAAATTCTTCAACCTTGCATTGCGCCGCTCCTCTTCTCTCTTCGCATACACGCGATTCAAGAAGTCCATCCGGCTTAGGTATCCCTCCTTAGCCTTGCTGTGCACGTCAAGTTCATCTTTGATGCCTGTCCGATCGACATATTTGGCCCAATCAAGCTGAGATTTCATGACAGTATTCAGTTTGGGTCCCTTGGGTTGTTCACCGCCCCCAACGCCAGCACCATTGGGGGCAACGACGTTCTTTTCCCAACTCTTCTTGACCAAGTCAGGGGTGTTAGGGTCGAATCGGGAGTATTTACGCAGCGGTCTTCGAAGCGGAATGTTACCACCATCAGACGGGTCATTGTCCTTCTCCGCTCCCTTGGAGCTTCTAGACTGTTTGTTTTTCCTAGCATTTTCTTCGTAAAGGTAAAGTTTTGCCTCCGCAGAATCTTTGGGAACAGTCTTATTCTCTGTTACAACCTCGCCAGCGAATTTGTAGACTCGTTTTATAGTTACGGTTTCTTCGCTAGGGGGAATTTGTGGCGTCTTTGACGATGGATGTGCTTGGTCTAACATTTGGCGTAAAGATTTTCTGGTTGTTGATCTGTCATTCTGTTTGTCTCGTTCTGAAGTCATCCCGCCGCTTGGTTCTTGGCCGATGGGTTTTGGAGGGATGGGGCTGGGCCCAACTGTTTTCATTTGTTCCCACAGCGCATCCACGTCCACAGTGGCACCATCAGCTCTCGCTAAGGGCCGTTGTTCTTCATGCCTATAAGAAACGAATGCAAAGTGAGCCAACTTAGCCCTTGTACGAAGGCATCTTCTACAGAAACAACCTGCACACAAGGAAATATGAAACACCTACATGCGCATTTTCATACCCCTAGTTCTCACGAATCCACCCATGTCATCATCGTCAATCTCAAACTCATCCGCGTCATCTTCATAACTGTCTCGTTCTGTTATACTCTTGCCCTTTTTCCCCGTCTTCTTCTCTATCTCTTTCCTCCTTCTCACTTTCTCCATCATTTCCTTCCCGGCCCGTATAGTGATCTCATCACCCGAATCAAAGCCGGCATCCATCACGAGATCACCATCATCTGCACCGGGTGATAGTTTCCGCCTTTTGCTAGGTCGATCGCGATCAGCCCCCCAATTAATTTCACCCCCTTCCCTGTCTTCGTCCTCATCGTCATCCGCAGCCGGCGCGTTAGCATCAAAATCAGTATCCTCATCGGAGTTATACTCTTCTTCCTCTTCTTCAAGCTCATATTCTCCGCCGGTGGTTGACACCCGCATCGCATTTTGAGCGTCTCCTGGAGTTACCGCCATCCCGCCGCCCTGAGTGACCGTTGGAATCGCCGGGGGTGCCATAGTCTGTCAAATATTTAGTAATAAAATCGCTGGTCAAGACTAATTCG
Source organism: Paracoccidioides lutzii (assembly GCF_000150705.2). Lineage (NCBI taxonomy): Eukaryota > Fungi > Ascomycota > Eurotiomycetes > Onygenales > Ajellomycetaceae > Paracoccidioides > Paracoccidioides lutzii. The sequence goes on along the minus strand of NW_015440960.1, from coordinate 46,938 downwards.
CGAAGGGGCCAGCAAAGTTGACTAAATAAAAGCTAATCGTAGTGTTGATACATCAGTATCTATTTAATGAAATGCTATACAAGCTTCATCTCATTTGATTTCGTGGTTGTAAGAAGGGAGATTATATTTAACGACCGTGTCACGTGCGCTCATGGGCACGTGATCTGGAGCCAATTGTGGCTATAGGGTGGGCAGAGCAAAACTACCTATTATATAGCTATAATACAATGCATGCCTAGTGGGATGCTGTACTGCTACACCGGCAGAGCCCTTGGGACTAAAGCCTTGCAGCTAGGATTGATGTTTGTAGATGTAAGAAAGATTGAGCTTGAGAAAAGTAAAAAGAGAAGAGAGATAAAGAAAGAAAAGAATAGTATAAAAGACTTAACCTGCATTTTATTAGTATAACATCTGTGCATTGAACAGGTTTTTTGTAGAATTCAGTCTCTCTTAATCAATCATGAAACTCTAGAGAGTCTTTGAGAATTGCTAGTATGTTGTGAAGATTATATGCTAACTGATGATATTTTATTATTGTATGTTTAATAAGATAGCAGTAGTAGAAGTACTTTGAAATCTTTAAATGCTTATATTGACAGTATCATTCAGCATTATTATATTAGAGATAATTGTGATACTCAGTAAAGTCTTCATGATTTGTACAGAATGTATAAAGTTTTTCTAGTATGAAGTATGAGAGCTTTATCTCAATTGAGTTTTTATATAAAAAAATTTCAAACTTTTTATATTATTATGATGTATTGTGAGCTTAGTAGTTTTTGAAGACTTGTGTAACTTGTTCTTTTATTTGTCTTCACATGTAGACTAGAGAGTCAGAGACATTTTCTAGTTTCATAATTGCTGTCTGCATTGTTGTAGCTTTGACTTCTTAATTAGCTTCTTTATTATCTATCACATCTGCATGATCAGAGACTCATCTGACAATCACTCTGCTGTAAGTAATGTGTGAAAACCTCTCTTTTTTCTGTTAGACTTTCTCTGTCTCTTTGAATTGAGTAAAAAAATATTAACTGAAGATGTTTATTAGAGACTCAAGAGAGTAAATCATCTCAAAATTGTTTAAATATATATAGACATTACTGATATATCTGATTTATGAAGAGTTGATAATATTTTTTAAATTCTATAGTGTAACTATAATCTCAGTGTCAAATATCTCAGTTTTGAGTAGTGATTAATTTTCTTTCACAACTGCGGAGTAATTTCTATCTCAGCATAGCAATTAGTTTGCATCAGCTATGTGTTTAAAACTTATTATTTATGAACTGTCTGTATAGATCATTAGATCTAGTGAATATCATTACTATAGTCAAACTTTGAAGTTCTAAGCTATCTGTTCTTTAATGTAATTCTTCTTGAAGTCAATATATATTTTATCTTCTTGAGTTGAGTTTGTTCAGAGAAATATAGTTAGAGAATTATATAATTTTATAATTTTTATTTGTGTAAAACCTCAGATTATATATGTAATATAGAGTGAAGTATGAGTAACTCTAATGCAGTATAGTATCAATGAGTATCTATTACTTAATCTTTTGATTTTGATTGCAAATATCTTCTGATAATAATTTAGAGTAAGTTTCATGAGTTGAATCTCTAGTTCACAGTGTAGTGCTAAAATAAATATAATATTATACACTAGTAATACACTATGAATGATATCTCTGAGTATAAAATCTAGTTAATTAACAAGACTTCTGATCTGATTGAAGGTCTTTTTATTTCTTATTATTCAATATATATAAGATCATTAGATCTCTGCTCTATAGTATAAAACTGAAAGTATATAGATTTATATCATCTGTATTAGTAATTGCACAAAAGTATTTCTAATTATATTATTCAGTGTTTGAATGTTATCTATTATATATTGTATTTTTACTATTATGAGATTTACATACTTTTTACAGCTGAGGTTTCTGTTTAGTTATATCTCAAATTAATAAACAACTTTATCAAGAGAAGTCATTTCTATTATATGCTGTTGTAGTTCAGTTTTAAGTAGAATTAAGAGATTATTGCAGTTTCTTTATTAATTAAAGTGAGTAAGCTCAGTTTTATTCATGTCAAATATGAGACTTTTATCATTCACTCAGTTATAAAGTAGTTTGAAGTTTTTTTGAAGAGTTATAATATTCTTATTTAGAGAGTTTTTAGTGTTAAATGATGCTAAATCATTTGTATATTCTGAGTATGAATATCTTTTTTGTAGAGTTTTTAATGAGAAGAGAGGCTGAATAAATAGTATGAATAAAATAAAAGATATAGAAGAGTCTTGTGATATCTCTACTAAAATATTAAAAAAGTCTCTTAGTAAATTATTCATTATGATTTGTTCTATACAGTTAATTATAATGCTTTTTACTCATTTGATTAAATTGATTGATTAATCTTGATTCTATAGTAACTTTATTATTTTTTCTGAAAGTACTATGTCAAATACACTCTTAATATTCACAGTAAATATAGAGATTACTTTTTCACAAGCTCAGAATTTTTCTATATCATGAACAGCTACAGTGACTAAATCAGATATAGTATGATCTAATAAAGTCTTAAAGTATTAAGAATAAACTACTTTTTTATGTATCACAATTCAGATCAATTTTTAGATCATTAGTCATTTAAAATCTTTACTAAGAGTAGAAAGTAGAGCTATTAATTAATAATTATAAAATATTGTTAAATTTTTATTGAATTTAACTAATATCATCAGTGTTATTTTTTTAAATAGAGTAGAATATCATCTAATTCTGAGATAAGCTTTAAAGAGTATCTCTGTCAGACTCTGAATAAAAGTTCATATTTTTTTCAATATAGTTATGAGTATATTATCTATTTCTGAAGAGATGTTTTCTATATTTAATAGATTATTTTATATTTTTAAGCTATGATCTTTAAGAATAGTAGCTTCACTGCAGAATAGTTTACTCAGCTGATTGAGATATTTTTCTTTCTTGTAGTTTTTGTAGAAAAACTCTTTACAGTAATTTTTTTTTTCTTTTTAAACTTTGTTCTGATTGCATCTACTGATTCATTTTATAGAGAAGATAAGTGAAAATAGTCAGCTAAATGAGCTTATTTAATTATTTTATAAATATTTTTTTTTTCTGAAGTTATACTGATTTGATTCTATTAGTACTTTTATTTGACACTCTGTAAAACTCTATATATATTACTTTTACTCTCTTCAAAAAAGTTGAGATTTTATTAATATATTTACTATATTGTCATCATTGTATGATGACAGTTTTGATTTCATTAGAGTTGTTCAGTATTATATTCAGAAGTTTTTTTGATAAAGATCTTTAGAGCAGCTATCAGAGCTTTTATAATATTTTTTATTAGATTATTCAGTTGATCTTTATTAAGAAGATCTGAAAGATCACTGAGACTATTTAATCTGTCTATATAAATTTTTAAAGTTTGTGCAAACTTCTTTATATTTATAGTATCTAGTTTGAATAAGATAATTAATATCTAAGAACTTGAATATCTAAAGATACAGATTTTGATGAGCAGAAATAGATAATCAGAGTTAGTATATAGAGTATCTTCTGACTGAGTATACACTCTATTAATGATCAGTTCTCATGTTACTTAGAAGTGATTGAGCATGTTAAAATCTCATGTTAGTATATTTAACTCAATAGTGAGAGCTAGATTGAAGCTATCAATTCATTATAGAAAAAGCTCAGCTCACATATTTAATGAAGTTTCTACTTATCATATAGAATATTTAATATTGATATTATCTATAAGAAGAAGAGAAAAAGTTGAAGATATTCAAAAGAGAAAAGTATTTAAACTATATTCAGAATTCATTATGCCTGCTGATATATTTTATATATTAAAGAGTTAAAAATATAGATTTTATATCTATATCTTGAGTATGAGAATATCTTAATTTGTATTTTATAATTTTAAAATCATATAAATGTAAATCTAAAAGTGTTTTTAAATATATATCAGTATTTAAAGTCTCTGATTTCACTTATTTATAAAACTGAAGTAGTTGTACGCAGAATGTTTCTTAAATATATAGCAGATTAGATCTCTATGAGTTTAAAATTCTTTAACTAGTATAATATCAATTTCTTTATTATAGATGAGATTTAGTATGATCTCATAAATTAGATTATCTTTATTTGTATTTACTTGTATAATCTGTAAAAAAAAAAAAAATTTAAAATTACCTCTCATCTAAATATTGAAAATATCTTATTAATATGCTGACAGCACACTTTATAGATTGTAAAACTGATAAGAATAATGTTATTACTATACTGAGAGCATAGTTAATATAGACTGAATATCTTTTAAAATATTTTTTGAGCTGTATCTGTGAATATAATTATATATCTATTTTTATAGTACAAACTACTAAACTTATTTTAATATAAGTTATTTTACATCTTATATATAATTCTTTGCTGCATCTTTGAAAGTCTTCTCATTGCTCTATGTAGTATCTCTGATGTGATGAGACAATCAATATCATCAACTATATGAAAATTTATTACAGTTGATGTAGTAATCTGAGTATTCATAGATCTTATATTTTTTCTTATAATATATTAAGTGTTCTTCTTGATAATTCTTAAAGCTATATCTTCTGCAGTATGATTTGCATTTATAATATCTTTTTTGATAAAAGTCTCAATATTTAATACATTGAGAAATGTAAGACTTGAAAGTTTTTTTAATTACTGATCTATAATATTTAAATAGTAAAATTTTTATTGACAGCTTTACAGCTATATCTAAAGTAAAAAAGAAAAACTAGAGAGATTTTGATACTTTTTAATCACATTTTGATTCAATAGCTAAATGTGAAAGTTACTTCTGTTTGAAGTTTAAACTTCTAAATATAAAGAGCTGAACCCCTAGATTCGCTCTGGCTGGCTGACTCAGCCTAGCCATCATTTGCATGTGATCATGCTACGTGAGCTTGCTTAAGCTCATGTTCTCATCTCATTCTTTTCTTTCCTTTCTCAAGCAATTTGTCCTTGTTATATAGTAGGACTAGCCTCTAGTTCTTAGAGCTTAATCCTCTACATTATGAATTGCTTTACTTCTTTCATTGATAGGTTACTGAGAGCCTTAATCCTGTATCACAAAGCTCAGCAAACATGCTAACATACAATAGGCTATTGGAAGCTTTAAATCCTGCATCATGAAGTTCAATGATAGTACTGGTATATGAATAGACTGGGTTAGCAATCATGCTAACAAACAAATGAGCAACATTGAAAATGTCTAGCTGAATGAGATAAAATGATAGACTTGTACAATAAATACACAAATAGATCAATATGAAGCAATAAGCAGGAACACTTCTAGCAGCTTTGAATAACAATGAATGGCCTTTCTCCAACAGTAGGAACAGGTTCAATGTGAGAACAGGGATTTAATAGTAGCTCAGCAAGCTGAAATAGCTAATCTACAACAAACTTTGAACATCTCAACATTAACTTTCTCTCAATCAAACTCACAATCATTTATTGCAGTTAGAAGATCAAAGATCAAGCTATCAGACTGCAGGAAGTATGATGATTTTAATCTGAAGCACTATCCTCAGTGAGAGCTAAAGCTTTAATCAAAACTTAAGGTTGATGGAATAGCTTTAGGTAATAATGAGGAATGTGCTTGATATGTGTACTCAAGACTGAAAGAAATGGCAGCAGCTTGAGTTTACCTCTGAGTTGAGAATAATAAGAACAAGATCAACTTTATGATAGAGAGCTTACTGAAGCAGACATACATGCTCTTTAGTGATTCTTCATGACAGAAAAAAGCTATGTAAAAGCTCAACAATTTACAATAAAGTAGAAGAGCTATCTTTGACTTTCTGTCTGAATTTAATCAGCTACTGCTGGAAGCTGGTGGTCACAGATGAGATGATCACATTAAAAAGAGATATTTAAAATTCACTCTAAGCATGAAGCTGAGAGAATGCATGGTGAATATAAGAGAATTATCTCTTTACAAGGATTACTGCAAGAAGCTTAGATTAGTTGATCATCAACTCTCTGAGCTTAAGACTTTAAGACAGTGATCTAAATGTCATGAGGGTAGATCTTCTTCAGATCATACAATATCTAATTCACATTCTCCACTTCATCATACTGTTCTTGATTGATGAAATCAGTCTCAAGCTTCTGCTGATGATCTGATGAATCTCTCTCCTGGTGCTGTGATTCTAAGTGCCTGCTATGTCAAATTGATAAATCAGATAGAGATTAATTGACAAAGAGAGCAAGGTCTGTGCCTGAGATGCAAAGCTGGAGGTTATATGATTAAGAGCTATCTGTTCAAATCTCCCAAACGCCCTGCCACTCTCATGATAGCTAAGGTGATCTCCAAGCTGGTACTAGACAATGATAATGTGGATATGAGTGAGGATTTGAGAAAAGAGTAGCTCTAACTCAAAGATACTGAAAGAAGTGAAATAAGGAGCTTATAAAGAAGCAATAGAGAAGATTTAAATCTAAGATGATATTTAAATTCTTCACTATCAATGCTTTAGTAGATAATGTCTTTTCAACTAAAGTAATGATAGACAGTGGATATAATATCTATGATCTTATTTCTCAATTCTACATTAACAAGCATAAGCTCCTGTGCATTGAAATTCCTTCTGTTAAAATGACTGGCTTTGAAGACTCTATGAGACTCTCCACAAGCATGATGACTGGCATTTGAATTGATATAGGTGGTTATGTAACTGAACAGGCCTTTCTCTACATGGTGAATGAATTATATGGTCATGATATGTATCTAGTTGACCTCTGGCTGGCCTAGCAAAAAGTGACCGTGATCCCTCATCAAAGAATTGTGAGATTTGAAGAGAGTGGCATAGAGGTAGAGCTTAGTTCAAATGCAAAAGTTGATGTGATTTCCATCTTTATCATAAGCTTCTCTAGGCTTGTGAGCACTTGAAAGAAGTGAAACATCAAGATTTTTGCTGTTAGTTTGGCTGATATTCAAAAGACTCTAGAAGTGAAACTAAAGATTGACTCTAGAGAAAAGCTGTCTGAACATTATTATGAGTTTTTGAACATATTTGATAAGGAAGCTGCTGATACTCTACTTTCACTTTGTGACTCAGGTAGAGATCATAGGATTGAACTGATTAAAAAGACTAATAATAGCATGGAACAACCCTCTTGGGGCCTACTATATAATATATCTCAAGAGGAACTACTGACTTTGTGAAAGACTATTATAGATTATCTAGATAAGAATTTTATTAGAGTGAGCAACTCTTCTACAGCCACCCCTGTACTATTCACAATAAAGTCTGGGAGTGGACTAAGATTCTGTATAGGCTATCAAGCTCTTAACAAAATCACTTGAAAGAATTGATATTCTCTATCATTAATCAGTGAGACTCTACAGTGAATTGAACAGGCTAAATGATTTACTAAGCTGGACATTATTGCAGCTTTTTACAAGATTCAAATCACAGAAGATAATGAGTGGATGACAGCCTTTAGAATCAGATACAGGCTATTTGAGTAGCTGGTTACACCCTTTGATTTGGTCAATGCTCTGAGCACATTTCAAAAATATATCAACTGAGTATTACATGGATATCTGGATGACTTCTGCTCAGTCTATTTAGATGACATCTTGATATTTTCCTCAAGAAGCTTACGGGAGTATCACAAGCATGTACAAAAGATGCTTATGTGTCTATAGGAAGCAGACATGCAGGCAGATATCAGAAAGAGTGAGTTTGAGATGAACAGTACAAAATATCTTGAATTCATCATTGAAGCAGGCAAGAGTATATAAATAGATTCAGAGAAGGTTAAAGCTGTTTTAGAATGAGCAACACCTATTACTCTTAAGAGTGTACAAGGATTTTTAAGCTTTGCCAATTTCTATAGATGATTCATCAGGGATTTCTCAAAGATCATGACCCCACTGACAATTCTTATACACAAGAATGTTCTCTTTTTGTGGATGAGCAAGGCTGAGAAAGCTTTTAAGCATCTATAATCAATGTTTATCTCTGCTCCAATCCTGCTTCAATTTAACCCTGACTGTGAGACTATATTAGAAACAGACTTCTCAGATTATGCCTCAGGAGAAGTACTGCTACAATATGATGAGCAGAGCATTCTATGCTCATGTGCTTTCTTCTCTTGCAAGCATTCACCTGTAGAATGCAACTATGAGATTCATGATAAAAAGTTATTAGCAATAATTGAGTGTTTAAAGAAATGAGATGCTGAACTATGAAGTGTAAAGGAATTCAAGATTCTCACAGATCATAAGAATCTAGAATACTTCATAACTACACATAGGCTAAATGAAAGACAGCTATGTTGAATGAATATTCTCTATCAATTCAACTTCAGAATTGATTATCAGCCAGAGAAGTTGAACACTGAACCAGATGCTCTATCACAAAGAGAGCAAGACATGTCACAGAGTGCTGATGATGAGAGAATCAAGCAGAGGCAAGCTCAACTACTTAAGTTTAATGTACTGACATCTGAAATGGAATCAAGAGTGGCCACTGCCAGTGTGAAATCTGAAATGTCTCTTCAAGCTTAGTGAAATGAGACTCACAAAAATGACAAGATTCTGCAGCATCTGAAGCAGACTTTTCATGAGAAAAGATTCAGATTTTCTTTTAAACTCAGCATTAAGATCTCTGTCTCTGAGTGCTCTTTAAATGAAAATAAAAAGCTTCTCTTTCAAGATTGTAAGTAAGTGCCAGACTTCAAACCTCTTTGAACCAGATTAGTGTATAAGGCTCATGACTCATTTCTTACTGACCATCCTGGGTGAGAGCAAATAGCAGAAGTTCTAAGATATAAGTTCTACTGATCAGACTATATCACTGATGTGAGAAGAATGACTAGAAACTGCCATCTTTGCAGATCAAACACTGTATGAAGAGATCAACATCAGGGGCTGCTTAAGCCTCTCCTCATTTCTGAACACATATGGCAGAAGCTTTTTATAAACTTTGTTATAAACTTATCAAGCTCTAAAGAATATACAAATATCATAATTATAACAAACAAACTGATCAAAAGAATTATATTAAAAGCAGTTAAGAAAACTGATGTGAAGACAGTGGCTAGAGTGTTCCTTCATAACATTATCTCTCAACATGGCATCTCTAAGGCAGTAGTATCAGATTGAGAATCAGCTTTCACAAGCATGTTTTGAACTCAGATGTGTGAGAAATTAGACATTAAAAGATAACTCTTCACAGTCTATCATTCAGAGACTAACAGAGCTACAAAGTGAATGAATCAGATTCTGAAAATCTATCTACACAAGTACATTAGCTTTCAACAGGATGACTGGTGTGAATGACTCTCTCTGACAGAGCTGATCATCAATAATAGAGATGCTGCCTCAACAGATGTGAGCTCATTCTTTTTAACACATCTTTTTCATATCTTCTTCATTGATATAGCTGATGCATTCTCTGTTGAAACATCACATAATCTCATTGAGTTTGCAGATGATTATATGAGAAAGGCTCATGAAGTGTTAAAGTGAGCTCAAATAAAAATGACAAATGCTCAGCAATCTCAAAAGAACTACATAAATAGATGAAAAGACTCAGCTCTAAGCTTTCAACCTGGAGATAAGGTCTGGTTGAGCTTAGAAAACATAAGAACTAATCATATATGCAAGAAGTTGAATATGAAATACAATCAATATACTGTGCTAGAAAAGATAGAATCTCATGCTTACTGACTGAATGTCTCATCTGACATTCACAATGTCTTTAATGTAAAGCTTTTACATGTGATAACAACAGATTCTTTGCCTAGTCAGAGGCAAACTGACTAACAGTCACTCACTATAGAGATTTTGAAAGGACCTGAGTTTGAGATTGAGGAAATTTGAGATGAACAAATCTACCAGAGGAAAAAGCAATACCTTGTTAAATGAGTAGGTTGAGCTGAGCCTACATGGAATGATGTAAGTCTTCTACAAGAAGTGAAGACTTTGAACACTTGAGAGACCTCTCAGCAGGCAAAATTAAGTGTAAAGAGGGCTTTAAATAGTCATAAAGACTCACAACAAAGAGGGAGAAGAGGGGTATTATAAGAGGCTGAACCTTTAAATTCACTCTGGCTGGCTGACTCAGCCTAGTCATTGTTTGCATGTGTGTATGTGATCATGCTTCATGTGTGCACATAATCATGCTATGTGAGCTTGCTTAAGCTTATGTTCTCATCTCATTCTTTTCTTCCTTTTCTCAAGCAATTCATTCTTATTATATAGGAGGACTAGCCTCTAGTTCTTAGAGCTTAACCCTCTACACTGAATCAGCTACTTAGTTATGAGTTCTTGAGTCTTTTCATTATAATTATGATATTTTAGTGAAAACTTTAAGATTATATAGATGATTCAGCACTTCTTCTCAATCTGCATATTATCAAAAATGATTGTAAACTTAATTTTTCTAGTTAGTGAATTTTTTATATCTTATATATTGTACACTGTGATGATGACTTCTAAAGAGATATATTAAATTGTCTTAATTATTGCTGTCAAGAACTCTTTGAGCTTAGTTCTTAACTTTTGTAGAATAGCAATTGAACTTATCTTGTGAGTTAAATGATTTAAAGATAGATAAGTGAAAATATGAGCTGATTTCTTCTCTTTGTGATGCTTGAAAAACAGTGACTTCTTGTATATCTGAAAAGTAATGTCTATGATTGCAGCTGTCTTTGCATAGATAGAATTTTATATATCTATTCTTGTGCTAAAAGTAATAGACTGATTATCTGCTTCTATTTTTTTACAAGTGAAGTTCTGAAGAACTCTTTTAATAAAATTATCTAGCTTTTTTTTATCTTAACTAGATCTTGTTCTTTCATGCTGATCAGCTTTTTCTTGATTATATCTAAAATATCTGTCATAGCTAATTCATTCTCTATTTTGTTCTATATTTATATCTCAAATAAAGTTAAAATATCTTTGATTATCTGATTCTTAACTTTAAAAGACACTGATTTGATGATAAATGTCAGAGATTCAAAAAAGACAATAAAATCACATCTGATGAGATCATTCATACAAAATATTGAGATTGAGAGACAGAGTCTCTTGAGTCTGCTTCTTATAGAAGTAATGATGTGCATAAACACTTCAGACATGTTGTGTGACAGCATAAGGTGTGGGCCAGCAGCACTGTGCTGGCTTATCATCAAGCTAATGATCTAAGAGATATGAGGAGGAATTGATTCAATTAGAAAGAGAATATTTTAATTAACAGTGTCTTTTGATTGCAACCTCTACTTGTGTGTGTGTGTGTGTGTGTGTGTTTTTATTTAACGCCCGGTTAGTCCACGTGCCTTAAGGGCACGTGATCTAGTAGAGTCCGCGTCGAACTATAGGGCGGGTAGAGCTACGCCCGTAGGCGACTACCTATCTAGTAGCTATCTTACAAATGAGGCAAAAATGGGTTGCGTATTGCTGCACCGGCAGAGCCCATGGGTCGGTTGCCATAGAGCAGAGGTTTTGAGAGGTTTTAGGTTTGTGGGAGGGAGGTAGGGGAGGCGGATAGGAAGGAAGGCAAGGAAGGAAAGAAAGGAGAGGAAAGAGAGGAAGGAGGAGGAGGTGGTGAGGAAGACGGGGGCAAGACAGAGGAGAGAATGGTCTGTGGGATCTGATCTGGAGGTGCGCGACAGCGCATTGGACAGATATTCTGATAGAAGGCTGTTTCTCTTAGCCAGTTATTGAATTCTAGGGCCCCACGCGAGGTTGCCAGTGTCTCGCGGAGATTGTAGATAGGCCGGCGCCGCTTTGCTGCTTTTCTTGCAAGAGTGCAATAGTAGAAATGTTCTGGAGTTTTGCTATGTCCGCACCGGCAGTAGCACTCTGCATCTTCATGCTTAAGGTGGCTGTGGTAGGCTGCAAAGTCTCCATGACCTGATCGGGCGGCATAGAGCTTTCCTAATGTGAAGCGTGAAAGTTTTACCTCTGTTGAGGCTCTCTTTAGTGGGATCTCCAGCTCCATATAGCGTTTGGGCCAATTTTTGGCCCAGTAGTTCTCAAAGGCCCGTGTGGTTTGTTCCATAGTGTGTCGCTTTATATAAGCTAGAGTGCCTATGCTGTCAGGTTGAGGTACCATGCTTGCACTTGCTGCCTGCGCTGCGGCTGCTTTGGCTTCAAGATCTGCCTTTTCATTACCAGCCACGCCTGCGTGGCCTGGGACCCATCTAATGACCACCCTGCTCTGGGTGGCCAATGGGAGCCTATCCCTGCTCTGCCAGGCCTTTATGGCTTTCAGAAACTGCGCGAAGACCTGCTGGCTAGAGGTGTTTGGCACAGATCCAAGGGCTCGTGCTACCTCCAAATTGTCTAGGCAAATGTAGACGTTGCTGGCAAACTTCGCCTGAGGCAAGGTGGTGGCTTCCTTTAGGCCCTGCAGGGCTGCCATTGCCTCTGCGTCAAAGACCTCTGCTTTATCCATTGGCAGGTTTCCTGTGGAGATTAGACAGTGTTTGCTACCCCAGCATATAGCCCATCCTGCACCAGTCGCACGCTGAGGGTGCTCTATCTGTGAACCATCGGTAAAGACCACCAGATCCAGGGGATTGCGTTGTTGTAGCCAGCTCTTAAAGTCTTGTGCTGCCTGTTCCTTTGTGCGGCCTGCCTCATACCCAATCTGCAGATCTTCTTTCCTGGGAAATCTCATCCAAGGGGGCGTGAGTAGAGGGTCATATGCTTCTATCCCACCAGCATGACTGGACGCTCTAGACAGACGTGTGGTATAGGGTTTGGTGGTAGCTACTTTATTAGAGCGTCTCACTAGCGGGTGCCTCTTGTCAAGCTTTTTGATTCTTACTGCAAATACAGCACGCCGGTTGTCTAGTGTCTCTTTCATTGGCATGATTCCTAGCTCACGGTGTAGAGCTGAAATGGGTGTGGTCTTGTAGACTGGCAGTGCCCCTCGCAAAGCATCTCTAAGGGCTAGATCTAGCTTTCTGACTAGGCAATCCATTCGATTGGAGATTTCCTTTCCCTTCTCCATTCGTGTGGCTCCAGGCCACCAGGCCTCTGCTCCATAGCAGAGCACAGAGAGCACACAGGCCTGAATGGATTGTCTAAGCAGTTGTACTGGGGCGCCTCTTGCTGTGTTGCTTAGTGCTTGTATGCCATTAGACACCTGTCGTGCCTTAGCCGCCATGGTCTCCACATGTTTCTTGAAGCTCAGTTTTCTATCTAGCCAGATTCCTAGATATCTTATGGAGCTTTTCACTGCCTTTGCTGTAATAGAGTGAGTGCCAGATGTTGTTTCAAGGTCAATTGAGGGGTTTGAAAGGGTTCTGCGCCGTGTGAAGTGTGCTATCTCAGTTTTGGCAAAATCAAATGTCAGCCCTTCTTTGCTGGCCCAATCATTTAGCAACTTGAAATCCTCCTGGAGAGTAACAACATTCCCTTCAAGAGTGGTTCCAGCACTAAGCAGTCCTAGATCATCTGCGTAGCCTAAGCGTGCACGTCTTCTTTGTATAGTTCCTAGAAAGAACAGAGGCTGAATAAACAGCATGAATAGAATAGGTGAGACTGGCGAGCCTTGTGGAAGCCCTGCTGGGATATCAAAGAGCTCTCCCAGGAGTCCATCCAATCTGATCCTGCCTGTGCGTCCTGTCATGAAGCTTTCCACCCATCTAATTAAATTTGGTGGCCAGCCTTGTTCTTGCAATCTCCGCAGCATCCTTCCTCTGAGTACAGCATCAAAAGCACCCTTGATGTCCAGAGTAAGAAGAGAGACTACTTTTCCATGGGCCCAGGCTTCCTCTATATCATGAACCATCGCTGCCACTAGGTCTGAGGCAGCCCGCCCAGGGAGGGCTCCAAAATGCTGGGGGTGGACAATCTTCTCTTGTATAGCTGTCCAGGCCAGCCTACGGGCTACCAGGCGTTCCAGTCCCTTCCCCAACGTTGAGAGAAGGGCTATAAGCCTGTAGGATCGCGGGAGTGTTGGATCTCTGTTGACCTTAGGCAGCACAACCAGTGTGGCATCTCGAAAGGAGGTTGAGTGCCAGCCAACCCTAAGGCAGGCTCTGAACAGCCTTTCCACTGATACCTTAATATGTGGCCATGCCTTTCGTAGCACCTCTGTTGGCACTCCATCAGTTCCTGGAGTGGTATTACCCGTGTTCAGCAGAGAACTTTGTATCTCATGTGCTGAGGCAACAGGAAAAGGTAATTTGACAGATGGTGGGTTGGACCAGCTAATTGGGATATCCTCTCTGCTTGCAGCCTTCTGTAAGAGCACCCGTTGCAGAAGGTCTCTTTTCTCTCTAGGGGTTGTTCGCGTTCGCCCAGTCTCTTCATCTACAAGAGGGGGGGAATGAAAGGAGCCAGTTGAATGGGCCCATTTGATCATCTTAAAGATATCTTTCCCCACTGAGGCCTCTGCTATCTTGCCTCGCCAGTATTCTCTCTTGGCTTTCCTGGTGGTCCTGGCTACGTTGCTTTTTGCTTCTCGTAAAAAACTAGAGCCTAGGCGCTGTGCACGATGTAGTGTTGTCACTGCTTTCTGGCAGTCCTCATTCCACCATGGCTGACCTGTGCCTTGCCCGGTGCTCTTCTTGGTGGAACTTTCCAGGGAAGCTATTAGTGCATCTGTGATACCTTTAGCCAGGGCATCCAGCTGATCTGTATTGGGGTACTCTGGGATATCACATAGTTTGTCTAGTTTTGGCTTATAGGCCTCCAGCGTCTGGTTAAAGACCTTCTCATTCATGGTGTCGAGACGGAAAAAATGGGTTGGCCTGTCAGGCCTTGCGCCCTGTGGAAGGCTGATTTTGGTGAGAAGAGTCTGGTGGTCAGAGGAAGTGTAAAGGGATCTGTCCACCTGTGTGTCCACTCCTTTGATAACTAATTCCGGGGTGGCCCAGGCCAGGTCTATCATGTTATGCCCACGTGTGGGAGTGTCTGGGTCCATGGTGAGAGTAAAGTTGAAATTCATGGTCCATTGCAGGAATGGTTCCGCCCACATGCTTGGAGGCACTCCTGGTTGCCACACGGGGTGCTTGATATTGAGGTCGCCAGCAAGGAGCAACGGGAGTGCTGGGACAGACCAGGAGAGAAGACAGCCCACACCTTGTCCAGGATCCTCTGCGCCTGGGGGTGCATTGTATATGTTGACTGTCTGAAGCTGTAGACCCCAGGCCTGTATGTGCAGCATGTGGATGTCCCTGTTTTCTGCCCAGGGGCCTGGGACTGCATGAGCATGGATTTGTGGGTGTTTACGCACATAGGTGAGGACCCGTGGCTTCCTGTCCCACTTTTCAATTGGGGCAAAGCAGTTGAATGCTGGATGCTTTTTGGAGATGCGTTGGCTTAAGTTCCTGTGAATCCAGGGTTCCTGTATGAGAAGGATGTCAGTCTTTCTTTCAAACGCTAGATTGAGGGCCGTCTCGTGTGCTGGGCCCCCTTTTCCTACATTGACTTGCATAATCTGCAGGAATTGCGGAGATCTAGAGTTCTTCTTCATTGAGTAGCTGAAAGGAGGGTGTTGTTGCGTGAGATGACGTGTTGGGTGTTGCATTAGATGTTGGGTTGGGCATCATGCCTAATGCTGTGTCTGATACTGTGCTCAATGCTGTGCTTGATGCTGTGTTTAATGTCAGTATGAGATTAGATCTACACTCAGTAGAATCATTCAATCTCAGGTCTGCTGATGACCCTCAATCACTGCATTTGCTGTTACTTGTCTTGATCAAGTATGCCTTACTCTGTGCATTGCAGATATCTCTCAGCTGGTTTCTTGAGTGTCTTTGAACAGTTTCATTCTTTATCTCTGGTCTGGTGAGGCAGAATGAATCATCTGTGGCATGTGATTCAAGACAGTTAGTGCAGCAATTGAGGCATCCACATGCTTCATTCTTCTTATGACAGGATGAATTTTCTTTCACATGATTCTTAGAACTGCATTTTTTGCAGTGAGAGATGCAGAGACAGTATCTCTCTTGATGAAATCTTCAGCATTTGCTGCATTATTGTATTTTGATCTTAGATGCCTTTCTGATCACTGGTCTTTGATATTCATATAGTTTCACTTTTGATGACAGATTTACTGCTGTCTCTTGTGAAAAGTGTAATATAAGAGTGACTATTGAGTTTCCAGGGTGTATTTTTGTTCAGTGACTCTGGACAGACTTGATTCTGATTTGAAGTGTGAATTCTTCTGTCATGAATTCTGCTGAGAGATGCAGAGTTTCATCATCATAGTCACTAATCTTCATGAGCAGCTCAGAAATCAGACAGATGATTCAATGTTCTTTCTTCTCTATCTGAGCATTGGTAAGGGTGGCTGCTAAAACATTCTTTTGAGCTAGCAGGGCCTTCATGTCTTGCAAGCTTCTAGAAATGATGGCAATGCCTGTGGGGATGACTTGAACTGCTGTGATGACTGCTGCCAAAGGCCCTGGGAGTTCAGTCTTCAGCTTTCTAAGAGTAGCAATTGGACTTGCTTTGTGAGCTAGATGATCTGAAGGCAGGTGTGTGAGGATTTGTGATGTTTTTCCTTCTCTGAGGTTATTTCTAAGCAGGGGTTTCTGCAGTATGATTGCTGATGTTTTTGTTACATTGATGCTGTCTGCAGCTGTCTTTGCATAGATAGGAGCTCTTGCATCATTTGCATCAGTGAAGTCAGCAGGCTTGATTGTGATGGACTGCTTAGCTGTTTCTTGACTTCCATTGTATCAGTTCTTAACTAACACCTTCACAGTGACTCCAAGGGCCAGTGCCCTTGATAGGCCTTTTGCCTTCATGACATCTAGGTCTTCTTCAATCTGATCAAGCATATTTGCAGCAGCTAGTGCTTCTGCATGGGATTTCTGTGCCTCAGCCTCATGGGCAGCTAGGAGATCACTAGCCATCAGGCCATGTAGGTTGAGGTGAATTGGTGTGACATTTCTGCTCTTTGAGCTGCCTGCTGGTGTAGGGGAGCTTGGAGACTCCATGTCATTCAGTTCACATGTGCGGCGGGTGATTAGGGTGAGGAGATGGGGTCTCTTGAGTGAATGGTGTATGAGGGAGCAGATGCATGTCAAGGCTCAGGATGTGTTCAGTGGTGTTGAGGGGCTGGGCGCGCTGGCGGCACTGCGTCAGCACGCCATCAGGCTTGCTGCCTGAGGGGATGGGAGAGAGCTTATAGGGATGTGATCAGGATTGATTAAGATGATGCAAAAACGGCAAGTTTGAGAATGTTGCAACCTCTACTTGTGAAGGGAAACAATATCGATGAAATGTTAACAAGTCAAATTATACACGTGACTTGGCAAGTTGTTGGTTGGATACTGTGGGGATGATTGGATTTCCATTGGTGGGAGGACTGGCCAGCTAACTGATATACGCGTCCATCATGTGAGGTGGTGCGGCTACCGGGTATTGTGGGATGGTTGAATCTCTCATATTGGGAGGCCTAGCTAGCTATCTAATATACGCTATATCACGTGCGGCGGGGCGGCCGCCCGGGCAACACACACCCAACACCCCCCCACGCACCAAACGTGCGGGATATTATGTCCTCCGCGTATTCAAATCTAGCTATCCTATCCTAGATGTCAACCAAAACATGCTACATACAAGATTTTGCTAGAATGAACTATTTTCCTTGTGAAAGACCTAGCAAACTGATAAAATGTTTAAATGCCACTGTGTCTAGGGGTTTTGTAAGCCTGTCTGCCACCATATCCTCTGTAGAAACATGATCAATTGAAATCACCCCCTCATTCAATTGTGTACAGGAATAGTGGAATCTAGTGTTGATATGCTTGCTGCACATGGTAATCACTGCCATGATGGTGAGATTGATTGAACTCTTATTATCTGCTCTAATCTACAGAGGGTCCTTCATAATAAATCCCATATCCAACATCATATTGTGAATTCACATAGCCTTGTGTACAGCTTCACTAAGTGCTATGTATTCAGCTTCATTAGAGCTCAAAGATACACAAGGTTGCTTAGAAGATTGCCATGAAATTGAGGCATTCACTAGCAAGAAGACAAAACCTGATGTAGATTTTCAATTGTCATTCAGAGGTCCTGCCCAATCAGAATCTGTATATCCAATGAGTGTAAATGTAGCATTTGGGAATTGAACACACTCATGATCATCAGGCCCCTCATATGAGATGTCTAGATCACTCATTCCTTTCAAATAGCGTACAATGTGGAGTAGAGCTTTCCATGCCTTGGGGGTGGAAATGGTGTTTTTCTGTGCTAGAAGGGATGCCGCATAGGCAATATCTGAATGTAATTTGACCATGAGATATTGTAAGCAGCCAATGCCATGTTGATAACACTGTTTTGTAAAATCAGCTTCTTTTTCAGAGACAGAGAAGTCATCAATTTGAAGTCCTTCTTCCATTGGTGTACAAACAGTGACAGCATCCTCCAGGTGGAAATCTTGCACTAAATGATTGATATACTGTTTCAGTGTCAATTTGATTTCATCATCCTGGTGACATTCAACCTCCATACTCAAATATTTCAATGGCTCTTTGAGATCTTTGATCTCTAACTTGCTTGCTAATGTTTCTACTAACCAATCAGTGTCTGCAGGCTTTTCCATCATTATGTGAAGATCATCAATGTAGATCATCATATAGAGGTGCCTACAGATCATATGCCATCATAGAGCAGGGTTGTAGGAGAATGGAGCAAATCTGTTCTCACACAACAATGCTGTCAAGTAATCATATCAAATCTTCACTGCTGAATTCAATTCATATAGAGATTCTTTCACAGTACAAATCAATGTCTGTGAAGCTCCTGCTTCAAATCTGGTGGGCTGTCTCATATAGATCATTCATCTCAGTCAGTCATGAAGATACACCATCACAATATTGACTTGATGTAGTGTCCATTCTTTTTTCACTGAGATCACAAACATCATATGATTCATAGTGTCATTAACCATGGGGGTGTACATCTCTTTGTGAGATCCCTTTTTCAACCAATTACTGCATGTTATCCAGTGAAATTTTCATAATATCCTGTCTGGATTGGTGTTGGGATTGTTTGAGCAATCTTTTTCAATGAAGATTCAATGGTCTGGTGCCACTGGTTCATCTGCAGGGACATCTGATCTCAGGATTAAGGTCCAGGTTTTCTGTCATTCAAGATCTGTGATCTCATGTTGCATTGATTTCTTCCAATATTCTCCTACACCTGATCAATTCACGGTATCCTTGTACATCTTTGGCAATGAACCTGTGATAGAAGAAGAGACATATGTAGTGAATGATTTCACAGGTCTTATTCATTCAGCATCTTCAATTTTGAGAACTTCACCATCCTCAATCAAGTAGGTTATAGGATTGGACACTAGTCCTTCAACATTTGTTTCATTCATACACTCTTTTGAGGGGAAAATCACATTGCTGGTGATCAGGAGCTTGTCCATCACAGGATTCCACAAACAAAAAATTGATTTACTGTGAAAATCAATAAGCTTATATGATTCCATCTTGGCAGACAGCTTATCCGCGGGTTTTTGTGATCTGTGAAGATGAGTGTAAATGTCTGATCTGAGCTCGCGGAAGTGCAAAACCTCTGGTGGGATGTTTAGAAGCACAGAGAACAGGATTGTATGAGGACAGTGTACAAGCTGCAATTCATCTGTAGTATCTGTAGGCCAAAATTTCAAATTATACAAGATGGTGGAAGTAGA
Source organism: Paracoccidioides lutzii (assembly GCF_000150705.2). Lineage (NCBI taxonomy): Eukaryota > Fungi > Ascomycota > Eurotiomycetes > Onygenales > Ajellomycetaceae > Paracoccidioides > Paracoccidioides lutzii. The sequence goes on along the minus strand of NW_015440960.1, from coordinate 27,233 downwards.
TGTGTTGTTTGTGATTGACACTATCATTTCCAAAATATTCACCCAGAACTTCTTAGGGATATCCTTTCCTATAAGGACTGCCCTGGCACACACCATGATCATATGAATGCCGCGCTCTGATACGCTGTCTTGGTGGGGGGAATGGAGAATCATAGGCTCCCAAATCATCCCCTGACTGATCATAATTGTAGACATCTTTTTGGAACAGAATACACTGTCAATATCTGTTCTCACATACACAGGCGGGGTGAAACTGAGATTTTTCATGAATTGAACCCAGTGGCTGTAAAAATCAACAGCTTGATCCTTTGCATGCAAAAAGTAGATCCACCTATAACAGATGGCATCATCAGTGATTAGCATGTAATATTTCATCCCCTGGTGGGATTCAACAGAGTGATTGTTCATCTCATTGAGCATCTTGCCTTCACCTGTGATATTGATATGCACATATTCCATCACTCATAGCGCCTGTGGCATTGGGGTCTGTGAGTATTTTCATGTCATTCCAGCTTTGACGCAGGTGTCACAGAATAGTCCTGATTTGGGGCCTTTGATTCATACACCTGATAGTGGATTCTTTGCCAAAGCAATTATCACCTCAACATGAATATGACCCAGGTCAACATGCCATTCCACAAGGGTTTTCAATATCTTATTTGGTTTATCATCAGATTCATCAACCATCACCATCGCGTCTCTGTATACATAGGATTGGGCGGTGAAGTTGACCACTTTGAACGCATGGTGGACATCAACTTCTGATTCTCATTCAACGATCTTGTATATAGAGCTTTGGGGCATTCAGATCGCGGTAAATATGACACTGTTTGACACTCAAATAATGAAATAAGACAGGGTAGATGGGGATAATTCAAATCAGAAACCCTGGTCTTCTAGCTTCGCGAACAACAACAGGTTGATGGTTAGATTTGGGATCCAATGGATGTCTCTTACCATGATATCCCCCCCATCTGATTCTAGGAGGATATCCTCAACTTCCTTAACCTGTCCCTGTCCTCTGTCAGCTGTATTAACTTTGAGATTACCTTCAAAAGACACCATACATATCATCAAATGCTTCTCGCTGCTCATATTGAAGCTGGCACAGGTATTCAAATACCATGATTTGGATGATATCTCAGATGACGCAGATAGTGCAATTGTGGTGTTGACACTAGGTTGAGAGGCAAGGAGATCTGACATCTTCTTGTTGTTTTTGTCATTCTTATATCTATCTTTCCCCTTATTATTCTTCAGTTTCTGTCTGCCACTATTCTCATCAGTATTCTTGACAATCTTATCCTTATTCACTTCCCTCCATTGATCAGTCACTAACTCTGGGTGCTGGCACCAGCAGATCTTATTTGTATGTCCTACACAGTCACAAACATCACATTTCAAGGCAGTAGTCAATGTATTGGACTGCTTGTTATCACCATTTGTGGTGGCAGTGTTTGCTTTAGAGGTCTTCAGATGATTAGACTCTTTTGTCTTGCTTGTACAATTGATTAACTGCTTCATCAAATCATCAATATTCATGTTCACAATTGGATCTTGGCCAGTTGTGTAGAAGTCATCAAGACAGGTCTTTACAAACACCTTCTGATGATCACATAGGCCAATAAGGAAAAGATCATGATAAAAATCATCATCTTGTGTGGCTAACTCCTTATGCTGTGCAATCAGATAGCAAAATCTCCTTTGATAGGCAAGATAGTCATTATTCTTGACAGCAAGGTTTGAGAGCTCCTTCATGATGTTCATACATTTCTCTGCCAATGAGACAGTGTATTCCTGGCTGATCTTCTGCCATAGGGCAGCTGTGTTATCCAGTTCTAATACTTCAATCATTGTACATACAGGTCCCAGTAGGGACTGCAACATTCAATGATATAAGGCCTTTGTACATACTGTCCAACACTCTTTATCCAACTGGTTGGTGTTGTATTCTTCAGGCAGTTCATGTTGGTTTTTCATAAGAATATCAGTGGCGCCAATAACCTTCATGTCCACCAGGATGCCAATCCTCCATGCTTGATAGTTGGTTTCATCAAATGTTGTCATGGTCTTCATATCCATCAAAGCTTGCACCTCCTTATGATATTCATATATCTTCTGTTTTAGAGTATACACAGGAGTAGTATCACTCATACAGGCATTCTTCCACATGGTCATCATCTGTTGACAAAATGTGAGAAGATCAGCCACAGTCATCATGATCATGCCATTGACATTGAGGGTAGAAATTGAGATAGGGCCAGAATTTGAGCTAGAGATTCTGTCATCCTCTGATTCATCACATACAGGCTCTTTCCCTGTATCATGGGTTGAGATGACTTCTTCCATTGCTTCTTCCACTAATGCATATTCAGTTTCTTCTTCATCTTCTGAGGTGGGCACTGTATCCACTACACCTTCTTCATAGAGTGTAGGGAACATCTCTTGAGTCTTTGAATGAGAATGTAGAGATCTCTTTCATTCTGATTGAGAAGTAAGGGGTGATCTACTCATCTAGACACAAGACTTGAGTATCCTCAGATCAAAAATTTAAGAAAAGAAAGAAAATCAGAAAAAAGAGAAAAATGATGTTTTGTTTTGATTCCTTCACGGATGCGATCACTTTCTCACAACAGAGAGTATCCCCTTGAGATCTTCTGATTTTTAGTGTAAAAAGAGTGTTTTTTTAAAGGAAATCTAGTCAAACTCATCCAATATCGCGTTGGTTGCAGCATATTCTAATTAAAATGTCTTGTTTTTCTTAAAAAAAAACTGCTATCCGGGCCATAACCTGTGGGATGGTTGAATCTCTCATATTGGGAGGCCTAGCTAGCTATCTAATATACGCTATATCACGTGCGGCGGGGCGGCCGCCCGGGCAACACACGCCCAACAGGTATAAGGGGCTGAACCCCTAGATTCGCTCTGGCTGGCTGACTCAGCGTAGCCATCGTTTGCACGTGCGCACGTGATCATGCTACGCGAGCTTGCTTAAGCTCGTGTTCTCATCTCATTCTTTTCTTCCCTTTCCCAAGCAATTCGTCCTTGTTATATAGGAGGACTAGCCTCTAGTTCTTAGAGCTTAACCCTCTACACCGGGCGGCCATGCCCAACAGATACTACGGCTACCATATCACGTGGCCCCACTATATTATATTGCTATCGCTTAGCTTTTTACCTTTTTCAATCAAATTATAAAGGATATGATATTTTATTTCAATGTGATGTGATTTTCATGTCAGAAATTTCTCTTTTACTATTTCTATCACTTTCTTGTTGTCAACTTGTAGATGTAAGTATATTTTTATTTTCTCATCTATTAATTCAGTATCATATAGCATATCATTCAATAAAATTATCTTACAGATTATTTTACTTACTGTGATATATTCTATGTTAATAATTAATTATGCAATTGAGATCTGCTATTGTGAGCATTATAAAATTGATAATTCATTTATCAGAATCATATAATTTATAGTTGATTTATATTGAAAATTTGTCTTTGCTTAGTTTAAATTATTATATATCATAGAACTAAGTCCTTCAGTTATTTCCTTCTTGTATAGAATTTTATAATTTTTTATTTTTATGATATAATATAATATATATCTTAATATTGCTTAGCATTTATTATATAAATATAATTGAATATTTAATATTATTAGACATGGTGATGGTTATTAATTCTTGAAGACTGGTGATGAATATACAGTAAAGAGATTTTCATTATGATGGTATTTTCTTTACAGTGGGGCGCACTCAATAATGGTAAGTGCGCGTGACATAGTTATAGCATCATTATAATAAATCAATCAACTGGTTAACTATAGTCTGTAAATATATATGATTTTAAAAGAAATTATTTCTCTGTTATGCTTGTTACTATTGTTGAATATTAATATTATTTATGACGAAAGAATAATCGGTTGTTATGTTTTCATATATGAAATGAAAAAATATATATATAATACTGAGAACTCATGAATTTGTTTGAAAAATTTATTGACTTTTCAAGAAATGATGATACTGAATCAATCTGCCTATTCCCATATTTCCAAGTAAAAACAAACTCAAACTCCAATTACCTAAAAACGAAACCAACATTTTTTTTTAAAAAAAAAAGAAAAGAAAAGAAAAGAAAAAGGATGAAACTGTAGCATGTCATAGTAAACGAGAACGAAACCAGGAGCTTCTCCGCGCAACCATCAAAAATAAACAAAAAACCTCGTCAGGCATTACCCGATCAACAACTGGCGCCAGCCAGACGGAAATAATAACCCTCTTGCCTGAACTATAAAGAGTTCGACCATGAACTCTCCATCCTGACTGCCGTATCACAAAGACTCTTTCCCAGCCCCAGCCCCATTCCCGGTTTCCACCGCTCCAACACCACGCTTCCTCTCCATCCCAAAATCCATCCACCAACCGAAAGCAGCAGCCACACCCAAAATCGCCTGAAGCACAATCAACACACACATAAGCGAGAAGGAGGTATGAGTCTCCCTGCACAGCCGACCAAAGGCATCCGTGGCATTGACCGGCTTACCATGTGTGTCCACTCCGCCCGGGAATCCCCACTTGCAGGTCCAGGTGCGGATGGTCTCGCCGACATTGTCACCGTTGTTCATGCGCGGGTCAGTAACGGTTGAAGTGAAGGCGATGGCGCTTATAGCAGCGATAAGGCCGCTAAGTGCTACGATGGTGATTATGACGTTTAGGAGGATTACGCGGGAGTGTGGCTGTAGGTGTGTTGGAGTTAGCCGTTGGAACCGGTGTTGATGTCCTGCAATGGTAAATGAGGAAAAGGTGCAAGATGGTGTGGTGCACCTACAGATGGAAGGGAAGCCATGATAAGATACGCGAGGGTGAGAACGGCAATGATACTGCCACAAGCAATCAGGGCCGTAGTTGGACGCAGATCAAGATACTCCGGCCACAGGACGAGCCCCCATTCCTTGAATGGGCTGGTTTCCTGATAAAAGCGAAGGGAGCGAGCTTCGCAGCCAATTACGGCTACGGCAATCGCGAAGATAAGACCAGAGATGAAAGTTCGGATCCAGTGGAAGATTTTGGTGCGGGAGAGGTAGATCGATTCGTCTTCGTCAGAGGCAGATAGGGTGGTGGCCTGCGAGCCGTGATTGGAGCCAACAAATGATGATGAAGACATTGTTATGAAAAATAGTAAATTGAATCAATGAACGAATAGAACGAGGGTGACCTTGTTCGCACCACTTGTGTTCAGCTCAAATGAGAGGCGGGCTCTGCAGAATTGGGAGTAATCGTCTCAATAAGCACACATCACTCTGCGCAAATGTGTTCTCAACAATTCCGATCGAAGAACAGCTTGGTTCGTATATAGGGACGAAAGAAAAATAGATAGGTAGATCAACTAACGGAAGACCAAATGAACAGGAGGCACAGCCTGATAAAGCGCAGCTCCAAACAAAAAGGAGGGAAACAAATACGGAAACTCAAGAACCACCAAGTATATGGGTGAAGAGGAAAGGAGAAAAAAATAGAAAATTAGAACGTGAGAGAAATGGGCCACAATACACTTTTATTCTTTAATCTGCTGCAGTCTCTCGTCTGCGCCAAAGGATCTCCATGTATATGTGACATGAAATTGATATCACGGCCCTGGTACCTCTGCGGAAAATACAAGAGGAACTTTGACAATTGTTGATCTTGATTCCCAGTCAGCCATTGGCTCTGGTCCTGAAGATCTGCGCGCATAACGCATGACGTTGGCTGCATCAGATTGAAGAAGCAGAAGGACAGCGCATCTAATTGGGAAGATTCGGATTCCCCAGTCTCCATCGCGGCGGCAGGCTGCGTTTTTTGCAACTGGTCACCACGGCCAATCAACTTGCATATCCAATCCTTTCTTGGACCTCTCCAGAGCGGGCTACAGGGGAGCGACACACAGTCGATTCGTCAGTGCTGTTAGCGCCGGCATCCAAGGATTGCAAAAGGCAGCACAACTACTGGGTTGCATCAAGCAACTTGATAAGGCGCCTCTGTTAACTCCTCCTTAGGTCCGAGCCAGCGCCAGGAACATCGAAGTGATTGGTATTGAAGGCTGAGATAAGGCTTGGATAGTCGAGGGGTATGCTTGGTTCTATAAATAGCCTACCCCGGTTTTTATTGTTTATGCCGATCTATGATAGTTTGAAGACTTGATAATCTGTAGTATATCATCCACGGGCATATTTGACACTTCTACTTCCTGTTCTATCACCAGGATTGGCGTGTGTCTTATTATTTTTGCTATGAACACTTTGGGCTCGCGTCTTGTCCATTGTGGGTCTCGGCGTCAAAATTGTTCAACATCTCAAGCATCCATCCGGGTTGTACATTCAACATGCAATAAATAGCGCATCACATCTCCGAAATTGTTTACACTGTTAAATGTACCAGTAAATCTTCCTAAACGTATCAGAGCAGCACAGAGAAGAAACATGGGATTGAGTGTTCTATAACTGGATGAAATAAAACATGTATTCCCTTACACCTTACCCCCCTCACTCCTCCAGCCTTTCTACGCCCCTTTATGCAGGTCTAAATTGTATCTTGTTGGACGGTGATTTCCTAGACAGCTTTGTCCCCTTATTATCATAATATTGAACACATTGGGCAATGCACTGAAGCAATTTGTTAAAGATTGAAAAAGTAATATTAATTTGAAGCTGGGCAATAATCAACTAGGTTTATATCAGGCACCCTTTTTGCATCATGGTTTAAGCTACATCAAGCTGACACACAACCTGCGCGACGTATGGGTGGCTGGCAGCGTCAACAATGCGAAAGAGATAATGTACCAGTTCCAGTCCACTTCTTCCTGAATTATACCGAATCGTTATAATCCATTTTCCGCAGGGGCCGGTAAATTGCCTAGGCTCAGAGGCACTCGTGACATCCTATTTCGTAAAAGAGGCATCATACGTATATAGTAAAATGTCATACCCACCCCCTTTTTCTCGATCCACCCTGAACAAAACCCTTCTAAACCTCTTTCCGTGAACCCAAAGCATATAACATAAACATTACGCTGTGTTGAAGGTAAAATCACGCAGTTCCCAGCAAACTCCGAAAAGGAGAACCCGAAGTGAAAGAAACTAGTACAAAGTAGTTAAAAGAAAAGCTCTTGAATAAATCCCATTTCCCAGATTCGATCTCAATCACCCGCACAGTAAGCCAGTCAACCGCTTTCCAACATCTCCACCACTCCCTCTAACGCCTGTGCTTCTTCCCCGTCAATCCTCCGCCCAGCAACTACCACTCCATGCTCATTCCCAGCCCCCAGCCCCCCATTCCGCTCTAGATGCAATCGCGTCCGACTCTCAATGTACTCCATTCTCTCCTCACGCTTCGGATCTAGTCCCATCTGATCCACAGACTTGGGCAACGTCGATAATTTCGGCCGGAGTTGTGCAAGCATTATCCGTAGCGCGGGGAGTTGGGAGAGTATGAATGTTGTGTTGGTTGTGATGGGGGCTCGTAAAGGGTCTGCGGCGTCACCAATTCGCAGGCGTCGGGCGGTGGGATCGGTAACGAGGAAGGAGAGATCGGGGGCATCTGTCGTTGGAATCGAGGGTTTGTCGGGGTTTTTCGTCGTTGTCAATATATCTGTGGCTGTGGTTGTTGCCTGCTTTTCTTCTGTGGAGGCTGAGTGGCAGTCTTTTGACAGGATTGAGCGGAGTTGTGCAATTATTGCTTCATTGCGGTCGGATTCTTGTTTCAGTGCGCGCTGCAGTTTTCGGTTCTCACGTAGCTTGTAGCGTTGGAGGGTTATGGATTCTAGGGTTGGGGAGTTGGGAGGAATGGATGTGAGGGAGAGCTTCTATGATGAGAAATATTCCACAATAGTTAGCGAGTATCCAGTAAACAATATCCTATAGCTTTGCATGAATGGTAAAAATGGCAGCTTTGGCGATTCTAATGCTGACTCCGTCGCCCTACCTCATAATGCGACAGGCGGATCCATCCCAGCAAATCTTCGGGTACCGTCAAGATATTGCGCAGTACGTAAATCTCAAATTTATCAAACGCTTTATCCACTGTCGCCTCAAGCAGCGTCTCCAGCTGGTGCAGCCCGTTTTCTATCTCCAGCCGGGCCTCCGGGTACTCTATGTTGCCATCATCATCTGTGTCAGGGATAGAGTCTGCTGTGTGTGAGAACCCTAGACGTTCTGGCGGGGCATTTAAAAGACCCTCTTCCAGGCTGGAAATGGCTTGGTAGATGAGGTTGTTTATGGAGTTTATTATGTCGTCGATGAGAGACTGGGACATAACATACAATGCAAGTTACTTTATCGGCCAGTGGGATGGGGGGGGGGGGGGGAGGGAAGCTTACCAGTGGGGTGTAGCTGAAGTGCTCCGTGAGCAGGGAAGTTATGGTGTCATTCATTGTTGTGGGACGAAATAGTAGATGGCATACTTGCACAGGATGGTCTGTATGTCTAGGCAGACAATGCACATTCCAATTCTAACCCCGCTAACATCGAGATATTCCCGTTGAGATCGCGTGTTGTTGGTTGGGACATCGCATCTTTTAACTTGCATGGGAAGGTTTGACGAGGTCGGCTAACCTTCCTAATAAACTTAAGTTGGTTTAGTCGTGCTACAGTCCCCCTAGCCGCAGTATTGTCAAACACTGCTAGACAGGGCTGAAATAATCCAAAATTTGTTGGCCGATATTGAGGATTCCATTTCAATACTCTGTACCGGGTTGACTTTTATTTATTTTGCTACTATTTTCAATGTTCTATCATACGCACACCTAACAGCAGATGAAGAAAACTCGAATGTAACAGAGGGGCAATGTTGGATTAGAGCTCATTTTGCGGACCAGCCACATTTGGACAAGCAAATGATAATCAGATTTAAGGCTGGGGCACAAAATAATAAGAAAATCACATACCCCTGAGAGGGAATAAGAAAAAAGTCAAGAGATATAAGACGCAAAAGGGGACAAGATAATTAATCTGAGAGAAAAGAGAAAGAAAGGAAAGGAACAAGAAACTACAGAACAACTACCTGGGAAGTTACTTTCCCAATCTCTTTCCCCATGGAGCCCAGGTCGGACACAGAAAAAAGAAAGCAAATTTCCCCCTACAGTCCGAAAATTGCAAAAGTGGCAATCAATACACTGGAGAGACTTGCAGCGTGAGACATCTGCTTAGGCGCTGCGTTGGTGGTGGCTGAAAGTGGCCTAGTCTGAGTTGGTGTTTCGGTACCAGCAGCAGCGGTTGACGGTAGAGCTCCGCCCGTTGGGAGTGCTACACCGCCGTTACCACCACCCCCGGGGAAACCGCCGGTTGGTAGAATGGGGATACCACCTTGGGAACTACCGCCTCCAGACATCGCCGCTGACCGGAATGCTTCAATCCCCTTGTCTGCTCCTACTGGACTAGATATGGGACGATATATATTAGCAATTACATTTGATTTCAGCTTTCGTCTTGATGGGATGTAAAGGAATGCCTACGGATTTATAACCATGACCATGCCATTTTGGCAGTGGTTAGTCTGGCCGCAGAACAACCATAATGGGTTGCTGTCGTGGACCATAACCGTGAACACAGGCATTTGTGCGGCATCAGGTAAAACCGGTAAAAACCCGGACCTGATAGCGGGATGAGAGCCATTAGATGCACCTATGGGAGAACATGGTTGTTCCCATGTAGACTGGGAGACAGAGTGGTTCTAGAGAACGATAAATTAGCTACCAACTCCTCTCAACTTAATCATTCCTTCTAGGGCTAGGGGGGTATGTTACCTTCGGATGGAACTGGAACTGGATCATTGAGCCTGGCTCAACCTTAAGAGAGTCAGGGTAGAATCTCTGAGTGCCTTCTGCATTGCCAACCTGAACAGTATGCACCGTAACCATGCCCTCTGGAGATTGCCTTTTTACAACTGACCATCCGGAGATGATTTTATTTTCAACTTGTGCCTGGATTCCGGTTGACAGAAGCACAGTCGATGCTAACACTCTTCGAAACAACATTTCTGGAACTTTCGATTTTCTTTGTTCAAAAATTACGTTCGTGAAAGACAAAGCAGAGGGACAAGGCCCGTATCGTTCGTAGAAAGTGAGGCTAGGAAGCAAAAGTAAAATTAAATCAATGAATACAAGCGGCTGGCGCTTTGATATAGCAGAAGCGAATGTGTAAAAAATATTCGTACACAAAGGAGAGAAATTAAAAAGAGAGAAAAGAAAGAGGCATTAAAAGCACTTTCTCACAGAGATGGTGAAAGTAAACGGAAGAGAAAAGAACGGAAACGGAGGGGGAAAGTGTAGATTTAAGACGAATAACGAGATCATCCAAGCTCCCAGATTGAGGGTTTTCACAAACCAGGGGTACGACAAAATGGAAGTTTGGTGTCACGGATTCCAAAGATGGTATGCCACTTGGGACCTTAGGATTTTTAAAGGGGAATGACACATATCCGAACGGGATGCCCAAGTGGAGTCATATTCCTTTTAGGATTAGAGGCAATAGCATCAGACACATTTGACGCCACAGGCCTCGAACTCTTACCCCTGGGTAGATCTGGGGAGGAATGAGTATGTCTTGAGTATGAAGTCCTCGAGGGAGGCATACTTCAGGAACTGATCAGCACGGAGTAGCAGACAATTCATCTTCAAGTACATTTCGTTCCTAAAATTCAGGTGAAATTTCCATGAGAGGATTTGTTTTCAACATCTCATCGAACATTGATGTCGCCATTATGCAACAACCACTGCCAAATTGGAATTTTAAGAACAGCAAGCCCTAAAAGTGAGCTATCCTGCGATTAGGGGTCAATCTGCATTTTCTAAAGGGCTAGCAGGCTCCATTACAATTGCGGACGGCCACTGTTCCATGCATGAATGGGGTTGCGATGCGAAGCGTAGAAGAGTTTGAGCACCGTCACATCGCCGTTTGAGACGTTGCAAGCCCCTGTAGGTATGAGCATTGGCAGAGGGCTGTCATTGTCCTATCCTGTGTCATCCCTTTAACAGATTTGACGGATCATTATATAGATTTTGGTGCGGACATCCTTGTGTAAATGCTCATCTCCTTTGGCGCATCTGTAGAATTGGTTCTCGACCGCAAGATGACAGTTGGTTACAGGAGGTTGATTCTGGGTGATGGCGTGTTGTGGCTGATGCGATAATTGTGGCTGATAGATAACCTGCATTTGCTGCCTGAGGCTGCGGTTTGGTGTGAAAACCAACTGATGATACTATTTTCTCACGGTAGAACGAATAGTTACGCCTTGGGTTTCAGCATAGAGAAAATTGCAGGGAAAGAGCAAAATTCGAATGCAATTTTCGATGACCAGACCGCATATGACGGGTTTTAAAAAAAATTCCTTAGACCCCAAAATTGTACGATAAATATTCCTGTTAAAAGACACAGTTGCTGGATGATCCCAAATACCAACCATGACCGTGAACTCCCCGAAACTAGCCGCCCTGCAAACCCAAACTTAAATAAGATATCCCTCTTTATGTTCGGCTGAGAGCCACTTCCTCTCGTCGGAGTGTTTGAGGGAATCCAGATGTTCCTCTGACTATCTTCAGTTAGTTATACGGAATGATTATAGTTATTTGAAAACGTAAATCCATAAAACGCCGGGCCGTATCACAGAATTAAAAATCAAGCACCATCTGCGGCGCTAACTTCTCCAAGTCCTCAATCTAGAACCCATCAGCATTGTAGTAACACATTTAACTCACCAAATAAATAAATAAATAAATAAGAAAAAAAGAAAAAAAAAGAAAACCATAAACTCACCTCCAGATAACTATCAACCTTAGCCCGTGCTCTACCTCGTACTTCAGGGCTATCCGACCTACTCTCCTCAACCTGTGTCCTCTCATACGCCGCCCGCGCCAGTGCCTCCCGCACAAAGATGTCTACATACTTGGCCACCACCCGCCCGGCATCCTTAGCGATTTTGGTCTTTTCGTCTTGGAAATGGCGGTGCAGGAGTGTCGTGAGCAGTTTGCTGGGGATCATGGGTCCGGAAGAGTCAAACCCTTCGCGTGGGTTAACAGGAGCAGATTCGGTGATTTCTGCAAGGATATAATCTGGTACGCCGGCAGGGGAGCGGGAGTTGGATTGGGATCTTCCACTGTCTGATTGAGAGCCCGGTGGGGATGAGGTGGTTTGATCTGGAGGGTTGGGGGACGGTGTTCGCGACACACGGATAACATCGCTATCATTTTTGCGACCCGAAGATTTTCTACGGGACGTGGATAAGGAGGAGGATTGTTTTGTTGTGCGGGTTGTGGACTTGGGCTTAGATTTTGACATTTTGGAGATTGTGGGAGGTTTTGTTATGCCGCCGGCGGTTCGTGGGCGGGGTGGTTTGAACAGAGGAGGTTTCCGCTTTGCTAGAATTGTAGAATGGTCCATTGGCGGTGTGAATAGTGGGTTGTTTAAATTTTATTTGTCCAGTGGCTGAATTTTGATCTGATCCAGATTATATGTTGGAAATTTAGACGCTGGTGTTGCAATGACACGCTTGTCGCGTTTGAAGGCACGAGAGCACGTGAGATCAATTCCTTCCCTTGCCTGCTTGCTGATATCTTCCCACAAAACTGAAGAGATAGATTAAACTCAAGCTTCTGCTGATGGAATGACTTCCATAGTTGCTTATAAATACTTTTGAATACCTTTGAATTTTTATTGAATTGGTATAATGAGAATCATAGTTTAAATCTAGAGTCAAAATGATAATAAGATAAAAGCTTTAATTTATTTAACTAGACAGCTGTAATGAGAATTCTAAAATGAAAATTAAAATATAAAATGAATGAGCAGCTATGACAAAAGTCAGAATATAGTATATTTAACATAGTAGTATTTACAATAACTAATTAATTTATATAATGACTATAAAAAGAAAAAGAAGAGAAAAATAGCAATAAGAGAATAAAATATATATACATATGTGTAGATATATATAAGCTTAGTAATAATTAAGATATATAGTTAAAATAGCAGTTCGCAAGAATTTAAAATATATAAATTTTATTTTTAAAGTTAATAAAATCTGAAAAATATATTTTTATTAATAAATATTATGATAAAAACTCAAAGTAAAAATAATCTGATATTATTAATTATAAGTTAAAAATAATAATTTTTATTAAATTAATTAAAATAACTATTAGATTTAATTCTATAAATTATTTTATAGTATAAAAAATATATTTTAAAAGTATTATAGTACAGCTACTTATATATTAATAAAGATTGATTCATTTTGCTATACTTTAAAAATTAATTTGTTCTGATCTCAATCATATTTAGTTGCTCATGTTGATCTGATTTGATTCTAAATCATCTCTATATATTCAGCTGCTTGTTTATTTTACATTCTAATCTTCAGTTTAGTATTTTTATTGCAGCTGCTTAGTTAAATAGATGAATTGAATCTGTTGTCTTATTATCTGTTAGAGAGCAAATGCAAGCTGCATAAGAAGGAAGCTCTCTGCATTGCTAACTGCTATATAATGAAATACTAAGATTGATGAGAAAAAAGAGGTATCAGGGTCTGCTCAGATTATAAACAGCCTACATGATCACGTGACCATATAACAGCCGATCCACTAGGTCCCATGTGGGGTGTGGTCATGTGATGGGGATAAATCTAGCCTCAGTGCTTGAGTCTAACATTATCTTTTGATCTAGAAGTGAGCATGTCCTCATTCTAAAAGATCATCATTATAAGGGGTTGAACCTCTAGATTTGCTCTGGCTGGCTGACTCAGCCTAGCCATCATTTGCATGTGCGCACATGATCATGCTACGCGAGCTTGCTTAAGCTAAAGTTCTCATCTCATTCTTTTCTTCCCTTTCTCAAGCAATTTGTCCTTGTTATATAGGAGGACTAGCCTCTAGTTCTTAGAGCTTAACTCTTTACATTACAAATTGCTTCACTCCTTTCATTGATAGGTCACTGAGAGTCTTAATTCTGTATCATGAAGCTCAGCAAATGTGCTGACATATAATAGACTATTGAGAGCCTTAAATCCTGCATCATGAAGTTCAGTGATAGCACTGGTATATGAATAGACTGGGTTAGCAATCATGCTAACAAATGAATGAGCAACATTGAAAATGTCTAGCTGAATGAGATAAAGCAGCAGACTTGTACAACAAATAGATTAACATGAAGCAATGAGCAGAGACACCCTCAGCAGCTTTGAACAATAATGAATAGCTTTTCTCCAACAGCAGAAACAGGTTCAGTGTGAGAACAGAGATTTAATAGCAGCTCAGCAAGCTGAAATAGCTAATCTACAACAAGCTTTGAATATCTCAACATCAATTCTCTCTCAATTGAATCTGCAATCATTTATTGCAGTCAGAAGATCAAAGACCAAGCTATCAGACTGTGAGAAGTATAATGATTCTAATCTGAAGCACTACCCTCAGTAAGAGCTAAAGCTTCAGTTAAAACTTAAAGTTGATGAGAAAGCTTTAGATAATAATAAGGAATGTGCTTGATATGTGTACTCAAGACTGAAAGAAATGGCAGCAGCTCAAGTATACTTCTGATACTTCTGAGTTGAGAATAATAAGAACAAGATCAACTTCACAGTAGAGAGCTTACTGAAGCAGACACACATGCTCTTTATTGATTCTGCATGACAGAAAAAGACTATGTAAAAGCTCAACAATCTATGACAGAGTAGAAGAGCTCTCTTTAACTTTCTACATAAATTTAATCAGCTACTGCTGAAAGCTGATGGTTATGAATAAGATGATCACATTAAAAAGAGATATTTGAAATCCACTCTAAGCATGGAGCTGAGGGAAGGCATGATGAGTGTAAGGGAACTATCTCTCTATGAGAATTACTGCAAAAAGCTTAGATTAGTTGATCATCAACTCTCTGAACTTAAGACTTTAAGGCAGTGGTCTAAACATTGTGAGGGCAGATCTTCTTCAGATCATACAACATCTAATTCACACTCTCTACTTTGTTATGCTGTTCTTGACTGATGAAATCAGTCTCAAGCTTCTACTGATGATCTGATGAATCTCTCTCCTGATACTGTGACCCCAAGTGCCTACCATGCTAAATTGATAAATCAGATAGAGATTAATCAATGAAGAGAGCAAGACCTGTGTCTGAGATGCAGAGCCAGAGATCATATGATTAAGAGCTGCTCATTCAAACCTCTCAGACACTCTGTCACCCCCATGATAGCTAAGGTGATCCCCAAGCTGGTACTGAACAATGATGATGTGAATATGAGTGAGAATTTGAGAAAAGAGTAGCTTCAATCAAAAGACACTGAAAGGAGCAAAATAAGAAGCTTATGAGAAAGCAATAGAGAAGATTTAAATCTCAGATGATATTCAAACCCTTCACTATCAATGCTATAGTAGATAATATCTTTTTGACTAGAGAAATGATAGACAGTGAATGTAATGTCTATGATCTTATTTCTCAATTCTATGTTAACAAGCATAAGCTCTTGTGCATTGAAATTCCCTCTGTTAAAATGACTGGTTATGAAGACTCCATGAGACTCTCCACAAGCATAGTGACTGGCATTTGAATTGATATAGACAGTCATGTAACTGAATGAGCCTTTCTCTATGTAGTGAATGAGTTACATGGTCATGATATGTATCTAGGTGACCCCTGGTTGGCCCAGCAAAAGGTGACTGTGATCCCTTATCAAAGAATTGTGAGATTTGAAAAGAATGGCATAGAGGTAGAGTCTAGTTCAAATGCAAAAGCTGATGTGATTCTCATCTTTACTGTAAGCTTCTCTAGACTTATGAGCACTCAAGAGAAGCAAAACATTGAGATCTTTGCTGTCAGTTTGACCAACATTCAAAAGACTCTAGAAGTGAAATCAAAGATTGACTCTAGAGAAAAGCTGCCTGAATATTATCATGAGTTTTTAAACATATTTGATAAGGAAGTTGCTGATGCTCTACTTCCACTTCATGACTCAGATAGAGATCATGGAATTGAACTGATTAAAAAGGCTGATGGTAGTGCAGAACAACCCCCTTGGAGTCTATTATATAATATATCTTGAGAGGAACTACTGACTTTATGAAAGACTCTTATAGATTATCTGGATAAGAGTTTTATTAGAGTGAGCAACTCCTCTGTGGCCGCCCCTGTACTATTCATGAAGAAGTCTGGGAGTGGGCTAAGATTTTATGTGAACTATTGAGCTCTTAATAAAATCATCTGAAAGGATTGATATTCTCTATCATTAATCAGTAAGACTCTACAGTGAATTAGACAGGCTAAATCATTTACTAAGCTGAACATTATTGCAGCTTTTTACAAGATTCAAATCACAGAAGATGATGAGTAGATGACAGTCTTTAGAATCAGATACAAGCTATTTGAGTAACTGGTTACACTCTTTGATTTGGCCAATGCTCTGAGCACATTTCAAAAATATATCAACTGGGCATTACATGAATATCTGGACAACTTCTGCTCAGCCTATTTAGATGACATCTTGATATTTTCCTCAAGAAGCTTACAGGAGCATCACAAGCATGTACAAAAGATGCTTATGTGTCTATGGGAAGCAGGTCTGCAGGCAGACATCAGAAAGAGTGAGTTCAAGATGAACAGCACAAAATATCTTGAATTCATCATTGAAGCAGGCAAGGATATATGAATAGATTCAGAGAAGATTAAAGCTGTTTTGGAATAAGTGACATCTACTACTCTTAAAAGTGTATGAGAATTTTTAGGCTTTGCCAATTTCTATAGATGATTTATCAGGGATTTCTCAAAGATTGTGACCCTACTGACAATTCTTACATGCAAGAATGTTCCTTTTTTGTAGATGAGCAAGACTGAGAAAGCTTTTAAGTGTCTAAAATCAATGTTTATTTCTGCTCCAATCCTGCTTCAATTTGACCCAGATCATGAGACTATATTGAAAATGAACTTCTTAGATTACATCTCAGAAGGAGTGCTGCTACAATATGATGAGCAGAGCATTCTACACTCATATGCCTTCTTCTCTTACAAGAATTCACCTGTGGAATGCAACTATGAGATTCATGATAAGGAGTTATTAGCAATAATTGAGTGTTTAAAGGAATAGAATGCTGAGCTACAAAGTGTAAAAGAATTCAAAATTCTCACAGATCATAAGAATCTAGAATACTTCATGACTACATGCAGACTAAATAAAAAACAGCTACATTGAATGGATATTCTCTATCAATTCAACTTCAGAATTGATTATCAGTTAGAGAAGTTGAACACTAAATCAGACATTCTATCACAAAGAGAGCAGGATATGCCACAGAGTGCTGATGATGAGAGAATCAAGCAGAGGCAAGCTCAACTACTTAAGTTTAATGTACTGGCATCTGGAATGGAATCAATAGTAACCACTACCAGTGTGGAACCTGAAATGTCTCTTCAAGCTCAGTGAAATGAGGCTCACAAAAATGACAAGATTCTGCAGTGTCTGGAGCAAACTCTTCATGAGGGAAGATTCAGATTTTCTTCTAAACTCAGCATTAAGGTCTCTGTCTCTGAGTGCTCTTTAAATGAGAACAGAAAGCTTCTCTTTCAAGATCATAAGTGAGTGCCAGACTTCAAACCTCTTCAAATCAGATTAGTGTATGAGGCTCATGACTCACCTCTTACTGACCATCTCAGATGAGAGCAAATGGCAGGAGTTCTAAGATGTGAGTTCTACTGACCAGGCTATATCACTGATGTGAGAAGAATGATTAGGAACTGTCATCTTTGCAGATCAAACATCACATGGAGAGATTGATGTCAGAGACTGCTTAAGCCTCTTCTTATTCCTGAATGCATGTGGTAGAAGCTTTCTATGGACTTTATTGTGGACTTATAAAGCTCTAAAGAATACATGAACATCATGATTATAACAGACAGACTGACCAAAGAGATTATATTAAAAGCAGTTAAGAAAACTGATGTAGAGACAGTGACTAAAGTGTTTCTTCACAACATCATCTCTTGACATGGCATCTTTAAAGTGATAGTGTCAGATTGAGGGTCAGCTTTCACAAGCATATTTTGAACTCAGGTGTGTGAGAAATTAGACATTAAAAGACAACTCTCTACAGTCTATCACTCAGAGATGGATAGAGCTACAGAGTGAATGAACCAGACTCTGAAAATCTACCTACACAAGTACATTAGCTTTCAACAGAATGACTAGCATGAATGACTCCCTCTAGCAGAGCTGGCCATCAATAATAGAGATGCTGTCTCAATGGGTGTGAGCTCATTCTTTTTAACACATCTTTTCCATGTCTTCTTCATTGATATAGTCAATGCACCCTCTGTTGAAACATCACATAATTTCATTGAGTTTGCAGATGATTATATGAGGAAGGCCTGTGAAGTGTTGAAGTGAGCTCAAGTAAAAATGACAGATGCTCAGCAATCTCAAGAGAAATATATAAATAGATGAAGAGACCTGGCTTCAAGCTTTCAACCTGGAGATAAGATCTGATTGAGCTTAGAGAACATGAGAACTAATCACCTGTGCAAGAAGCTGAATGTGAAATACAATCAATATACTATGCTAGAAAAGATAGAATTCTATGCTTACTGACTGAATGTTCCACTCAGCATTCACAATGTCTTTAATGTAAAGCTTCTACATGCTGTGATGATGAATTCTCTGTCTAGTCAGAGACAAACTGACTGGCAGCCACTCACTATAGAGACTTTGAAAGAACCTAAGTTTGAGATTGAGGAAATTCAGGATGAATGAACCTACCAGAGGAAAAAGCAATACCTTGTTAAATGAGTAGGTTGAGCTAAGCCTACATGAAATGACATAAGTCTCCTACAAGAAGTGAAGGCCTTAAATGCTTGAGAGACCTCTTAGCAGACAAAATTAGATATAAAGAGGGCTTTAAATAGTCATAAAGACTGCAACAAAGAGGGAGAAAGAGGGTATTATAAGAGGTTGAACCTCTAGATTTGCTCTGACTGGCTGACTCAGCCTAGTCATCATTTGCATATGCGTATATGATGATGCTACATGAGCTTGCTTAAGCTTGAGTTCTCATCTCATTCTTTTCTTCCCTTTCTCAAGCAATTTGTTCTTGTTATATAGGAGGACTAGCCTCTAGTTCTTAGAGCTTAACCCTTTACAATCATCATCTTCATCTTTCAGATAGCTGCTCATCTCTCATGTCCTTATTCATTCATCTAGATGTTTTGATGATTCAGCTTTAGTAAGATTGACCTCATGAAAATTCTGTATTATATAGAGTGATTCTTTAAAGTTGTAGATAAGATATCATAAAGAATTCTCACAAACTTCTTTTAGTGTACTTGATACTGCAGCTTGTCCTGACTTATTCAACTGATCAGTATACAATCTATCTCTTATTCATTCTTTTTATCTATTTTTATTGAGTCTGATAATCTAATAGTTTTATCAGATATAGAGTTTTTGAGATTCTTATATAGTTTGTCTGAGAAGAAGATTAAATAAATCTTTATCATTGCGAAAAGATTCAGTTTGTAGATATTACTCATCTTCTTCAGAATTCTAAAGAGATTAGTATTCTACTCTATTAGTTTATGACTTGATCAATTCATTTTGTATGATCTCAATATTAAATAAACAAAATCTTCTACTATAAAGTTAGACTTTTGATGATATTTATCAATTTGTCTCTTCATCTGTTTCTGTGCTATTCTTATATCTTTACATGTTTGATTTTAGATCTCTCTCATTTGATGAATGAAGTTTCTTGCTACTTCTTATTTTTTTTTATTCATATTCAATTTTTTTACTGATGATTATCAGTCAAATGATATTTACAGTTTATATTTATTTGCTGTAAGAAAGAGAGAGATTTCTGTGAAAGCATTTGAGATAGCGGTGAAGATATAATCCATAATGAACATTTATTTATCTCAGTCATCTTGATAGTAACTGTCATAGAGATGAAGATGAGTGATAATATATTGATTCATTACTTTTATCTGTTCATCAGTTTATGCATAATGTGCTGTTGAGAGTTTCAGTTTTATATTTAGAATCTATGTAAACTCATTTCAAAAGCTTGATATGAACTAAACATCTCAGTTAGAAATAATTGAGTCAGACATCTGATTGTATAAATAGTAGAATTAAATAAATAGTCAGATCAGTTTTCAGACTATAATTTTTTAGATAATTGAAATAAAAATTATCTTCTTGCTTAGTCAGTATATTATAATTATAATGATATTATAATCTGTTTTGCTTTTTGATATATTTATAAAGTTTATAGTAATATGCTGTTATGTTAGTTTTGATATTGATAATAACTTTAGCAAATCAGAAGTTTTATCTCTTGAGATTTTACTAATCTGACATATATGACAATTCTGAATATAATGCAAAATGTCTGTCTGCCAGATAACTTATCAATAGTATGATTGCATTAGAGTCATAGTCTTTTATTCTTCAGAATATGCTATTAAAGTTTAATTATTAATTTCTTGCAATAACTCAGCTATTAAAGTTTTCTTTTTCTGAACAGATATCACTAGTCTTTTATTGTACTGTAGCATTTTGTCTTTCATTATATAGAGACTATTTTCATTATCTGTCTGCTACTGCAGAGGCTTGATTGAGATGATTATATTATTTAAAAATATTATGTACTCAGTAATGTTCTCTTCCTCTGAGAAGTTGATGCTAGTAATATTTATAGAGAGAGTAATCTGAAAGTTAAGAGTCTCTGATTCTAAAAGAATCTGTATATAGTTATTCTGTTGTCTTCAAATCTGCTCAGATCTGCTCAATGTGTCTACTAGCAGATTGATCTTGTCTGATTAATACTTGATCTCAAAGTAGAAGTAAAAAAAAAAACTCTGTCTAGTAAGCTTAACATGCATTCAACTTCTTGATAGTCATAAAATATTTCAGTATGTGATAATTAGTGAGAATCTTGAATTATTTTTCTTATTATAGTTTCTCAAGCTTTGCTTATCATTCTTGTAAGACTCAGATCATTGTTAGTATTTTCTTATCATGAACTTCATAGTTAAGTTTTATATTATTTATCAACTTTAAATAGAAGATTACTGAGTGTCAAAGATTATTTTCAAATCTTTGACTTAGTATCTCAGTTACTACTTTGTCAGAAATATCAGTTTTAATATAAGTTTTCTACTCAAAGTTATAGTAACATAGTGTTAAAGTCTTCACCAGCTGTCTTTTCAATTTTTTAAAGACTGATTGACATTTTGATATTTATATAAATAAAGTAATCTTCTTTGTTAACTAATATAGTGATTTTGCAATTCAGTTGTAGTTTCTTTTGAATCATTAATAAAAATTATCAAATTTTAGAAATTATTGAACTTTTTTAACTGTAATAAAAAATTATCATCTCACAATGATGATTGTTTTCTCTGAGTCTGTCTCAATTTTTTCTATACTGATGATGAACTTTATATATTTTATTCTCTGAACTGTGAACTCATATTTCTGAATACTGACTTGCAAATTAGCTATCTTTAGTTAGTCTAGTATTGAATTTATCTACTGCTTATACTTCTTCAGATTCTTGCTATAGATTAGAAAATTATCTATGAATTTTGTTATAAACTTATTCAAATAGTCAAAGAAGATACTGTTAATAAAGTGTTGAAAGCAGATAGAGGTATTTATAAAATCAAAGAAGATTACTCTATATTTATAGATTTTGTAATGAGTTCTAAAGATAATTAGATTCTTAGACTCAGAGTTTATTCAGATGCAGTGAAATCTCTACTGAATGTTCAAGTTTATAAAGTATTTTACTTCATTGAGTTAGTTCATCAGCTCATCTATTAAAGACAAAAGATATTGATTTTGTTTAATTATAGCATTCAGTTTGTGAAAGTTGATATAAAATTATAACTTCTTCTTATTATAAATAATCAGAATTGAGAAGGTGTAGAGAACTGAATTTGAGATAATGAATCTTTTTACTAGATTGACTTCAAGATAAATCTTCATTGTCTTCAGTTTTATTAGATTTATCTTATATAAAAATGCATATTTAATGCTTTAGATAAGATCAACATCAGATTGAAGCTGTATTTTAAAATCAATATTTTTCTATAGAAGAGATAATTCATCTGATATTTTTTTGAGAAACAGTTCTCTCAATTATTTAATTATTTTAATAAGTTGCTAATCAGCTTCTTATCAGACTCATTCTCAGCTCTTATTAAATTCTACTTTTTCTTAAGCTGTTTATCAATTTTATATAAACTGATTATAAAAACTGTTAAGTTTTTATTCTTTATATAATTATAAAAGAAAGTAGTCTCAATGAAGTTTATATTCATTATCTGTAATACTGTCTCCTCTCAGATCAGTTTTTGTCTTATTTTAGATGTTATAACTGAGCTAATCTCTTTCAATCTGCAGAGCTAAATCTAATATTTTTGTCTGATCTTTTTATTCAATTTGATCTCTCTTTATTTCGTATTCATCTGATGCTCAGATTTAGAATCTGAGTACTTCAATATTAATTGAAATACTATCTTCAACATCAGCTCTATCATTTGTTCAGAGATAAACTATTCACTTAGTCAAATCAGATATTGATTTTTAATATCAAGTTATATATTCTATGCTGTTAATCACTTTTATCTTAGAATGATAAAGTGCTGATATAGATCTGTTATCAGCAGAGAAATATTCTAAAATCTTTAATTATTTACTCAGAGATTTAGAATTAATGTGTAATCTATTACTTTATCAAAGATATTATTATATTTTTTCATACAGTATTTATATAAGAGTTCTTGAAACTTTCTATTAAAAAATCTCATTAATTCTATAATATATTAGATATTAATAAAATTCATATTATTTATTTTAATATCAGTAAGAAAATTTATATAAGTAGTAATTTCATTATAGACTAATTTGATTAATACATTAAAGCTTTTTCTTTTAATCAAATTCTTCATATCAAACCTCTTACAGATTATTGAACTATTTGAGATGAAGTTTTCTCTCAGACTTACTCTTTTCTTAAATTTCTTAAAGATTCAGAAGTGTCATTTTCTGTAACCTCAATGATTATCTGTTGAGACTTTTATTTCATACGATAGTTTCTTGTAATATGATTTTTCTCTTTGCAGTAGTAGCACTAAATGTTTGAATAAGTGCTTACAGTTTTCTTCATGATAAAGAATTTTATAGTAGAGATATTAGAAAGAGTTTGACTATTGAAGATCTGTAAAATATTTTACTTAAAAATATTAAATTTATTTCTTCACAAGCTTTTTAACTTCTGAGTAATATTTATTGTCTGAAGAATATGAGCTGTCTAAGTACAAATATTTTGAAACTCAGCATATGTATTGATGATTGCATTGACTACTGCTATTATTCTCTGAAGATTATAGGACAATTTATTATTGAAGTTTATCTTATAATTTCTCTTAACAATCTTAATCTCATCTATCAGATATAAGAATTTTATGACAAATTTATGATAATTATTCTTAATGTATATAATCAGTTTGTGATACTCACTTTTGACATTTTGTAGCTTGTTAACATTTTTATATATTGATTTGAGATGCTAAAATATCTCTTTTACAGTTTGATATCATTCAGAATAATTCTTTTTTATATGAGATGCAATATGATGTGCTGTGTTCTCATCTATTTAATTCTCAATATATGCAATTTTCATGCATTTTGTAGAGTAGTAATTAACATTCTCTCAGAGCTCATTCTTTATATAAGAGAGTCAATGCTCAAACTTTGACTTTTTGTCATTAGTGAGATTTTTTAAATTATCAATCATGATAGATTTTCTTATATTCTTTGAAAAAGTGATGTCTTGACTTATTGCTTGATTGCTGATTGTCATTTGAATTAAAATATGACTAAGCTTATCATGTTCTACAATAAACTTATTAATTTGACTCTGCTTAATAGCTGTTTGAGCTGCAGCATTATTTCATTTCATTTGCAAATGTGTGACTGTGTCTCTCAGTACCTTCTCATTATTAAAAATACTGTCAAAGATTACTGCTAACTCATTATAGACATGATTCTTATCTGAAAGAATTATCTCTCTGAATTTCTTAATTAAGATATATAATTAATTGATTGATATTATTATAATGTATCATCAGTTCTTTTGATCTTTTTCAAGATTTGAGAGCCTGCAGTAATCATCTGATGTCAGATTAAATTGTTGTCTTCAACAATACTATTGTTTTCAACAGTTAATCTAATATATTATCAGACTCTTAACTAGTAGATTTTAATTCAACTAAGATATTTGAGTTTTTTACTGAAATCTGAGTGAAAAGGTAGAAGGAAATTTTAGTATTATATTAGAGAGTGAATGTGAGCTGCATAAGAAAGAAACTCTCTGCATTGCTAACTGCTATGTAATAAAATACTAAGATTAATGAGGAAAAAGAGGTGTTAGAGTCTGCTCAGATTATAAACAGCTCACATGATCACGTGACTGAATCATGACCAATCCGCTAGGTTACATGTGAGGCGTGGTCCCGTGGTGGAGATAAACCTAGCCCTGGCGCTGAGCCTAACAGTAGATAAGCAGATTATTCATAGAAGTAATTATAAACTAATTTAAGTAATTAAAAAAGATGATATTCACAAAGTATGAAAAGTTCACCTGATTATTACGTAGTTCAAAAAGAATAACTTTGTATTTGTAGATTTTATAATATATTTTAAAAATTATTAAATTCTTTATCTCAGGGTATATATATATTTGATAATAAAAATCTTGATAAATATTCAATTTAATAAAGAACTTAGCTTTATTTAGTCACTTTATAAATTCATCAATCAAGAAAAATAAATATCAGTTCTTCTTTGAGATGATATTTAACTGTTGATAATTTACATAGAATATTAGCTTATTTGCTCTATGAGTTATAAGAATTGATAATATAAAGAAAAAAACAATTGATAAAATAAAACTTTTTTCTATATTAGTTTTAAAATACTACTTGATTATCTCAAGTTTTTTCAAACTTATTTAATAAAATGATATATGATCAATAGCTTTATTTAAATTAACTTTCTTTTTAAGCTTAATATTATAGTTTATTCTCTTTCAAAAAAATGATAATTGATTATAAGCAGCTTTTAAGAAGATATTATATAACTTTTTATAGTTCTCTGATAATTATTTATTAATTACCTCTTTATTCTTTAATGTTGTATCAACAATAACTATTTTTTCTCAAAAATCTATTTATATTATAGAGATTTGAAATGAGGATCTTTGACTTTTTATTTTTTTTATAATGATAAAAGATAATATTATTAATAAATATTATTTTTTATGAAGTCTTGAGAGTTGACTCTTTTGTACTTAATTATCATACTTATAATTAATTTAATTTATCTATTTGTTGAGTTTTTATAATTATTCTCTCAGCAACTTTATATCTGACTTTATCATTAATAAGTCTATCTCAATAGTTAGTATTCTGTTAATACTCTGATTTAATTATTAATCTTCTTAAAACTCTTCTTGAAATTATTATATTATATTCTTCTGATATTTTATTCTTAGTTATCTATATATTTAATTAAACTAGATGTTAAGTCTTCATGTCTAGTCATATTCTCTACTTTGCTAGTCAAGATCATTCTAAAATTATATTAGAACTTCTTAAATTTATTATTAATATTAATATAATAAGAAACCTTTATTCATTTACTCATAAATGTAAAGAAATAATTTCTGTAATTGAAGTTTCTTTCTGATTCATTAAAACTTATAATTTGATAATCTTTTTTTCAATTTTTCAGAGTTTATTTTCAGAGCTTTGATATATTTACATATAAAGCTTATATCAATGAGAATATAGTAATTTAATTTAAAATTTATTAATACTTTTATAGAAATAATTTATTTAATAAAAGTTATTTTAATATATATAATAAAAAATTTTTTACTCATTATCTGATTTATATTTAAAGTTTATAATATGACTATATTATTTAAAAAGAAGATTTCTCTTAGACTTAATTTTTTCTAACTTAATGATAGTAGTTTTAGTATTTATTTTTTTCATCTCTATATCTTGTCTATATAAGTAATTTCATACTATATAATCTTTACTTCAACAATTAAAGTATTTTATAATTTTTTTCTGATTCTTATTTTTTGTCTATTCTCAGTTAATTGTACTCATATAGTTAAAGTTGATTCATACTTTTAAATTGAAAGAGTTCTCTTACAGTTGTTCTGACATTATTTTAAATTCTCACTATTTGACAATTATGAGTTATCTGAGCTAAGAATGTTATTGATATGATAAGTGATTCAGACATAAATATTCTGAACTTTATATAAAATAATATAATTAATACAAACTATCATAATCATATATTGCAGATTAAAAAATATTTCTAGTAAAAGTTTATTTTATAATTTTTTTTTTTAAATTTAAACTTTCTTAGTCAAATGTAACAACTTGATTGCAAATATGTGATAGTTATTCTTATTTCTCATTATCAATTATTAATACCTTATCTTTATAGTTTTCAACTTATTGATATTTTTATATATCTTTTACAGATATTTCAACATTATTTTAATCATTTTAAATATATTAAAGTGATTTTTTTTTATTTTTAAAACTAAATATCTTATAGTTTTATTCTCTATTTAGTTTTCAATAGCTTTCTTTAGTCAGAAACTAATAAACATTGATAGTTAGCTTGTATTTTATTTATAAAAGATAATTTTTAAATATCAGTTTTTTCTCATTGATGAAATTTTTAGAGTCAGTGAACTTGACTATTTATTATATCTATTATATATATATCAGTTTAATTTATTAGGATAAAGAATTCACAGTCTGCTGTAAGATGTTTTATTTTTCTATTAAGTTATTTACTTATTAATCAAATTTGTTTACTTACTTTCTTTGCTCATCTTATTTTATTATAATTCTATCTATAATATTTTATATCTTATTTATGAAACTAATAATTTTTTAAAATATTCACTTTATGTTCTTTTTGATTGTTTTCAAAAATATTATTTTTGATAAAAGTTTTTTTGATTTTATATTTCTTTTAGTCAGAGTTTTTATATCTCAGTTCAATTTTTATAAATTATTAAATTTTTAAACTACTTCTGATATATTAACAGTCTTCTCAGAAATTTAAAATAAAAGTAAATAAAAATTTTCAGAGATTTTTTATTTAAAAATCTACTTTAAAAA